>NW_008709613.1:7664-9230 GCF_000327385.1 Lottia gigantea | reverse complement strand
ATAATATTTGAANAAGAAATAAATTTCAATTAGATTGCATTCTTTATGTTAAGGGTGGAAATCAAATATCTAATTTGAATATATTTTGCGACAAATCTTATCTTTGCGTCGTAAAACAAAGCAACATTAAAATGGATGTTATATCTTACAAGAGAAATTGTCCAAAACTTTATCGGTTTTAACTAATAACAAATTGGTTTAAATTCTTCATTTACTTTATAAATGTTTGTTTTATTTCGAAGTAGTTTTGATTTCACTCGGGAAAGATTCCCAATATAGAACAATAGTTTATAATTAGCTTACCATTCTCAACCTTTCCTTAACAAGTAACAAGTGCACTTTTCCATTTTGTCTCTAAATATTTCTGATGAACGCAATTGAACACAATTGCAGACGAAACACACGGATATACAATGTGAAAAATGATACAGGAGAGCTATAAATATATAGAATGAACGCAATATTTCGCTTTCGAGATATAAACGATAAGTACTCAAGTTTCATGAGCAAAGCAAATTTACGATGTAATGTGAAACACATGCCGTCTTTGAAGTGACAGGCGAATTTGAAATTATTGAAGAATTTTCAGGTTATAATCTCATTGACAAAGAGCTTCAATTTAATTGAAAAATTTAAGAGCAAAGGGAGTTAATTACAGATAGCGTTCTTGAAAGTGTTTAGTTTCGATCCATATGTGATTTTGTTTTCTTCCAATTTTTGTATCCTCTTGTGACAAAAGTACATGAATAGATTTTTCAAAAAATTGTTAATTATAATAATAAGTATATTCATATTGATGATATCTTCACGTCAAGCTAGTCTCGTTAATGAATTGGTTGGATTATATGCCAGCGAATACATCCAGTCAGAACCCTCGAGTGAAAGGTGTAAACATTATGGCTTATTATTTACAGACGTTCTGTCTATTGTTTTTTATACGCTCATATGAATTGGGGGTGGGGCGTATATTGTCGTCACCCATGTCCGTCCGTCCACTAGAAGCCACAATTCTTGACCGATTTTGAGGAAACTTTGTAAGATTGTTTGTAATCAATCAAGGATGAACCGAGTTATTGCTCTTGTTCTTGAAATTCTCATAAATTTATATCACCCATGGATGAACCCTATTGAAATTCAGAAAAATATTTAGTATGAATTATTTTGCTTGTTTTTGAAAATGCATTCAATTTCTAGCTCGTCAACAATCTAGATTGCACAATTCTTGACAGATTTTGACAGATATTATTCAATATCGGAGTGTAAAACTGAAGGTTGAATATATCATACTGGTGATTGTTACTGTACTGCCAAATATTTTTATTCAAAGTCAAAGCTGTCAGTGAGCATATATTACCTTGCCTGGAGAGATATCTTGTCCGTAATATTTTAGTTATATACATTGTCACCTTCTGTTTAACGCGGTTGATTGAAAAAATCGACTCTATGTTTTATCATCCATATGAAAACGTATCTTTGTTGTGACTAATGAAGCTTATTAATTTATTATATAAAATGTATATAGGTATACATTATAGATGCTTTACGTAAACTATAGGCGTAACCTTT
>NW_008709613.1:0-959 GCF_000327385.1 Lottia gigantea | reverse complement strand
AATCAGAAATTTGAAATTTTGTCAAGTTTTGGAGAAACTGGACTTTGAAGTTGNTACCCTTGATTTCACGAGGAAAATCGCTTATATTTTGGTCTGGGGAAAAAGTCTGAGACTAAAAGTGCTGTAACTGGCAGAGTTTTCGAGATAGGAAGCTGAAATTTGGAACAAAACAACTTCAGATAGGTGTGTACCTTCAGTGCAAATTTCAACTTTACATCTCTGATAGTTTTCGAACGGCAGCCTGTTAAAGTTTTGGTACTCACCCCAACCAGTGCAACAAGACTCTATAGGCGGATTGTCCACCCCCACCCCCTCACTAAAATGGCCATAACTCAGCCAATTTTGACCCGAGAGGTATAATTTTTCTTGCAAACGAAAGTTGAACATGTTTTCTATCTATTTCAGTCGAAAACAGAAATTCGTATTTTTTGAAAACTTTCGGAAAAATCGACTTTGAAGTTCTACCCGAATTTGCAAGAGGGAAATTTGCTTATATTTTGGTTCGGGAAAAAATCTGAAACTCAAAGTGCTGTAACAGGCAGAGTTTTCACGGTAAGGACTTGAAATTTGAAACATAACCACTTCCAATAGGTGTGTACCTTCAGTGCAAATTGCAACTTTCCAGCTCTGATAGCCTTCGAACGAGAGCTTGTCAAAGTTTTGGTCTTCACCCCATTGAAAATGCAGTGCAGAAAGACGCTTAGACAGACTGCCGACCCCACCCCTGAACTAAAATGGCTATAACTCGGCCAATTTTGACCCGAGAGGTACAATTTTTGTTTGTAATGAAAGCTTATCATTTCCCCCGCCTATTTCAGTAAAAATCAGAAATTTGAAATTTTGTCAAGTTTTGGAGAAACTGGACTTTGAAGTTGTACCCTTGATTTCACGAGGAAAATCGCTTATATTTTGGTCTGGGGAAAAAGTCTGAGACTAAAAGTGCTGTAACTGGCAGAGTT
>NW_008709612.1:34657-35294 GCF_000327385.1 Lottia gigantea | reverse complement strand
TACCTCAATATAGGAGAATCAATTATTATAAACGTGGTCAATGGTGTGTTTTTTACACTCAAGGTTTAGACTAGACCAGGNGCTTTTTCGTCAGCTTTTTACTACGAGCTGTTCTATTTTGAAGCGAAATCAGGGGAAATGGCAAGAAAGAGGGACAGGAGGGGATTTTGTACTTCGTACTTTGTTTCAAGATAAAGACTTTTTTCACTCTTTTTTGAGATTTTGGATGGCCCTGAAAAGGGCCGTTTTTTTGTTGATTGCAAGAACTGCACTTTTTAAGCACGTTCGCCTCGGATTCTTCGGGCCAATTGAATGTCCTTGGGCATAATGGTCACTCTCTTGGCGTGGATGGCACACAAGTTGGTATCTTCGAAAAGACCGACCAAATAAGCCTCACTGGCTTCTTGGAGAGCCATGACAGCTGAGCTCTGGAATCGAAGATCAGTCTTGAAGTCTTGAGCGATTTCTCTCACCAATCGTTGGAAGGGAAGTTTTCGGATCAACAATTCGGTGCTCTTCTGGTAACGACGGATTTCTCTCAGAGCCACGGTTCCGGGTCGGTATCTGTGAGGTTTCTTTACACCGCCGGTAGCTGGGGCGCTCTTTCGGGCAGCCTTGGTGGCCAGCTGTTTTCTTG
>NW_008709612.1:7563-8473 GCF_000327385.1 Lottia gigantea | reverse complement strand
TTGGGAGCAGCTTTTTTAGGTTTGGCAGCTGTCTTCTTGGCACCGGCGACTTTGGTCTTTTTGGGTGTAGCTGTCTTCTTGGTGGTAGTTTTCTTGGCTTTTGGCTTCTTTGGTGTAGAGGCTTTCTTGGCAGCAGGCTTCTTGGCGGCGACTTTTTTCACCTTGCTGGGTTTCTCGCTTTTGCTTTCACCGAGTTTGAAGGAACCGGCAGCCCCAGTGCCTTTCGACTGCTTCAGGGTACCAGCTTTGACGCCGTTTTTCAAAGCGTTCTTTATTCTGGAGTTAACTGCTTTCAGGTCTGTGCCGACTTTGTAGTTTGCCATGACGTACTTCAAAATGGCTTGTCTGGAGGAGCCGCCCCTTTCCTTCAAGGAAGCGACTGCAGCCTTGATCATATCTACATATTTCGGGTGAGCAGCTGGCACCTTAGGCTTTGATGAGGTCTTCTTCTTGGGTGATTTGTGAACGGGAGCTACGGCTGCGTCAGTCATCTTGGATTGCTTCTTGCGAACGTCGTTCTTCTTCTGTGTACGAGAGGAAAATGAATAGACTAAACGCGTGTATTGTGTAGACCCATACAAGTAAAGCGCGGACTTGATAGTGAGCACGCCTTAATTTTACCTGGTTTTGACTTGAGATAAATCTTGTGTTTGTAATTTCATGACAAATACGTATTTCAAGGGTCATTTTTGCTAATTTTCCCAAAAATTAGACTTAACCTGGTCAAAGAAACATTTGTCTACTATACCATTCTCATACTGTGAGGAAATTGGCAATATTTGAACTCANATCACGGTTTTTTAGAGCCCGACTTTTCCTTTTCGTCCGTTTCAGTAGTGAAAAAGACCCAACTTTCACTCCAGTTCCGTAACACAGGGCAGGTAAGTGACTTTGGGAGGGCTAAATAGGT
>NW_008709612.1:0-979 GCF_000327385.1 Lottia gigantea | reverse complement strand
GTCAGCTTTTTACTACGAGCTGTTCTATTTTGAAGCGAAATCAGGGGAAATGGCAAGAAAGAGGGACAGGAGGGGATTTTGTACTTCGTACTTTGTTTCAAGATAAAGACTTTTTTCACTCTTTTTTGAGATTTTGGATGGCCCTGAAAAGGGCCGTTTTTTTGTTGATTGCAAGAACTGCACTTNTTAAGCACGTTCGCCTCGGATTCTTCGGGCCAATTGAATGTCCTTGGGCATAATGGTCACTCTCTTGGCGTGGATGGCACACAAGTTGGTATCTTCGAAAAGACCGACCAAATAAGCCTCACTGGCTTCTTGGAGAGCCATGACAGCTGAGCTCTGGAATCGAAGATCAGTCTTGAAGTCTTGAGCGATTTCTCTCACCAATCGTTGGAAGGGAAGTTTTCGGATCAACAATTCGGTGCTCTTCTGGTAACGACGGATTTCTCTCAGAGCCACGGTTCCGGGTCGGTATCTGTGAGGTTTCTTTACACCGCCGGTAGCTGGGGCGCTCTTTCGGGCAGCCTTGGTGGCCAGCTGTTTTCTTGGGGCCTTGCCTCCAGTGGATTTACGGGCAGTCTGCTTCGTACGGGCCATTTTCTTCTTTTAGCTTCTAATACGTCTGCTCAGCTCGACAGTCAAATAGTAGAATGAACCCAATACCACTCAAACAAACACACACATAAATTTCCCCTCTCTCTCTTTCTTTAGTTTGCTTCACGCGCCGTCAAAGCCCATTGGTTGCTTTTAACTCAATGCGGCTCTCTGATTGGCCCAAAACGACGTCACGCCATTGGCTAACTTTCGATCCTCTTTTTCTAGTCAGTTTGTACCAAAAAGCTTTCGACTCCTTTTTTCATGTCGTTTTGAACTAAAAAGCTTTCGACTCTACTTTTTCGTCGTTTGAACGAAAAAGTGTTGGATGCTTCTTTTTCGACCGTTTTCTATCACTCATTACCTTCATATCGCCGAAAAAGCG
>NW_008709611.1:8931-9815 GCF_000327385.1 Lottia gigantea | reverse complement strand
TGCAGCCTCTATCTCATCACGGATATTATACGGAGCTTTCAGACCACTGGACGGAACAAAGAATGCTGGGAAATCTTTATCCTGACCAAACGTGGCCACACAAACACCCTGAGTTTCCTAAAATAGAGGTCATAAAGTGATATTGAGTTTCCATGGTAACAAATAAAGAGAAGTTTCCTGAATTGGAGGTAAAAAAGTGATATCGAGTTTCCATGGTAACATCTTTGGTGCAAAACTTTGCAAGTCTGAAATGAAATGAATGGAGTTTTACGTCCTAAGCCAGTAAAATATTTTGAAAAAACAAGGTCCAGACGCCAGTCTGCATTTAGCTTTCTCAACTTTGCAATCAAGGATCGTTACTTACATCAGAAAGCCATGTTTCCCCTGTCTCTTAGCAATAAGCAAAAATGGCGACACCTTTCCCCGCAAACTGGAAAATTGAAACTATGATCACTCACCAAGTACTCTAGAGTCTTCTCGATGTCCAGAATGGACTTAACCCCAGCTGAGACCACAGTGACCGGTGTCCGGCCTAACTCTGTAAGATCAGCGCTGATATCCATTGCTAAAATTTACAAAGGTTACAAACTAGCTTGTCAATAACTTTGATATGGGAAATGAAATGAATAGAGTTTTACGTCCTACTTTTCTGCACCATGTGGGCTAATGAAGACTGGTGCCATGCAGTGTGCAGTAAGGGAAATTTTGCCAGGACAGCAGCATTAGCATACTCTTTTTCGATTTCCAACTGTCGAGGGATCTTTAATGTGCACAGCCTGTAGCACACTGGGCCTCGGTTTATTGTCTCATCTGAACAACTAGACGTTTTTTCCATGTCAGCCCCTCGTACCTGCATCACTGACAGGGGGAAACCGGGTTGAAAA
>NW_008709611.1:0-1644 GCF_000327385.1 Lottia gigantea | reverse complement strand
TCTCGCATTTTGCCTCGCACCTTTGATGTCTGTCTTGCACTTTTTCTCTCTTTCTCGTGGGCGAGAAGTCGAGAGTGTAATGGCCGAATACCTCGAATATCATGCCCAAGAAAACTTCTACAATAAAAAGTCTGTCGTGGAATAATCATTACTTTAGATATGAAACCTAGATATACCACGTTTTGCAATTTCATTTTAAACTAAACACTCTCAAATTTCCTCTCTTTTCAATAAATTTTGATTATATTTTATCGATTCTTAATAATCAATGATTATTCAATCACCTGATAACAATAAACATATCGATTAGGTTGAAAGCGATCAGAATGATCTATCGATTTAGAGGTATTGTTATGGGGGATTATATATCCTGTTTATAAATCATATTAATTATTGAAATAGAGTTTGAGTAATCTCTCGATATTAATCAAAATGAAAATCATATTTCAAAATTCTATAGTTTCACTTACTCACTCTAGAAGTTTTTGATTTATGTATCTATCAAGTTGGACTCCCGAATGAAATTCATTGAATTGCTACAATGAAAGCTGCATTAACAAACTTCCACCATAGTTTATCATTTAGTGGATTCTTTAGTGAAATTCTTACATTAATGTCACAAGGAGGAAAATAGAAAAATTCTAATAGGAGTTAATTAATAAACATGATAATAATATGTTTATAAAGGGTAAATTATAATTGATAATTAACATAGTATATCGGTCATTTTATATAAGATTTTAATATTTCTATATTACTCTACAGTTTGATGTATTGAGCACAATTTTAATAGTAATATTTCTATATTACTCTACAGTTTGATGTATTGAGCACAATTTTAATAGTAATATTTCTATATCACTCTGCAATAATTGATGTATTGACATCAACTGTTTTAACTGTGATATATCTATGTCACTCTAAAATTGATTTATTGAGTATTATTTTAACAGTGGTATTTCTATACTGCTCTATAATTGATGTATTGAGAACTATTTTAACAGTAGTATTTCTATACTGCTCTATAATTGATGTATTCAGAACTATTTTAACAGTGGTATTTCTATATTGCTCTACAATTGATGTATTGAGCACTATTTTAACAGTGGTATTTCTATACTGCTCTATAATTGATGTATTGAGAACTATTTTAACAGTGATATTTCTATATTGCTCTACAATTGATGTATTGAACACCATTTTAACAGTGGTATTTCTATACTGCTCTATAATTGATGTATTGAGAACTATTTTAACAGTGGTATTTCTATACTGCTCTATAATTGATGTATTGAGAACTATTTTAACAGTAGTATTTCTATACTGCTCTATAATTGATGTATTCAGAACTATTTTAACAGTGGTATTTCTATACTGCTCTACAATTGATGTATTGAGAACTATTTTAACAGTGGTATTTCTATACTGCTCTATAATTGATGTATTGAAAACTATTTTAACAGTGATATTTCTATATCACTCTATAATTGATGTATTGAAAACTATTTTAACAGTGGTATTTCTATATTGCTCTACAATTGATGGATTGAGAACTATTTTAACAGTGATATTTCTATATCGCTCTACAATGGATTTATTGAACACTATTTTAACAGTGGTATTTCTATATCGCTCTCAATTAAC
>NW_008709610.1:8146-9264 GCF_000327385.1 Lottia gigantea | reverse complement strand
TCTGCGAAACATTTTCAGTATCAAAAAAATATTTCTTAAGTATGCTATTTATATCTATTTATCTACTTGATCAAACTGAATTTGTTTTAAAAGCGTTGATAAAAAAAACTGTTAGGACTAATTGTTAATTAAGCAGTTTGACTTATTTTTGCTGATGGACTTTATAATAGCTCGTTATATTAAGTTGAAATCTTTACAAAACTGTACAATTAGGTGTTTATTTTACTCAAATCCGTACAGTAGTTTTCTAATAGCTTGCAAAAAGCATAACGAAATTACATAACCTTTGGCGTTAAAAAAATTCACGGCTGGATTTAATTAAAACTTTCAGATACGTTATGGGATACATTTCTATAGATTTGGTTTTTGAGCAAAAACATTTTCAACCTGCAAAAAGCGGAATGTCTTTTTAAGTAACAACTATCTAAGTAACTCATTTATAGGTTAATGATCCCTATACCTCAGAAACCAAGCCTGTCCACCTGTCTTCATAATTGTGTGCATTGAAATTATGACGACAAGCGGCGCTGACTGTTGTTAGCTTATCTGTACAGACTATAGATTCTGATAGTGTAGTGACGTAATGCGAAACTAAAAGTAGTCGGAGATTGTAAATATTGTTTTCTCGTCTTCTTATGCTGTACTGAGATTTTCTGGTTTTATTTTAGTGACAAGTCCTCATGGTGGCTAACCCCACAGATCAACAAAGCGATGTGATTTTCCAAATGAGACGTCTGCTGCGGAAGAAAATTTTGAGAGTAGTCCATTCATTAGAAAATTATCGGCGCGACAATTACTGTCTTGTTACTGAAATCAAGACCACCATGTTTTTTTTTTTTTTTTTTTTTTTATATCAATATTTATTTCTAATGTTCAGTCTAATATACAACAATGATCAAGGGATCTGGAAACAAGCATACTGCTTATATAAATCCATTTCCCAAACAAAACTGTACATAAGTACATACAAGATAGACAAACAAACAAACAGATAGATAGATAGATATATAGATAGATAGATAGATAGATAGATAGTCCAGGTTCAACCTCGCCCCCATAACCCTAATATGCTTTCGGACTTGATAGCGACAGCCCCTCCTGTTGCTGCATAGAGACTT
>NW_008709610.1:0-1412 GCF_000327385.1 Lottia gigantea | reverse complement strand
GAACATTAGTCCAATTTCCATGCAAGTTGTCATAAATTTTAAAACAAAGTTACATGCTAATAAAGCTTCCATTCAAATCATTCTTGACATTGATGTTTTTTGTAACAAACAATAAATATATATATATATATATATATATATAAGTTCATGTGATACAGTGTTTGTAGTTTGAGATGACCTCTTACTTTTCAATAGAAATTTCTATATCAGACTCAAATACTTTTTCCTGTAAACCAATTCATTACACAAATTACTTCAAATTTAAAGACAACAGAACCTATTTTGTTTATGTCATGAAAAGAATAATATGTTGCTAATATGTTCATTCAATCAATGAAGCCAATTTCAATCATACATATAGCATGGCACGTTTATGAAATCACACGAGTAGGGCTGGGCACAATAATCGATTATTGGCTCTATGAATTTATAATTTTGATTATCAAATTTCGAAATCGATTAAAAGTCAAGAGTCAAACTTTCTTCTAACATCATCCGCTAAATGGTCATCAGACAAGTCACATCCCATTATATCATAAACATATGAGACTTACAGAGGCACACATAAAGGAGCATATTGGTTGGTTTCTTTCTTTCTTTGTTGTTATAGTAGGCAAGTTTTCATCTATGTTCTGAAAGTATTAAGACAAAACTGCAGAATGGAAATCAATTTTTTATTGATAAATTTTTTCCCTTGTCTATAAAATAATTCCAAGACCTATTTTGTTGATGGCAATCTTATTATTAGCATCCTATTAAATTTTGAGGGGTGATTTACAGCACCATGATTATCTTCTCCCTGAATTTCATAAAAAAACAGTTCGTGCTTCAAAACTTTTTTAGAAGATGGATGTTGTGAGAAAATATTCCAAAAGCTACAGTCTAAGGGTAGAAAAATTAGCATTTTTGTCAACAGTATTTTTGTTGTATTTCACGTTAAATAGATTTGTTTTTGAGAATTGAATAACTAAGAAAGGTATCTCTTTGAGACAAGTTTTGCAATAGACATAACGTTAATAACATGAGCTCTAATTTAAAGAAAATGGCAAAAAGCGATTCAGAGGATATTTGCTGATTGTTATATGTTAATCTTTCTGTATCCCCCAACATATCATTGGATTTGTAGGCTTTTAGCCTTCTGGTTTGCCATGTAACTAAAGGGTCATAACATTATCATTTGTCACAATCTATAACCTTGTTACTTTCCTCAATATTGAGGATGAGCTAATACATGAAATATTCACATCTTCTCTAGACTAGATCATGGTAAATATAATAAAGATAATTACTAGAAGAATTACCTCATCCGCAAACACTTCGATATCTAACCGTAAAACCAGCAGTACTGCGGGTAGGCATGGTGGTAGTGGTACTTCTGCTGGTTATAGTGTTCCGACTGTAAGGATGAAAAT
>NW_008709609.1:86795-87809 GCF_000327385.1 Lottia gigantea | reverse complement strand
TTCAAAATTTTAGAAAACAAATTTCGACCTACAAAAAGGCGGAATATGCTTTTAAGTTGCCTGTGGGCAACACTAAAAATAAAGCAAGGCCTACTACTTGAACATATATTTGGAACATTCTACAATACGTTATTCCTCGTCTAATTTTAAAAAATGTCAAATTTTCTTGTGTTGCCTCCGATGGCTAAATTAATTTTTACAGCATTTTTATACGCCCACATTATAATGTGGTCGTATATTGTCGTCGCCGCTGTCCGTCCAGAATTGACTTGTAAACGCAGTAGAGACAAGTTGGACAAGTTCGAATATGACTATCTCTCGTTAAACGCTTTTTGAGTTATTGCCCTTAAATTATGAAAAACGTGTCAAAATTTGTTTGTGAACACAACATCTACTACAGTTTTCACCCTATTTAAATGAAATTTGGTATGATCATTTATAATGATGAGATCTTAGTGAAGATTGAATTTGACGATTTTTTTTTTCGATCAACGGAATTTGAGTTATTGCCCTTGATTGGTAGAAAGGCATCAAATTTTGTTGGCTTGTTAACGCAATAGAGGTGACAGTTTATGTCAGAATTTATTTAATAATGTGTGTTTGTTTAAATCAACAATATCTTGACACAGATAGGTGACCGCCCTTGATATACTGTAAATGTATGAGGAAAATGGACGTAACTTGCTTGGAAACCACTTGTTATCCATATTGTTTATTAAGTGGAATTTTCATCTTGGCGGGTGACAATCGAGATGTGTAAATAGTTAGAACCTATACTAATATTCTTTTTTTTTTTAGCCCTGCTCAATAGACTGGCGGGATTCGAGTTAAAGTTGAGTAATAATGGACATTGCGATTTCGAAACATTTAATGGAAGCTCAGTATGTTACAAAGATGCTGAATCAATTGGTCTGTCAGTCTACAAAATAACATCGTGTAACCAACCAGGAGTCAGTTTCTCTTCAAGATTTATATTCATCAGTCCAAGATCGAAACAATATCTTAATTTTATGG
>NW_008709609.1:77951-80260 GCF_000327385.1 Lottia gigantea | reverse complement strand
TTCGCCACTTTCATTTATCGTAAAAAAAAATCAACTAGAGCCTTAAGTGCAACGGCGCTGAAGCAGTGCGTTGCATCCTGGTAGAAAGATGCAAAGTATTGTTGGACTACATATGCCCCATATTTCATTATACCTTTTAGAGAGGTTTCATGAAACCAGGGAATTTTCACAGATTTTCCTTCTGTTTTTGTATTGTAAATTACAAGAATAATACTCCTTATGTTTCTTTTAAAACTTTTCACTGGTCAACGATACAATTCTAACATAACATTAAAAAGTACTTTTGTAGAATCGATTTTTTTTTTGTGTCTCTTTAATAATTAGAAATTTTGAAATATAGGAATCCATGTTCCAACCAGTGCTTTATGTCCTTGGAAATGGTTTTGTAATGTTGCTGGATTGCATGCCTTCCTATAATATTCCAAAATAGGTATCTAATGAAATATAATTGGAAAGGATCTTGTAGATAGATTGTATATAAATTAATCAAAACTATTCATCATTTTGGAGGCCGTATGTAATGATATTACACCTTGTTATTTCGAGCTAAGCTGTGTATATGTGGTCGTTAAACAACTCTGCGTTTTGGGAATATAGGATAACTCTAAGACTACCATTATTACAAGTATATATTATCAGATGACCGGTGATTTTAACAGTTGCAATTCCAATTCTCAATCAGACGTCTGTGGTTCCTGCAATTCCACAAAAACTAAGCGTTGTATAAGTCGATATGTGCTACAACATTAGCGTTTAGTGACGTCATCAAACGCTTAGTTTTAGTGAAATTAAAGAATCACAGACGTCTGGTTGAGTATTGGAATGGTTCAAATTGATGACATTAGTGTCCCCGATACACGTACAATTTTTAGAAAACATCTTTACTATCTCTTTAAAAAAGGACATGGTATTTTGTCTCAGTCATCCAAAGATCTCGCATACTCTCCAGATCTATCAAATACACTGGAAACAATCATGGTGAGTTTAGCATATTATATTAAAACTAAGATTACTTTATTTTTTTATTTCTCTTTGATTTGAATAAATTATTCGGATTTCCCGAATTATTGGCATTCCCGATAAAATCCCCCAAAAAATGAGTAAAAATTTTAAAAACTGAGAGATACTGTCCACTGTAGTCGATTACCCTTTTCGTGTCTCTGCTCCGCAAAAACGCCTTTGCCACGATTGGGGAGAGGGCACACATCGTGCCAAGTCTGGGATCTGACGGCGTTTCGTAGAACAGGTTTATTGGTGAGCTGAAGGAAAGAGGAAGATCGGGACGGATGGGATACTGCCTAGGCAAGAATTGAGCAACTTGGGACTTGGTGGAGGTCTTGGAATGTCTGGTGCACTCCACGAAATGCTCGGCGTACCTGTGCAGTTTGAGGTCCCTCAGATAGGAGGTAACCTTCTTGATGACGCGTCTGCCTTCCTCAAGCAAGACGGCCTGATCGTTGACGCCGCCTAGGCGCCGAAACTCTGGTACTAAAACAATATACAATATATAACAAAAAACAATATCACAGAACAAAACAAGAAAATATCACAGAAAAAGAAGTCACTGAGTGACTTCAAAAAAATTAATAAAAACAGTATTATAGGTCATACACCACATGGTGATATTAAAAACAAACTGAATATTAAAATCAAACAATGACTAATCACTTTAAAATTTGAAATAAAAATGTATTTGTTTCAGAAATGCAACAACCTTATCATATAGCGCTCGGCTTAGCGCTTGGCGGTGGACTGCGAGTGGTTGAGCATCTGCTCGAGAGCTCTCAACTGCGCTGGGGTTCCTACGGACACAGCCTCACTCTCGACAGCATGCCTGATGTTAGTGCAGGTCATTTTGGGCAGCTGATACTTATCTGTTATCTCCTTGCTGAGATTGGCGAAAGTTTTTCGGGTGTCGAAGCGCTGAAAGAACTTGTTGAATTGTCACGCCCAGGCAAATCCTTTTGGCGAAATCTCTTCTGGTACAGCTTGTGGTGGATGACGATGGTGGCTAAACTGTGTGTCCTATTCTTGTGGTCGGAGACGCTAATGAGATAGTTTTCACCATCATGGGCTTTAGTGTTCTTGAAATCGTGTACCGACATGCCTTGTGCCACGCCGGGCCGTTGAAAATTCTGAAGGCAGAGGGAAGTCACCAGGAACTTGGTATAGAATCCGGACTGAACTCAGGGTCGGCCTCACGAGTGTCGTACTTGGCAAAGATGTCAGCCAATTTCTCTTTGATGCGGGGATTGGTGGTGAAGGCCGTCAGGAATGCCAAATAGTCCTGAGTGGGTGTATTCTGCTGG
>NW_008709609.1:74091-74240 GCF_000327385.1 Lottia gigantea | reverse complement strand
ACCATAAGGATACAACACACCTACAAGGTATCCTCCCAAGAAGCTCGCCATCACGTCTCGGCCAACACGGTGCCCGCTGCCCCCAAGCCCGTGGTCGAATGCCCCAAACCTGCCCCGGCTCAAACTCCGAAAGGATTCACGCCGGAGTT
>NW_008709609.1:46070-47612 GCF_000327385.1 Lottia gigantea | reverse complement strand
AGACGATGGTCAATAATAGACTTAGATACCACTGTGAACTAAATGGTCTTATCGATCCCAACCAAAGCGGCTACAGAGAGAAACGGTCACCAATGGATCAAGTCGTTCGACTTCAACACGACATGGCCGCCCAACTCGGAAAGAAGAACTACTTCAGTGCAGTATTCCTGGATCTGTCCAAGGCCTTTGACTTAGTCTGGGTTGATGGTTTGCTTTTTAAACTTATGTTCAGGTGGATCCAAGACTTCTTAAGGGATCGCCAGATACAAGTGAACGTCGCCAATTCTCTCAGCGAGAAGCACTCGTTGGAGAATGGCACCCCGCAAGGCTCTGTTATTAGCCCAACCCTCTTCAGCATTATGATCTGGCCCTGGATTATGTAAAGCATATAAAGCTCTCGGTTAGCACGGCTCTATATGCAGATGACAGTTCGATATGGACTGGTCACAATGACCTCAATAAAGTTAAATGGCGTATGCAAACTGCTCTGAATCAAGTTGCTAAATGGGCAAACGACTGGGGCTTCATTATTTCGGAAGCTAAAACCGTCGGTTTGTTCTGCAGCAGAAAGAAAGATCACGACAGTATTGACCTTAGACTGAATGGTGTGAAGATTAAGCATGAGAATTCAGTAAGGTTCCTGGGAGTACACTTTGACAGGTGTCTGACTTGGAGTACGCACATTGACTATATCTGTAACCGGTCTACAAAAATCTTAAATGTTATGCGTTATGTTTCAGGTACCACATGGGGAGCAAACAGAGAAACTCTAATGATGATGTACAGGTCACTGGTTCGTTCAGTTATTGATTATGGTTGTATTGCCTATGGTAAAGCAAGTGATACTCAACTGAAGAAACTCGACATTCTACACATGAAACCTATACGTATTGCCACCAGGGCAGCTGTAGGTACGAAGAATGAGGCGCTACTTCAGGAGGTGGGAGAGAAACCCCTCTCTCTTCGGAGGGAGGAGCTATCTCTCAAATTCTGGGGGAAACTTCAGTATTTGTCCGAAAGCTGTCCGACGTATTCCAGCATCAGAAGATTTACTCGTGTCGGAAATAACCAGAAGAATCGGAGTATTTCTTACGGGCAAGCGGTCACTGATCTATTGAGAGAGCATCAGCTCGATCAAGTAACGATCCTTGAACGACGCCTATCGGCTACTCCGTTTTGGAAGGTTACCAACCCGACAGTCAACACCCAGCTGATCCAGAGTACCAACAAGCACGAGAACCCAGTGGGAGCAAGAGCTCGCGCTCTTGATCTGATTGATTCCGTGTACGCCGACCATTTGAATATCTACACCGATGGTTCCAAGAGTAGTACCGCAACAGGTTACGGTTTGTGCATCCCAGCAAAAGGCATCCGCATCAGTAAAAGGATCCCCCCGCACTGTTCAGTGTTCACAGCAGAACTTTTTGCCATCAGGGACGCGGTAGCATGGCTGTCCGTCAATCACACGGAGCATGCCGCGATTCTATCCGACTCGCTAAGCAGCCTCCAATCTATTTTTCTCACCTCTTCTAATTGCAGGTC
>NW_008709609.1:40301-43055 GCF_000327385.1 Lottia gigantea | reverse complement strand
GTAACTTTATTAATATTATTGTACAAGATCCCCGCCATCAATCTAACTATTATAATATATTTCACAATTGTCCAATGACATTTATATTATTTACATCTTTATAATTCAAATATGTATTCTTTATATTTCAAATCAAAAATATTTATATATTGTCCAACATTTTCGATTCCCGCCATTAATCTAACTATTATTATATCTATAATCCATATATGTATTTATATTTTATATTATTTATATTTCAAATCTATATTATTTATATTTGTATATTTAATTGAAATGTTTATTTTGTTTATCTATGTGTATGTCATATCGTTGATGTTTTTGTATTTCTTGTAGCAGCATGTCTTTTGCTGTAAAAGAATAAAGTTCTTCTTCTTCTTCGTAATACCTCGAGAGACCCGTGTCAGATCAGTGACAGATAATCTGATAAACATATTATGTCCAATGATTGGTGTAGAGGAATAAAGAAAGCTGGAGAATTGCATACTAATCCGACCCGTGCCGCCAATCTCCTTGCATAAACACGATCAATCGATCAATCATCGCCTTTAATTGAGGCTGACTAAGGTAATCTCTTGCATAAACTACACTACTTACACCAAAAGTGACCTCATCCGATTTCAAGGACGTTTTAGAACAACATAAAACGTATACGTTTAAGTTAATTGTGTCACCATGCAAACCTAATTCGTGTTTGACAAATTCGCTAACATATCTGTCTGTTAAGCACGCATCTAGTAAAGCATAGAACTTTAGCCGCCGGTTGTTTTTTTTTTAATATAAACACAGATACAATGTGCATAGCCAAACTGTCATTCTTAAACTAAGTATGAGTTCGTGCTGGCTACGACTCTGATGCGGGATATCATATTTAAAAATCCATGCACAACCAAACAATGACTTGAAGTAAATACTTTCTTTTCTTTTTTTCACTGCATTTTCAAATTCAATCATTGTTCTTTCGTACTTTCAATGATCACCTTTAATTGAGGCTGACTAAGGTAATCTCTTGCATAAACAAGTCTAATGACTTGAAGAAGATGGGCATAATACTCAGAGACCCGTGCCACAGATAATTTGATTAACATGTCCATTGAATGGTGTGAAGGACTTGCATAAACACAATCGATCAATCATCGTTCTTTTGTACTTTAATTGAGCGTTGCTTCTCTCTCTCTCTATACCCTAAAAGACAGACAGTAGATAAAAAAGGGTAAATGATAACGCACAAACTGAGCCGCATATTACATTGCATTTGCTAACGTCCCTTACTATCACCTGATATGGAAGACAGGGTATTATCGCTTGGTTGTTGATTAGAGGGATTTGGCTATAGTTTTAATTACTATGCGGGGTTGCCACAAACAAACTGTATTCTAGGGCACTGTATCTATAATCAAATACCCAGCCTCTGTCATATTCTACAATTAACAACTGAAGCATTACAAGTTATATGATCTAAACCCTATCTTCTATGCCAGGATTGTAAGAAGTTGGGTCATCTAGAAGTTCTAGGTTTGTTGAGAAAATATGTTTAGGGAAACAGTACGAGTCGAAGATTCGGTGTTAATTGTCGCAGTGATAGACACTCCAGCAACTCCGAAAAAGTGTCCTTTCTTCTTGTGTCGGTCAACACGGTCCCCACTGCCCCGTATGTTGTTATTACATTTGTTTTCTCAGGATCAATCGAACATCTTGTTCTATATTTTCTCAGCAGGTAGTTGTTCTAAATGGCAGATGGAAGAGTTCCCTTTCCTGGTAACCTGGCATTTTCCCCAATTATTCCTTGTTGACATGTTATGTAACAGAAGGAAACAAACTTTCCAATTCCTAGTTGGCATATTATGTAATACAGAAGAAAACATAAGCTATCCGGGCGAGTTTTTTTTTTGTGCACATTTGCAAACATCAGTAGTGTTTTTGATTTTAAGATACTGGGACAATGAATAGTAATTAAACCAACTTGACTCATCTACACTAGAAACGCTACTGACTGGATCCCCATTGTCTCTTTCTTCTTTACCTATTCAACAATTCACAATTTGAATACAAGTCCTATCAGGTCACACAAATATGTTATTCTTCAAACGTAACCAACACTCCGGTAAAAAAGGAAAGAAAACAAATATGATGAACTGATCAACAAAGCAAAGAGAAAAGAGTTAAATAAGAAAGCTCTGGAAATTTTTCTCAGAGAATTTCTATATTTGAATTAATTCTATGTTAATAATTCTAGATATAATCAAACTCTGTATATAAATAAACTCTATGTAAATAATTCTATATTCTATATCTATGAATAAATGGTATTATAAACAATTAAATGTAAATATATGATATATGGCTGTTTGGTGATTATATGGAGTAGAATAAGTAAAAGTAATTAAGAATTATGTTTTAAAAATATAAATGTAATGAATATCACAGATAAGGCTGAGAAGAGAATGGTTATAGTAGCACACCATCGGGCCTGACGCCATCTAGGTAAACCGTAAACGTACTATAACTCTGTCCCCAAAAAGAATTCACATATCTCACGTTCTGGGCCCACCCTGAAAATCTTCGCAAATCGCTCGCACCTGGTACAAGGCGTCTAAATGAACAGTCGAGCGAGAACTGACAAGTGTTTGCACGTGCCAGTCTCGAAATGTGATTTTTGTCTTTTTTTTTAGATTTGTCTTTTTTTTTTTTATTTGTCGATTTCAACTTCAAGGGAGAAGACTTGTCCAAAATACTGTTTGGTCTTTTATTCTT
>NW_008709609.1:37680-39503 GCF_000327385.1 Lottia gigantea | reverse complement strand
CTTTCAGTTGAAAAACCTTTTGTAGCATAGCGGTTTCTACATGTTTTCTTTCTGTTTATACATCGATAAAATAATGCGGTGGGTCTATGTCGAAAACGTACCAGAACGTCGAAAGTTCAGTTGGCAACTTTGGACCTGGATGAATAACATCGTTTAACTATATGTCTCTACAACGCGCAGCAGCGTCCACAACAATTCTGACTTTAGTTCTAGATTTTTCCATACGAAATGTCGCAAATACCACGAAGGATTAGAAATGTCACACGGGGATGTATGGATCCCTTTTACTCATAGTCACGAATAATTGAACGATATTGTTCTGCGACTATAGGCTTACGCTTTAGAGAGTTTTCTAAATTATGCAAACGAAGTTTGGCTACATCAAAGTTCGATACTGCTTCCAAACCCGATTTGTTAGCACGCCAAGGTATTCCGACGCGATACCTTTGCTTTGTAACATCGAATAGCAAAGACCGTTTCGTAGACTAATAGTCTCGCTTTCCGATTGCGTGTAAAGTTTGTGCTTGCTAACACCAGATTGTTCGACATCCCACATTGGTTTAAGTAGGGAATCAAGATTTGACTCATCGTTCCAAATGTTAAAAGTTTGTGATAATGAATGCGAGGATTCGATCCCGTAGTACGAATAGGGTTTATAGGTCCAATACAGGTCCAACCAAGACAAGTAAGGAACCTGTTCAGAATTCAATCCAACAAATAAGTCGATATGAGTCGGATGTGCTATTTCTGGAAACTGGATTCCACAAAGGTGTGGCCATTTGTACGGATGACATAACCAGTCGACAGCGGTTAAACCACCAGTAACGTTCATAACCGTAAAGGCGTCCAAGTTAAAATTAGTCAAACAGTCTACACTACTTACACCAAAAGTGACCTCATCCGATTTCAAGGACGTTTTAGAACAACATAAAACGTATACGTTTAAGTTGATTGTATCACCATGCAAACCTAATTCGTGTTTGACAAATTCGCTAACATATCTGTCTGTTAAGCACGCATCTAGTAAAGCATAGAACTTTAGCCGCCGGTTGTTTTTTTTATAATATAAACACAGATACAATGTGCATAGCCAAACTGTCATTCTTAAACTAAGTATGAATTCGTGCTGGCTACGACTCTGATGCGGGATATCATATTTAAAAATCCATGCACAACCAAACAATGACTTAAAGTAAATACTTTCTTTTCTTTTTTTCACTGCATTTTCAAATTCAAAATGTTTTATTGAAGGTCCATCTTCAACGATTCTCATTATATCACGCAATACACCTGTTTTAACAGAGCGTCTGAATTTAGTCTTAATTGTGTTTACCTCTACCCTTTTAGCACTGCTCACTAGAAACTGGTAATAGTAAACAACATTTAAGTATCATTAGTAAATTTGGCAGCAATTCTTGATATAGAATGCAGACAGCATTGAAGTGAAAAAATAATATAATTAGAAACATTGAAAGGATATAATTATATAGACACAGGTTTATGGAACAACAATCCAATCAAGAAGTGATGGGCAAACTATATATACATTAATGCTTATTATTAAGAACACACAAGAGATAAATGGTTTATTAGTACATTACATTAAATTTTAACAGGTACATAATTCTTAAAATTACATACAGGCTGATTAAGTAACATAATTGAAATAAAGTAAATGAATTCAAAAGGATTAATTGAAGATTACATGTAGACAACTATTGTTTTAATTAACTTACTATGGTTAAAGTTGCATTTTTTTCATTAAATTGAATACATTTATAAATATGAATAATTACAAGTTGATAAGTTTATCATGCATGCGA
>NW_008709609.1:36042-37309 GCF_000327385.1 Lottia gigantea | reverse complement strand
ATACCGTGGACTTGTTCATAGATCTCATCTCCCCATGTGAAGTAGGTAGAGGAGATACACATCTGAATGAGATGGACGATGCTGTCTGTAGTAAGTGTAGTATCTAGTGGGGTCTCTAATTTAGATATCTTATTTCATATGATACTCAACAAGTCGACAACATCATATGAGTACATCTTCCCTGTTGTCTGCAGTTCTTTCAATTTGGTGACAAATTCTTCTGAGTCTTTAATGAATGAATTAGCTGTTTTCCACAAAGGTGCCAAGATTCTGCTAAGACGTTGGGCGATGTTATAGAAGACAGAATCCCGAGAGCATATGAGTAGCCAAGCCTTGATAGGGTTTTTGTGGCATATGGTGAACGTGGGTGACGGCTTGGTCTCAGTTTAAATTTAAGTTGATTGGTAATTTGGTTACTGGATTCAAGTTCGTTAAGCTCTTTATCCAACCCGTCTTTGTATATGCTCTATGGGTTTTTACGGAGTCTTCTGTAAGTTATCGCATCACTAAGTAGTTCTGTGACAGTTTGTTTGGTGCTCTTTCTTATCCACGATAACTGTGGCTTTCCCCTTGTCTGCTGTTAAAATGGCGATCTTATTGTCTTGTCTGAGGTCAGTGAGTGCATCCCTTTGAACTTTGGTTAAGTTGTTAGGTTGTATCTTGTTTTTAGCGAGGATCACTGTCACTTGGTGTCTAAGGTAGTTGATATGACCGCCCGGTGCGAATTTGTGTAAGCCACGTTCTATGTTGACGATGAAGTCATCATGGTTTTTGAGTGTGGCAACGGGTGGAAACCTCGGGAGAGGTTTATCTGCTCGTCTGTAAGATTTTTCTGGCTTAGGTTGGTAACAGTTTTGGTTAGAAATTCAATTTTTTTGGTCTGGTTTGACAAATAATCTAAATGGTTTTTCTGTCTTTTTAAGTTGTCAAATTTGGTTTGTTGTGAGCTTTTGATTTTTGGCCAAGAAGGTTGTTGGTCTTCTCTTGTTTGGATATAATTAGATGAAAATTATTATACCTTTATATACATACAATTCCAATAAGAGATCTGACAAAAGTAGAATATAGGTAAAGTAGACCAATAACACCTTTAAATATAGTTAATATTTAGAGCCAAAATGTTTCAATTCCATATTTTCAAGGAATAGTAACAATACAATAAACAACGATATGACGTCATGATATTGTCTTAGGGAGATGTGTTATGATGGAATTACACTTATGGAATGAAGAAAATAATCTAACAGACTGGCTGGACATTTTGTTA
>NW_008709609.1:32967-35494 GCF_000327385.1 Lottia gigantea | reverse complement strand
GGCAAATCATTGGATGATCATCCAATTGATGACAACGAAGTGGGTGATGATAATGATGTCGTAGAGATAGACGACGATGCAGCTGATGCAATTACAAGAAGTGTAACAGGAACTTTAAAGAAAAAGCCTTGGACAGAAGAAGAAAAAATTGCAAATACATCTTTACAAAACATTTTTGTTTCCCCTACCCCTAATATTTGCGCCGAATTTGTACTTATAACGCTATTGGTGATATAGCAGCCACGAGAAGGTACCCCCTTCTGGATTTGTATTCTATTATCATTTCATTAATAGGCGCACTTTTGCGCTTTTGTCCACTCAATTATATTTTCAATTGTACAAGACATATAGAATGTGGATGAGATCCGAAGAATGAAGTTGAAAGCTAGCCACCTAGTGTCTATTGACCGCAATATGAAAGGCATTCATGAAGCCATGGCGGTGACTTTCCAGAGTAGACAGAATGGATAAAAGAAAATTCCTTCAGCGTCCGAAAATTTGAAAGAATACCCTAGCTAGATATATTGATACTCCCGAAATGGTAAGAATTTCTCATATTCTTGAGGTATTTCACAATACTCTTATTTATGGAATATGTAATTTTCTTAGAAAATTTATCGAGTGGTAGAATTACCAAATGTTTACATTGATGAAATACGCCATTGAATTTAATATTTTTAAAGTATCAAAGAATTTTTTGAAATTATTTACAATATTTTTTATATTAATAATCCTTGTATGTCGTCCTCATATGTGGACATTATTTAAATAACATGAATAGTTAATAGTATGAAGATAAAGAGTAAAACATAAAAAAATAAAATAAGACATATATACAAAGAAAAATATAAACGTTCTAAATGCAGTATATTTTATATTTTAAAAGGAAAGGTCACTGAAAACAATTTATAACGTTCCACTAATTAAAGTCCACTGAAAATATGAGGTAATGGGAAAAACGTGTACTAAGGAAAGGTCACTTAAAACCATTTATAACGTTCCACTGAATAAAAGTCCACTGAAAATATGAGCTAACACAATAAAATCCATTAAAGTCCATGGAAATGTCCACGCGCAATAAAACGTCAAAAGAAATATCCATGAAAAACATACACTGAAAATATTTGGTTAAGGCAACAAAGAGAGCGTCTACGATATGGGGTCGATGGTTCTGGTGAATAGAGCTGTGGGTTTTCCTCATCATCTACCTCGACTTAAACTGTTTTCCTTGACGGAAGCTGTGTAGGCACATATTCTTCGTTCTGTCGGTTGGATGTGGGTGTAGATGGTTTCATCGCGAACTATTGAGTGAGGTGTACTTTTAGTCTTGGTAAGTTGGGGTGACTTCGATTGAACCTCTGTGGTCGAGCTAGAGTTTATGGAGAAATGACGTAATTATCTTCAGCGAGCAAGCCGAGTGAGGGTCGCAATCGAATTTGATCGAGTTAAGGCAATATGGCGGGACTTTTGACCATATATAGACATTCCATGCTACCATGTTAACTTGTGTTTGACTCTCCAAATAGTGAGTGTTGGACCCGAGCTTCTAACTAGGTTAAATATTACGTCACACGAATCTCAACTCTACAAAATATTAAAGTTCGGTTATGACTCGAGTCTAACCCGGGCTCCAATCGAAGTCACCCTTGGATATTGGTTAGCAAATATCAAGTCCTATGATAGTTCAGTAAACGTTAAGTAAAAAATAAATGTCTCATGTTTTATGTATAAACGTAATCGACAGTTATTGTATAATATTATAACGATGCTAATGCAATAAACTTCACCCTATCTAGCTAAAATGGTATAGCGAATAGTCATGGTTCAATACCACAGGTAAGTCATTGACTATACAACTGATTTATTTACATGTAAAATATGTACCGTAATAGAATACTTGTTTTAAACTACGACCCCTGTATATGAATGAGGAAGTAATATAGATTGTATAACTTATATCAAATATATTATAATCTTAAACTAAAATGGCGATAGTTGTGTTACTGATAGGAATATTAACTCAAACAATATTAGGTATGTTTTTATATCTTATTATATTCATATATAATCTTATAGTACATTCAATCATAATGTTGTATAACTACTAATAAACTGAATCTTACAGGTTCAATGTTGAAATTACTTATCTGTTATTGTGATCATGTATGTTCTTTCCCCTTTATTATTGATATAATCATTGAATATGGATTGTATATAGGTTGATTTACTTATTACTCTGTTTCTTTGTATGATAAGTATTGGGCAAAAGCAAGCGTATGTGGTGCTTAATTAAACAATACATCAATACTTATATTTCTTATATAGATATATATTATACATTGAATAGGAATGTAAAATAAATACTGAACCTAATAAACTAGTTGATGGAGAATCTGGTAGTGTTACCTGTTATTATAACAATGTAATATACAGTAACTGTATAATATTCTCTTTT
This sequence comes from Lottia gigantea, assembly GCF_000327385.1. Lineage (NCBI taxonomy): Eukaryota > Metazoa > Mollusca > Gastropoda > Lottiidae > Lottia > Lottia gigantea. Next base: position 33,039 of record NW_008709609.1, on the reverse strand, counting down.
CTATTCTAGGTCAAGTTATAATAAATACTGAACCTAATAAACTAGTTGATGGAGAATCATTTCAAATCAATA
>NW_008709609.1:7047-8909 GCF_000327385.1 Lottia gigantea | reverse complement strand
TGGCTCTTGCAAACAGCACAATGCTTAGGATTATTCAGTTGATGCTCAGCTTATGAAATATAATCATCTCGATTAAAAATGACACATTAACCTTTATCACTCTTTTGAAAACAATGGTATCGTCTGTCTTGAGTAGGTTCAAAGCTTCACGCTCCACAATTTTTCGAATTTTCCGAATATTTTTCTTCCCTAGAGCTTCTTTAACAAACAACTTGTTTGTATAAGTATAGGCCTATGATAAAAATGAAGTAAATATAATTATTTTCAAATAACGGAACACAATTTTATGGTATACTACTCCTAAGTTTCAACAATCTACATTGTCATCTTCAGGTGAAGTGAATTATTTTTAGTGTGCTACTGAATCTAACAAGCTTCAAAAAATGTTGAATGGACGAACAGCTTGAGATTAATGTTGTCGTCAGAAATATACCAGGATACAATTTATTTAAAAATATCAAATGGCATGTTATCAGTCTAATAAATCGTTTACAGAGAGCTGTGAAAAACATCTGGCAATTGCCTAACAATAAGGACTACTTATGACTACTGCTAATGAAAACGAATAAAGCTCTGTTTTAATGAGGTCTGGAGTTTAATTATGAGGAAAAGTCCAAACCTTTTGTCCGTCTTCATTAGCCCACATGGTGCAGAAAAGTAGGACGTAAAACTCCATTCATTTCATTTCCAAAACTTCGGGCAAATTGTGTTATTTCGCAGTTGGCTTTTTGTCATTTTCGGTCTTGATGGCCAATAGAGAGGAAAATGGCATACTTTTCCGAAACGTTTATTCTCGTATATCCTGATAAGGAATGTACATATTCCCAGCAAATTTATTTAGTGCAGTGGTCCCTTTTGTTAGGATATTTCCATTTTTTCAGTAACTGTTTTATTAGGGGTAGGAGAATCGACACGTGCAAAGTAGTGTCCGTGTTTTCTTAGTCCAAATGACCAAGTGAAACAGAATTTTGAGGGTTTCTTTTTTGTCTAAGTGACTTTTTTTAGTATGGTGCCTGGCCCTTTTTCAAAATGGTTGCAAAAATAACAACCAAAATGTAAAAAATCCTATTACTTCTCAATATATTCGTCGGATATAGCTTTTAATATGACCTTTTTTGGTTTTTTGGGGTCAGCAGAGTTCATTTAATTTGTTTAATTTAACATTCAAGAATTCAAGATGGCGGAAATCCGAGATGTCGGACAAAATGGCGGTCGAAATGGGCAAAATGGCATGATAATCACAGAATATTTGTCGTATATGGCTTGTAATTATCTGATTTAGGGTTTTTGGGTTAGCACTGTTCATTTTTCTACTCATATTCAACATACAAGAATTCAAAATGGAGAAAATCCAATATGGCGGATAAAATGGCGTCCACAATAGGAACATTTTTATAGACCCACATGAAATGAAATGAAATTTATTAAGTAAATTTAATAAAACAATTTTTGGATCATAGCGCGTATCAATCAATATTCATGCATTATTCGAAATAATAAACACAGAAAGCTTTTCTCAATAGCCTGTCAATATTATTGTTAATTACTTGATTCTCTGGCTGGATCACCCCTCTGATTGATTCCATCAATTCTCTTTTACTAAAATTTTGAAATTGTAACCTTCCCGAATCTGTTTTTATCCGTCTTTTTTGTCGAATACATTATTTTACGACAGTATGCACCAAATTTATGATTATCGCTACAATCGATGACTTTTGCCCTCTTTTCCTAAAATTTTCGGAAGTTTTAAATTTACAAGAAATAGATGCTCAAATTGTAGTTATTTTTTCAAAGGCAAAATTTAACCGATTATGCTCCCAGCTACGCAAATCATATTGCAGAGTAATGGTTAATAACGAGGG
>NW_008709609.1:2189-3376 GCF_000327385.1 Lottia gigantea | reverse complement strand
AGTAGGAGATGAATATATTAGTCAGAAAGGGGTTAGGATTTCAAAAAAGGGGGCCTAAAAAGTTGATTGTATACGGTGCAGACAGAAATGCTCAGTCAAAATTTTAGAAGATAGAAGAAAGGATATTTGTGATGAATATTACAAGTTGGGAGATAGTAAAAGACAGAAGGATTTCATTTGCGCATTGACATTAGAAGTGGATATAGCTAGGAGACGAAAAAGAAAGGAATCGAGCAGCAAAAACAGAGACAAAAACTATCAGTATTTTCTTCCAGTAACGGACACAGAAAATGTTCGTGTATGTAAGTTGTTCTTCACCAAAACACTCAGTATAAGTCATTCCATGGTAACAAATGCTCTCAATAGTAAAGGTGTAACTGGAACCTACATAGGAACAGATAAACGTATTAATAAAGCAGCCCCAAATAGAATTCCAGAAAACAGTATAACTGTAATCAAAGATCACATGAATTCATTCCTACGAATTGAACCACATTACTGCCGAAAGGACACAACTTGTCAATATTTAAGTCCAGAATTAAATACCTTGATTTCTGTAAAGATAGGGAGGTGGAACCTGTAAAAGAGTCCATGTATCGCCATATTTTTGTTATGCAGTTTAACTTGAAATGTTTTGTACCAAAGAAAGATCAATGTTCAATATGCAGCAGATGATGATGGTAAAAGTCTGGAATGAACATAAAGCAAAAGAAAGAGAAGCATTAGAAGAAAATAACACAGACAAAGAGCAGGCTAAGATAGACAATACACTCCACACTGTGTCATTCGATCTTCAAGCAGTTCTCAGAACTCCACATGCAGGTGATGCACAGATCTATTATAAACGCAAATTGTCTGTTTACAACTTCACCGTGTATGAAAACCATACAGCAAATGGACACTGTTTTGTTTGGGATGAGACAGAAGGTGGCAGGGGGTCTAATGGAATAGGTTCCATTCTGTTGAACTATTTGTCCAGTTTACCTGAGAGTATTTCACATTTTACAAGTTTTTCTGACACATGTCGTGGTCAAAACCGCAACCAATTTATCATGGCCGCCATGCTGTTCGCTGTGCAGCATATACCCCATTTGAAGATTGTGGATTTGAAATATATGGAATCAGGGCATAGCTATCTTGAAGCAGATTCCATGCATGCAACAATAGAGAAAGCTAAACGTCATCAA
>NW_008709609.1:0-1301 GCF_000327385.1 Lottia gigantea | reverse complement strand
CAGTCAGTTTGCATGGTTTATAGCAACCGGTAAGTCGTCTTTTTGAAACTCTAAAATTTTTGAAGTATTTTGTTCGATTCTATTTCAATCAATGCCCCACTTTCCTAATTTGTCTTAAGAAAGAAAATATTTATGTTGCGAGTAAGACTAGTTGTAAAAACAAAAATCCATTGTTGCAAATTTTTGTTGTGTTACAAAACTATGAGGCAGAGCTTGGCTGGGAATGAGGACTCGAAATAAAGATTATGAATGGAAAAGACGGAATTCTGTGGCATTCGAAAAAAGGCCAGAACTAAGGCCAGCCCGACTTTGGCTCCTTTCTCAAATTAGTAATATACATGTTAAAAAAGGACCATGAGTCCCCCCCCCCACCCTCGGATAATTCTTAACACACATCGATTATCATTTTAATGTTGATATTTTGTTTTCGTTTCAGGTCAGGGTGCTCACTAGCGGTTTTTACTATTGAGTTAATACACCATGGTTGGGATACCATCCCTGTTGAGGTTAGTATATTATAGATGTAGTTTATAGGGGTATAAAATTAGGCACTGTACACGCAAATCAATCGTACGTGTATAATTCTTTCTTGAAAATGGTCATTATCAAGCGTGTTCGAGTCTGCCTGTTGATGTGTAACCTTTGATACAGCAAGATGCCCCTCCCAACAGACCAATTCCCTCACTGGAATCAATTTTATGCACCACTACTTGCCCTTGCTTTATTATTATCATTATGTCTTATTTTTCAGGTTCCAAGTATAGTAGCTCGTCTTCAGCTACGGACAACATGGTTAGATATGGTGTACAACCTAGGTTTTTGGAGGTAGTTCACATGGAGCAAAATTTTCACGTTTTCGGGTTGGGTTCTCGTGTAGTTTAGTTGTGGCAGCCTGTGGGCTACCTTGATAGGGCCACCTAGGTTGCAGCGACGCTGCCATATCATGTCCACCCAGCTTCTCTTGGAACAAATGGAGGTAAGTTATGAATCATTTTCATTTCATAATAATAGTCAGAAACTTGTTGATTTCTACCTAGTTGATTAAGAAAAGGTGTGCGAGTTTTTCTTTTATATAACCCTTGATTCAGTAGTCTAATATTCTAATCATTATTCATAACCGTGCCTCATATGGTATAGCTATTCAAATCTATACAGAATCACTTGAGCACAATTTTTCAATGATTTGGTTGGAAATTTAATAAAATCATTGATGGGGAATACTGACTAGAAGGATCAAGGGTTAAATAAGAAAAACTCATTCACCTTTATTTAATCAAGATGAGCTGAATCGGTTAGCATAA
>NW_008709608.1:6924-8367 GCF_000327385.1 Lottia gigantea | reverse complement strand
GTCAAGCCTTTCATTCATTCATTCATTCATTCATTCATTCATTCACAGACTCAATGTGAATTATTGCGGTCAAGCCTGAAAGTCATTCATTCATTCATTCATTCATTCATTCATTCATTCATTCATTCATTCATTCATTCATTCATTCATTCATTCATTCATTCCAGATGATGGTGATAAACTTTTATTTAAAATGGAGAACCTATCGGCAGCTGATGTACTGAAGAAAATATTGTTTTACTGCCAGCTGAAGGACATTAAGAAGGAAGAGCCCAACCCCATCTCTGTCAAAATGGAACGGAAAAAACCAATCAAAAAGAAATAGAATTTGAGACTTGCTAAAACAGTCTAAATTGGACCAGTATGTTTTTGTAGAATTGTAGGAGAACCAGGTGCCAGATTTTACTTCAGAAAAGTGTTATGACGCCATCTGGTAAACAAGCAATATAAATGTGTGTATTACTTTGACATATATGAATGGAAAAAACTGTGAAGTGTAATTTTTAAGAAAGGACCAAAGGATAAGGATATATTAAACTATGTGTACTCTCTAAAATGTTTTGAAAATTTTAGAGATGGAATTAGCATTATGGAGTTGGAAAAAAGGGAAAATTCCTTGCAAAGAAACAAAGTTATATTGGTTTACACAATAGCACACTGATAATGGTGTGGGCATACAAGCACTCTTGGCCGAAGATTTTTGTCACCGATTAAAATCATGTGCCCATGCTTCCATGACAAGATTATTGCGTTCCTGACAGGATTTATAATAGCAAACAAGTTTGATAATTGTCTCTGATAGTTTTATCTTCTGTTAGACAGACTGTCATCATCCAATCAGATTCATTTTCCTTTCAATTACATGATCTGTGATTATCGACATAGTGGATAACGACTGACTGGAGATTTTTGTCTCCTCATGTGCCCGTGCCGTGTGCCGTCCTGTCTGTGCTGTTACGGTGAAACAAATATCTCTGACCAAGATGGTCGTGTGCCAACACCTTTAGATACAGCTGCTTCTCGCGAATTTGTGAATTGGCATTTAAAATAAAAAAATTGATGTTTTTTTTTTTTTAAATTTCGAATAAAATATCTAATATCTAATATATAAATGATTTTTTGACATCTGTGTGCAATAAGGGAAATTTTGCTAATATGTCAACTTTGTTTGAGGATATTTAACATGGTCATACTTATCATCTTATTCCGGTCAACCATGCTCTAAATGGGTAGAGATAACCCGGGTAAGATCAATACCAAGAGGTTTGCTCCTGGTAGAAAGAATCCTCATAATTCCAGTCTACCCAGCTGTACAGATACAGATAATCCGGGTAAGAACAATGCCAGGAGGTTTGACGAAGGACCAGCTGGTAGACAGGATCTTCATTATTCCAGTCTACCCAGCTGTAAATGGGTAGGGATAATCCGGGTAAGATCATTACC
>NW_008709608.1:0-1089 GCF_000327385.1 Lottia gigantea | reverse complement strand
TGCCTCTTTAAGATTAATGGATCCAACGAAAAAGTTTCATAGCAACGCATTTTGGGCTCAACTCTTTCAAATCCAGAACAAGGACCCTGTTCAGAAAGTGCTCAATTACCACAGGGACTGGTTGAACCAAGTCCACGGCCCCCAAACCTGCTGGAGGCCATATGACAAAAAAGAAAATTTCACGGGGAATGGGCCCCTAGTTGAGATACAGCGTTCAGTAAGTTCGCCTACTTTACCAATGTGCCTAAATTAATATATGTGAAAGTTGGTCCCAATTTACAGAACTTGCTGTCCTGGCGAGGACTTCATATCCGAATCACATGAGTCGTTTTCAAAATATACTTTTGAAATAACTAAGACTTAAAATCTATGTACAATCTAAAATAAAATTCTATGGTTCTAGCTTTTACCATTGGATAACCTGCCCTTTACTGTAGGTGGGAACAACTTGAGCAGTCAAGGGGTCACGAGTCGGTTTATACTTGTAACCCTTGACTTAGCAGAGCGATATTCCGGCCACAAATGATTGGTGGACAGATTAAATTTCGGCCAATGAGATTCATCTAAGCAAAATATGCCGCGAAAGTGGTCGTAAATAGTAATAGCCTCGCTATCCTTTCTTAAATATGTAACGGCGTCGGGGATTGGTCCAATTAAATAATGACGTAGGGGTCAAAAGTCGTGACTAAGTGACGATGATTCCAAAAAACAGAAGAAATTAGGTAACAAATGTGTTCGAAAACTTTCGGTGGTTTCCGAAAAATTGTAGATCGCTTCCGGAAATTTTGCGGTGGGCTCATTCGAAAATCCTCGGCAGTTTCCGTAAAGTTGAAAATCAACGCAAGTGGAACTTCCACGGTAGACTGTTTGCAGTGGATCATGTGATCTCGACACATAGCTGGTTGACGGAGATGTCCGGAATAAGTCGAAGGGTTTACGACTGTTTTACGACTAATACCGAATAACACCGACGAATTTCTAAAAACGGATCTGAAGAATTTAAGATGAAATTTTGAAGAAAAAAAAAACGATGAAAATGGCGTTATGTTAAAATTGGAATGTACTGGCGTCGTTGTTAGTTCAAATCAT
>NW_008709607.1:7457-8967 GCF_000327385.1 Lottia gigantea | reverse complement strand
TTAAAATAGTTCGTGAGCAGGATTGAAGCTACAGTTTTCAACCGATTCTGATGAAACTTGGTGTGATCATTGGAATTGATAAGATCTCGGACAAGTTGTAACTTGATGCATTTTTGATGAACGGTTTTTGAGTTATTGCCCTTGACTTTGTAAAAACATGTCAAAATTTGTTAAAAATAGTTTGTGAGCAGGATTGAAGCTACAGTTTTCAACTGATTCAGATGAAACTTGGTGTGATCATTGGAATTGATGAGATCTCTGACAAGTTCTAACTTGACGCATTTTTGATAAACAGTTTTTGTGTTATTGCCCTTGACTTTGTTAAAACATATTGAAATTTGTTAAAAATAGTTCGTGAGCAGTATTAAAGCTACAGTTTTCAACCGATTCTGATGAAACTTGGTGTGATCATTGGAATTGATAAGATCTCGGACAAGTTCTAACTTGACGCATTTCTGATGAACCGTTTTTGAGTTATTGCCCTTTGTTAAAACGTGTTGAAATTTGTTAAAAATAGTTTGTGAGCAGGATTGACGCTACAGTTTTCAACCGATTCTGATGAAACTTGGTGTGATCATTGGAATTGATAAGATCTCGGACAAGTTCTAACTTGACGCATTTCTGATGAACCGTTTTTGAGTTATTGCCCTTTGTTAAAACGTGTTGAAATTTGTTAAAAATAGTTTGTGAGCAGGATTGACGCTACAGTTTTCAACCGATTCTGATGAAACTTGGTGTGATCATTGGAATTGATAAGATCTCGGACAAGTTCTAACTTGACGCATTCGATGAACAGTTTTTGAGTTACTGTCCTTGACTTTGTTAAAACGTGTCAAAATTTGTAAAAAATAGTTCGTGAGCAGGATTGACACTACAGTTTTTGACCGATTCTGATGAAACTTGGTGTGATCATTGGAATTGATAAGATCTCAGACAAGTTCTAAATTGACGCATTTTCGATGAACGGTTTTCGAGTTGTTGCCCTTGACTTTGTAAAAACGCGTCAATATTTGTTAAAAATAGTTCGTGAGCAGGATTGAAGCTACAGTTTTCAACCAATTCTAATGAAACTTGGTGTGATCATTGGAATTGATAAGATCTCGGACAAGTTATCACTTGACGCATTTTCGATGAACGGTTTTTGAGTTATTGCCCTTGACTTTGTTAAAATGCGTCGAAATTTGTTAAAAATAGTTTGTGAGCAGGATTGAAGCTACAGTTTTCAACGAATTCTGATGAAACTTGTTGTGATCATTGAAATTGATAAGATCTCCGACAAGTTCTTACTTGACGCATTTTTTGATGAAATGTTTTTGAGTTAATGCCATTAACTTACGAAAAACGTGTCAGAATTTGTTTGTGAGCACAATAGAAGCTACAGTTTTCAACCGATTCTGATGAAACTTGGTGTGATCATTGGTCTAACAATAATAAGACAAGTTCTAACAAGAGATATTTTTGATGAACATTTTTTGAGTTATTGACCTTGACTTTGTAAACACGCGTCAAA
>NW_008709607.1:0-1024 GCF_000327385.1 Lottia gigantea | reverse complement strand
CGAGAAGCGCTCAAATCCAAATAAATTTTTATTTTAAAAAGTTACAAAGCTACAAAGCTGAAATTTTGCACGCATATACACACGGGCAAGCTAGACATTTAGAAAAAAACCCAGCTCAAAAATCTCCCATAGGAAAAAAGTTAGCCCAGGAAAAGTTGCTTATTATCTGCTCTTTTAAGCCATACCAAGGGTGAAGGTCCGATACCTAACTTTGCGAAATACGCCGATTTGACCCATGTTTGGGACTTTTCCTTCTAATTAGGGCCCAGGCACATGGTATATCACTTAAAAGCTAATTAAAAACAATTAGGGCAAAAACGGGATATTTTTTTCTTCCAAGGGACGACTGCACGACAAGCGCTCAAATCCAAATAAATTTTTATTTTAAAAAGTTACAAAGCTACAAAGCTGAAATTTTGCACGCATATACACACGGGCAAGCTAGACATTTAGAAAAAAACCCAGCTCAAAAATCTCCCATAGGAAAAAAGTTAGCCCAGGAAAAGTTGCTTATTATCTGCTCTTTTAAGCCATACCAAGGGTGAAGGTCCGATACCTAACTTTGCGAAATACGCCGATTTGACCCATGTTTGGGACTTTTCCTTCTAATTAGGGCCCAGGCACATGGTATATCACTTAAAAGCTAATTAAAAACAATTAGGGCAAAAACGGGATATTTTTTTCTCCAAGGGACGACTGCACGAGAAGCGCTCAAATCCAAATAAATTTTTATTTTAAAAAGTTACAAAGCTACAAAGCTGAAATTTTGCACGCATATACACACGGGCAAGCTAGACATTTAGAAAAAAACCCAGCTCAAAAATCTCCCATAGGAAAAAAGTTAGCCCAGGAAAAGTTGCTTATTATCTGCTCTTTTAAGCCATACCAAGGGTGAAGGTCCGATACCTAACTTTGCGAAATACGCCGATTTGACCCATGTTTGGGACTTTTCCTTCTAATTAGGGCCCAGGCACATGGTATATCACTTAAAAGCTAATTAAAAACAATTAGGGCAAAAAGCGGG
>NW_008709606.1:34097-35124 GCF_000327385.1 Lottia gigantea | reverse complement strand
GGTATATACATTCGGAATTCTGTTCTGTAATTCACTGTAGTATTATGCATGTGTGCCAGGGTGCATTTTTAAAAGAAACTTGGTTGTTTTATTTTATTGTTGTCTTATCTTAATGCACCGCTACTGTTTTAATAAGCACATAATTACTTTACACTGACTTAATACTGTACTAATGTTCTTGTTATAGCACATTTTATGCTTGAATGTCTATTATACGCGGATTTAAGAACATATTAGTTTGATACAATTATCGATAACGACGTAATTGAACATTTACCAGCCGCTGAGAAATTAGCAATATTACTTGTACAATTTCCTCGTAAAAGTGCTACATTATAGGGCACATCTAAGTTGAAATTTCTCTTCGCTTGACAATTCTGTTTTACTGTTGAGAAGATTTCTACTTTCAGTTGCCATTTTGTCTAGCACGTGTGTGACGTTATAGGCACGCAGTAGAGGGACATAACTCTTGCAAGTTATAACCAATCTTATCTATTGTGTATTACGGTTCTGATCGTTTGTAGCCTACTTGGTATTTATTTTCTTCCAGATTTGACCATAAAACTAGTTTCGAATTCTTTTTCGATTGGCCATTCCGGATTTTATCAGAAACCTTTTTCGTTTTACAAGTCGTTTTTGTGCAGTTGGGGACGATGCGGCAAGTTGGGCAATACGACAAAACGAACCCACCGGTCGATAGTCCCTTTCAATCCGTTATTAGTTGTTGTTACTAGCTCTCTATATATAAGGTTTATGATTGTATTATTTGCTTGTTAACGGTGAGAGAACACTCATTGAAACGTCGCAGTCAATAAATGTAGTAATTGTCCGTAATATATCATATATTGATCAATTATTAAATGCCTTGGAAAGATATTTTAGGTGAACTATGGTGTACCTCAGGCAAAATGCTTTACGGAAAGTGTAATTTGTTAATAGATAGGCCTCTTGGTCGCACTGCTTCGTATTGAAAGCAGTACTTACGGGAGGAACCACGGGAAGGTGGACCTATATCTCCTCCCATATT
>NW_008709606.1:0-1508 GCF_000327385.1 Lottia gigantea | reverse complement strand
AAATTTGGCATCCAGATACACTTTTCGATGCCTGATCGATCTGTGCTATTNTCAGCCTTCTAGCTTTGCAACTTTTTTTTTCACACATGTAAAATAGCAAAATGTCCAAAAAAACACTTTTTTGTCCATGGTTCTAACAATCTGACCGCACATGCGCAAAGCCCAACAACTCCTCTATCCGATCCTGCAAGTCTGAGATTCCTCAATTTACTTCCAATGCCCCGTTGCCGCGCCTTTCTACTTGTTGCACACACTTGGCTACCAAAACAAGATGGCCGCCGATTATCCGCATATCGAAATTTCAAGAACTAATGTCATCATCGACATTCCAAAAATCCAACTTAAAACCAAATCCTCATACCCTCATTGCCCACTGCCTCACTAGTCAAAAACTCACTTTTTTTACCTCCAAAAACAATAGCCCTAGCGTCCCCAGAGCATCCCCCCAACTTGAAATGTTGGCTAACCCCCCATTTTAGGGTGCAAAAAATTTAACCCCGTGGGTACCGATTATTGCCTCTGTTCCCTTAGCTTCTGGGGCTAAATAAATTAAAGTCGGAATAGTCAAGTTTTCTTTATTGCAACGCAGAGAGTTTGAAATTGCCTCCAAAAAAACATTTTCAAAGTAGGTCAAACATTCGGCAAAGTCGTATTAGCAAACTTTCCGAATAAAGGCTTTTTGGACGCTAATTTAAATATGGCCAAACCACGGGTTTTTTGACAGGAAGGGTCGGGGAATTGGTCACTGAAAGATCTAAAAATAGCCCTGTGACGTCATCTTTTAGCCAACCCCTGAAAGGAACATATAAGGTTTTTTGGACAAAGGTCATAGTCCTAACAAGATTTTAAGGTTTTATGGACTAGGTTTTTTGGACGTCCGTAAAACGCGAAGTCCGTAGATTTAGTCACAGAAAGGTTTTTGGGACAATTTTTTGGGGTTTTTTGGACGGAGTTGTCCTAAAAGCCTTAAGTGTTCTAAAATAACTTCTAATATTAGCCACAAACAGATTGATTTTCTAGACACCACAGTTTTTAAAGATACCAATTTTCATGAAACCAATCAATTAGATATTAAAAGTTTTTTTTAAGCCCACTGATACTCACCAACTTTTATTCAAATCATCTTTTCATCCTAAACATACCTTTTCTGGCATTATAAAGTCGCAGATCTTGAGATTTCACCGAATTTGTACGCGCAAGAAGGATTCGAGGAGGCTTGTTCAATTGTTTTCCAAAAATTGCGCGAACGTGGATATTCTAGAAGGTTCTTGAGAGGTATTAAAAGCTCAACAGTTGCTGAAATCTCTGCTAGAAATAAATCGATTCCTTTGCCAATACCAAATTCTTCAGTTTATCCTTGTAACAACCCTCGCTGTCAAACCTGTCCCTTCATTTTACCAACAAATTCTTTCCGAAATAGACGCACAGATTCCATATTTCAAGTAAATGAAAAACTCAACTACAACAGCAAAAATATTATTTATCTCATTTCTTGCACAAAATGGACG
>NW_008709605.1:0-2536 GCF_000327385.1 Lottia gigantea | reverse complement strand
CAACCTCTCTTTAATATTAAGACGAAATTTAAATCTGTTCAGTTTTCGAAAAGTTGCCTGATTTTCAAGCTTTTTCAGCTGGATAAGAAAACACGTTTATATCTCTTTAATGTGTAACTTTAACGTGCTTGACACAAGTCATATGCAGCCTCACTTTTAATCATGTGAGATGTGAAGTTACTATAATATAGCATGTAGGTCAAGAGATGGTGATTCACTGACTCGTGAAATATATTTATCTTAGAATATAAACAAACTGACGATTGGTTTGATATACGAAACATAGTTTAACAGAAAGAAATACTAGAGTTTCAGAGCATGCTATAAACAGATTGTTGGAATTAAGTGCTTCGTAGAGAGGTTAAACTCTCCAAATTACGCAATGGACTGAATTCATAAATGATTTCTATTAACAGAACAGGACGATTTATCTCCCATTATAAGAACAAAATTTCTCTTATGTTATTAAATGCTTTTTTATTGAGTGAGATTATCTGCGTCCCTAGTTTCCGATAACCTTCTTTATGGCTTGTCTCGTTCTGATCATCATGGACGAAATCATGACAGTGAACATCGCGGGCACAATGACAGTTATTATGACAGTATTCATGACAGTAATCATGGTTGTAATCATGGTAGTAACCGTGACAGTATTCATGGCAGTAATCATGGTTGTAATCATGGTAGTAACCGTGACAGTAATCGTAGCAGTAATTATGACAGTAATCATGGTAGTAACCGTGACAGTATTCATGGCAGTAATCGTGGTAATAATTATGGTACCTGGACTCGACAACGACTTTGTGATAATCCCTGCACATGGTCGTGAAAGTTGTCTCGTAAATCAAACTGAAATTGTGGCATTTGAAGTAAATCACTGCCCAGATAAACACATTTATTCAAAGTGAGGGAGAGGCTCTCAATGGGGCCTTTCCTTCATAGCTCTGAATGCTTGTTCGATGACACTACTACTTGTAAATTACTAATATGTTTTTATTTACAATGGATGGAACCTGGGGAGAATGGTCGGATTTTAGCGACTGTTCTACAACATGTGGTGGAGGAACACAAAACAGAACAAGACTATGTGATAATCCAGAACCGAGTAATGGCGGTGCTACCTGTTCTCCTCCTGGTAGCGAAACTAGGTCATGTAATCTCATTTCATGTATAGGTATTACTTTATTTATTTTCGTTTTACACCAAACTTTTCTGACACATTTTTGGTTGATGAAATGAAATGAATGGATATTTTACTTTCTGCACCATGTGGGCTAATGAAGACGGGCAATGCCATGCAGGGTGCAATGAGGGCAATTTTGCCAGGAAAGTGGCATAAGCGTGCTCTTTTTCGATTTCCAACTGTCGAGGGATCTTAAACGTGCACAGCCTGTAGCACACATGGGGTCTCGGTTTACTTGATGATGAAAGGACAACAGTATACCACAATTTGATCAAAATACAAACCTGGATGTTTGACTTGCGTTGTTACTACATTTGTTATCAATGCCGAATGTCAACCATAGACACACTCGAATTTTACGCATCCCGATTGCCCATCTGGCTCTGACACAGGGTAAAACTTAGCACCTCGATATTTACCGGTGTTGAAACGTCGAGCTCAGGTAAAGCCATCTTCTTAAAAATAGAGCTAGAACATGCCGAAACGTGCCGATACTGTACTAACCTGGACAGCTCCTAGATCATTGTTAGCCCTATATCACCTCATTATATGAAAATGATTAAAAGGAAAACTGTCTTTATTGTCACTATGATTAAACTATGACCAAGGACAGTTATCTCATCGTTTGATTATTATTATTTTAAGATTAAATTCGGATATCGTATAAAAAAACATATCAGAAAAGTGTCCATTTTATACAAAAACAAATAATTCCTCTTTCCACTACAAGATTTTATTTGAAATATGTTTTCATTAATTAGTTTTTCATCAGAATTAAATATATTTCCAGTTTCACAAATATAAGGTTTCTCCCCAAGACGGTCTGAAGATGTGCTTCTATACAGACTTTCTAACTAAATGATTTACTACAGATACTGGTTATAATGGTATGGTTAGAAAATATGCTTCTAAATGGACAAAATGCCTGAACGACTAATTGACGAGGCGTAGACTTTCATCTTGGAACTGAATAAATAACCAAACAGTTAAAGCTATTAACATTATCGATTTTTGTATTTTGTAACATTTTCATGGAAGAACCTTTTCAGATGTTTCATTGGTGGCTAGCGGCAAGACACTTCCACAGAATGGCTGCATTTGAATTTATACTTGCCCCGCCCCCATTGAGTCAGTCTTCCGGGATGCTGGCGCCACTGGTTAATAGCTAGTTTAAAAGATATAAGAAGCCTTCTGGTGTTTCGGAGATTATTGCTTTATTATCAGCATACAGCAAAAAAAATAAGTAAACTTAACGTAATGTATGGAAGCCGGCTGCGGCCATATCTACTCTCGACTTCTCGCCCCGAGAAAGCGAGGAATCTCGACCTCTCGCCCACGAGAAAGCGAGGATCT
>NW_008709604.1:7668-8605 GCF_000327385.1 Lottia gigantea | reverse complement strand
CAGTATTTGTTATCTCGTACTCTGGTACTACAAGTTCTAGATATTAAATATAAATAATGGTGAACCATGAACAATCACCACCAGTATTTGTTATCTCGTACTCTGGTACTACAAGTTCTAGATATTAGATATAAATAATGGTGAACCATGAACAATCACCACCAGTATTTGTTATCTCGTACTCTGGTACTACAAGTTCTAGATATTAAATATAAATAATGGTGAACCATGAACAATCACCACCAGTATTTGTTATCTCGTACTCTGGTACTACAAGTTCTAGATATTAGATATAAATAATGGTGAACCATGAACAATCACCACCAGTATTTGTTATCTCGTACTCTGGTACTACAAGTTCTAGATATCAAATATAAATAATGGTGAACTATGAACAGTCACAACCAGTATTTGTTATCTCGTACTCTGGTACTACAAGTTCTAGATATTAAATATAAATAATGGTGAACCATGAACAATCACCACCAGTATTTGTTATCTCGTACTCTGGTACTACAAGTTCTAGATATTAAATATAAATAATGGTGAACCATAAACAATCACCACCAGTATTTGTTATCTCGTACTCTGGTACTATAAGTTCTAGATATCAAATATAAATAATGGTGAACCATGAACAATCACCACCAGTATTTGTTATCTCGTACTCTAGTACTACTAGTTCTAGATATTAAATATAAATAATGGTGAACCATGAACAATCACCACCAGTATTTGTTATCTCGTACTCTGGTACTACAAGTTCTAGATATTAAATATAAATAATGGTGAACCATGAACAATCACCACCAGTATTTGTTATCTCGTACTCTGGTACTACAAGTTCTAGATATTANATATAAATAATGGTGAACCATGAACAATCACCACCAGTATTTGTTATCTCGTACTCTGGTACTACNAGTTCTAGATATTA
>NW_008709604.1:0-1600 GCF_000327385.1 Lottia gigantea | reverse complement strand
ATAAATAATGGTGAACCATAAACAATCACCACCAGTATTTGTTATCTCGTAATCTGGTACTACAAGTTCTAGATATTAAATATAAATAATGGCGAACTATGAACAATCACCACCAGTATTTGTTATCTCGTACTCTGGTACTACAAGTTCTAGATATTAAATATAAATAATGGTGAACCATGGACAATCACCACCAGTATTTGTTACCTCGTACTCTGGTACTACTAGTTTTAGATATTAAATATAAATAATGGTGAACCATGAACAATCACCACCAGTATTTGTTATCTCGTACTCTGGTACTACAAGTTCTAGATATTAAATATAAATAATGGTGAACCATGAACAATCACCACCAGTATTTGTTATCTCGTACTCTGGTACTACAAGTTCTAGATATTAAACATAAATAATGGTGAACCATGAACAATCACCACCAGTATTTGTTATCTCGTACTCTGGTACTACAAGTTCTAGATATTAAATATAAATAATGGTGAACCATGAACAATCACCACCAGTATTTGTTATCTCGTACTCTGGTACTACAAGTTCTAGATATTAGATATAACTAATGGTGAACCATGAACAATCACCACCAGTATTTGTTATCTCGTACTCTGGTACTATAAGTTCTAGATATTAAATATAAATAATGGTGAACCATGAACAATCACCACCAGTATTTGTTATCTCGTACTCTGGTACTACAAGTTCTAGATATTAGATATAACTAATGGTGAACCATGAACAATCACCACCAGTATTTGTTATCTCGTACTCTGGTACTACAAGTTCTAGATATTAAATATAAATAATGGTGAACTATGAACAATCACCACCAGTATTTGTTTTCTCATACTTTGGTACACTTCTCGTGATAACGCTGCCTGTATGAGCATTTGAAACGTTGAGTTAATAAATGTCAGAAATAGTATATCTATATATCTTATAAACAGAATGTACGAGTAATATGTAGATATGTTTTTATGTAAAATGTTTGTTTATCATATAAGATATGTACGAGTAATATGTAGATATGTTTTTATGTAAAATGTTTGTTTATCATATAAGATATGTACGAGTAATTTGTAGTTATGTTTTTATTTTTAATGTTTGTTTATGATATAAGATATGTACGAGTAATTTGTAGATATGTATTTATGTAAAATGTTTGTTTATCATATAAGATATGTACGAGTAATTTGTAGACATGTTTTTATGTAAAATGTTTGTTTATCATATAAGATATGTACGAGTAATATGTAGATATGTTTTTATGTAAAATGTTTGTTTATCATATAAGATATGTACGAGTTGTATGTAGATATGTTTTTATGTAAAATGTTTGTTTATGATATAAGATATGTACGAGTAATTTGTAGATATGTTTTTATGTAAAATGTTTGTTTATCATATAAGATATGTACGAGTAATTTGTAGATATATTTTTATGTTTAATGTTTGTTTATCATATAAGATATGTACGAGTAATTTGTAGATATGTTTTTATGTAAAATGTTTGTTTATCATATAAGATATGTACGAGTTGTATGTAGATATGTTTTTATGTAAAATGTTTCTNTATCATATAAGATAT
>NW_008709603.1:7252-8795 GCF_000327385.1 Lottia gigantea | reverse complement strand
AATTGACTTAATTAAGTCAAGAGACATTTATTATATTATATATCATATATATTTATATGTACAATATAATACATGTCTCATGTCAGTGATGTTTTCAGATAAATATTACTAGATAGTCAATTTATGATTAAAATTATATTTGATCTAAATTTACACTGTCCTTATCCAATGTATGAAATATTTACAATTTATCAAATATAGACAATGTTTCAGATATTTACAAATTATCAGATATTTACAATAAATAAACCAAGTACTAACGATCCGAACCGCAAAACGAAACCCGAAATCCATATCAACCTTTTTGGCGAAACATTGGTAGCAGCTAATGAACTTTTCAAATGAGGAAGTATATCAATCATAAGTGAGGAAGTATTTCATAATGAAAAGTGATATCAGGTGTCTAGAAGAGTAAGCATACCCTGTCTGGCGAAATTATCAGAAATTTACAAATTATCAGTTATTAACATATTACCAGATATTTACAAATTATCAGATATTTACAAATTATCAGATATTTACCAATTATCAGATATTTACAAATTACCAGCAGATATTTACAATATATCAAGTATTGAAAAAAAATCATCGACATTTACAAGGTATTAATGTATCCAGTATTTATAATGTTTTCAGTATCTATAATATATCCAGTATTTACAATGTTTTCAGTATCTATAATATATCAAGTATTTACAATGTTTTCAGTATCTATAATATATCAAGTATTTACAATGTTTTCAGTATCTATAATGTATCAAGTATTTACAATGTTTTCAGTATCTATAATGTATCAAGTATTTACAATAGTTCCAGTATCTATAATGTATCAAGTATTTCCATTATTTCTGGTAGAGTCGGTCTATCAATAGCTTGAATTTTTGTACAAGAATTATATAATGGAAATAATTGATATACATTAGCACGTTTTATAATTTGTTTAAATAAAAAACCAAGACTATAAATATCTGATTGAGGTGTAGAGAAACATCCTTCTCTCACTTCCGGTGCATAGAATAGACACTCACCTAGACTTCCCGAACAGCCTTCAAATCGCATACCTTTCCTGAATGTTGCCATGCCAAAATCAATAAATCGAATGTCCAAAGTATTTAAGTCAACTAAAATATTATCTGATTTTAAATCATTGAACAGAATATGATTACAATGAATTTGGAATAAACTTTTACAAATATTTTTACAAATAATAATCCAAGCATCTGGTGGCAAATCATATTCCAGATAAATATCTTCTACATTACCATGACCGTAATATTCTTGAACTAGACTGTAATTTCTAGACTTTTTACGTGGTGTTAAAACACCAAGAAAATTGGGTGTTATATCTTGTCCTTTAAGGTATGATAATATCTGAGCTTCTCGTTCGATATCTTCCCAGCTTACACCATGATGATGAAATTCTTTGATGACAACTTTATTTTTTATGTTTTTCATACTGGCAAGATATACAACTCCAAAACTTCCTCTTCCTATTTCATTATATGAATTATCATCATTTATTTCATATCTTATATCGCTTCTT
>NW_008709603.1:0-996 GCF_000327385.1 Lottia gigantea | reverse complement strand
AGTTTCAATCAGCACAATTTATTATATGTCATGAAGGCATGAAAGTTATATCACACCACTCAATAATCATCATNTCAGCTTTGAAACCATTTTGCTTCAGCTGGCGGCTGTTGTCCTGGCGATCTGTTTCTCTTTGACTGTCGGCCCAAAAGACTTAGTGTTCACATTATAGTCTAGACCCACAGTCTACATTGCCCTTCCATATTTTTCTGCGAATGTCAATGATGAAATAACATAAACAATGGTGGCGTTTCGTTTGATCTCTAAAGGGGGTGGAGTAATACTGATAGGCATTTAGGAAATCAATGATATTGATAGGGAGAAGGGTGGTGGTGGAGGGGTTTTGAGTTGAAAATCAGGACCAGCACAAATATTAGAATTAGGAGCCATGGCCCCTTGCCTCACCGTACAAGCACCAATATGGCGCACACCTTTAAATTATACTGTTTGTTTTGGTGATTGGAAGTAAATAATACTAAATACTAAATAAGTAAATAGTCTTAGAATTTCACATTTAAAGAAAAACATAAATCGATCGATTAAGTGTAGGCCTATCAGAAATGTTGTTGACACTGACAGTGTCTCAGAAGCCATAGTGCATGCTCCTCGTCTAGGCCTAGGCTTAGATAGCCAGTGCGTGGAAAGAAACCCTCTCACAAAGTTTCCATATCTATTATATCCAGTTTTTAGACCTGAACATAACACAATTTGCAAAACCCCTGAAATCATCGAATGTACTTACATCGCATAGAAAAGAGTTGTCGTGGGGAGTCCAGTCGGATCGTTTGACCTTTACTTCCCATTCTCTGCGTCTCCTTTTATCCTTAGGGAACCTGTGCATCACTATACCTTCTCCTGATTCGACAGAGCATTTCTATGCCACACATCGAGGCATTCTGTTGCCAGACAAGACCACGGAATTAGGCTTAAACAACGTAAAGAATACCCAGGCTCCTACGCCTAAACGTCGCGGGAAGGGTAACAATATGGCGGCCT
>NW_008709602.1:7719-8853 GCF_000327385.1 Lottia gigantea | reverse complement strand
AATGATCCTGATGATGGTTCTTATATATGTCCTAATGATATTCTGTTAGGTCGTGCGTCAAGTCATGTACCACAAGGACCTTTTCGTGAAACTAAAAATCCTAGACATCGTGTGGAATTTGTTCAGAAATTAGTTGACTCTTTTTGGAAACAATGGAATAGAGATGTTTTGCCACTATTGGTACCGCGTAAAAAATGGAACACTGAAAAACGTAATGTTTGTGTAAATGACATTGTTATAATTCAAAATCAAAATGCTATCCGTGGAAAATGGACTTTAGGAAGAATATTAGAAGTTTACCCCGGAGCTGATAATCGTGTGAGAAACGTTAAAGTTAAAACCAAAGACTCTGAATATAATAGACCTGTTACTAAAATTTGTGTAATTTTGCCTGCAACTGAAGAATCTGATTTGGATGAGGACTAACGCCTCATCGGCGGGGAGAATGTTCTGCAAGAGACTATTGAATTGACTGTCCATGTTCCAAAATGTTTCCTTATATTTTTATAAGTTTAATCTGATCCGTACTTTTTGTAATAACCATGCTTCCGGTCATGGCCTCCAGTGTTGTCATGAATTCAAATAGTAAAAAGTAAATAGTAAAAAGTAAAAAGTATATAACTAAAAGTAAATGTAGTGAATTAGATGCTAAGTAATTTAAACTAAGAAAAGAACCAACTGTATTATCAATCTGTTTTATTAACTCTATAGAATTGGCCAATTACCAGGGGCTTAGACCGGACGGCTTCATGCACTCTCACGATCCACTACTTAACTCATGCTCCCTATCATACCTGTCACACCTGTTACACCTGGTATGGGTTGTTCATTTCTTACCTCAGACCAACTGGTAGTCGCTGGACCATGGTGAGTTGAATGATTTGGGATGGGAATGACCTTGGATTTGGTCTAAATGATCTAGAGCTGGCCAGTGGTGTAACTCACACAATATTCTTAAGGTTTCAACTAATAATATCGAGCCATCATGAACACTGATAGCATCAATTTACACCATTATGACGTAACTAATTGCAAAGTCCTTATGTGATAAAGCATATTTTACGATTAGGGGAATCACTCTAGCATATAAAAGGGACATCACTCTGGCATATACGGGCATCACTTTGATATTTA
>NW_008709602.1:0-1412 GCF_000327385.1 Lottia gigantea | reverse complement strand
GACACTATGATTACAATTGCACTGTCCAGCTCTAGAATATTCCACATCCCCGCTCATTCCAATCGCCACGGTGCAGCAACTACCAGCTGAGGTACACCACTGTCCAGCTCTAGATTATTTAGACTAAATCCAGGCCACGTATTCTCGAAACGATCTTAGTGCTAGGAAGTCCTAGAATCAATGTTAGAAGATAAGAAAATAGGACATCCTAGCGCTAAGATCGTTTCGAGAATACATGACTCGGGTCTTACACATCCCTCAGTCCATTCGCCACGGTCCAGCGACTACCAACTGGGCTGAGGTACACCACTGTCCAGCTCTAGATTATTTAGACCAACTCCAGGTTCTTCTCCATCCCAGCTCATTTAAATGGCCACGGTCCAGCGACTACCAGCTGGGCTGAGGTACACCACTGTCCAGCTCTAGAATATTTAGACCAAATCCAGGGTCTTCCACATCCCAGCTCATTCAACTCATTAAGAGTAAATGAGGTTCACTATATACCCATGAGTTTGACGTAGATAACAGAGGGAAAATACATTAAAACGCAGCCGTATTGCATTGGATACGTCTACACGAAGTCCTAAAAATAGAGTTGTATCACTGCACGAGCATAGATCATAGAGAGTCTCACAGGTCTTGTGTGTATTTCAAATAAGTGAAAGAAATGAGTTGTCGATGATACTAAACAAGAGTACCCCAAAATGGACACAGGAAACGCGTCTGGCCACTCTATCTCGAACTAGATACCCGGTTGACCTTTGCACATAGTCAAGGGCAGTGGATTGCACGCATGGTAGTAGTTTTTAGGCATCTGTGACAAATAGTCCACTTCTCTATAGGCACTCCATGTTACCAAATGAACTAGAGTTGATCCTGGAACGGCAGACGAAAAGGTGTCAGAGAATCTGAAATTAAATAGTTTGCTTAAGTTGACACTAGAAAATAAGGAAACTCATCTTTAACTATATAATTATATGTTTATTACATATATTATTCAGAACATACAACAATGTATTCAGCTAACTGTTCAATAAAGGAACTTTCAAAGATATGTATTTATTTTATAATGAAAAATGGCACAAATAGAATGTCTTCATTTCAAGTAGAATATGTTATATAATAAATACTACAGACAACAATTAAATCATTATCATGCATAGGTTATATCTATAAGTTGTTTGCTCTCTCTTATTACCTACCTGACACTATGATTACAATACGAACATTAAACTGAAAAGTTTATTTCAAATGTAAAATCATCCAAGTGTAGAATGAACTGTTTCTCATCTCATGTCATGTCACTAATTTATTTATTCACTGATTACTTTGGTTTATTTCAAATGTAAATCTGTTTTCTGGCTTATTTTACAGTCTTCGTACTCTATCCCTTACATAAAGGATATATCAAG
>NW_008709601.1:0-2547 GCF_000327385.1 Lottia gigantea | reverse complement strand
CGATGTATAAACAGAAAAAACCTGTGAACTCTTGCTACGCGGATTTATACAGAGTACACAGGTTTTTTCTGTTTATACATCGATAAACTGAAAAAATGTTAAGGTCATTCCTTAAGTAAAATATATATTAATATTTATAAACCTATATGTCAATCCCAACTAATATAACATTATCATATAGCCTGTATGTCAATCCTAAACAATGTAACATTATCATAATATTATGTCAAATAAAATCAATTCAACATTACATTTATAAACCTATATGTCAATCCCATACAATGTAACATTACTATAATATTATGTAGAATGTAATCAATATAAATCTTATATAGCCTGTATGTCGACCACATACAATGTAATCTATTAAACATTAGAAAGCCTGTATGTCAATTCTAAACAATGTAACATTACCATAGTATTATTATGTAGAATTTAACATTATATATAGCCTGTATGTCAATCCCAAACCAAGTAACATTACTATGATATTATTATTCAGAATTTAACATTATATATAGCCTGTATGTCAATCCCAAACAATGTAACATTACAATAATATTATTATTCAGAATTTAATAAAAAATTATATATAGCCTGTATGTCAATCCCAAACCAAGTAACATTACTATAATATTATTATTCAGAATTTAACATTATATATAGCCTGTATGTCAATCCCAAACCAAGTAACATTACTATAATATTATTATTCAGAATTTAACATTATATATAGCCTGTATGTCAATCCCAAACAATGTAACATTACAATAATATTATTATTCAGAATTTAACATTATATATAGCTTGTATGTCAATCCCAAACAATGTAATCAATTAAACATTAGAAAGCCTGTATGTCAATCCCAAACAATGTAACATTATCATGATAATATTATGCAGAATTTAACATTATATATAGCCTGTATGTCAATCCCAAACAATGTAACATTACAATAATATTATTATTCAGAATTTAACATTATATATAGCCTGTATGTCAATCTCAAACAATGTAACATTACAATAATATTATTATTCAGAATTTAACATTATATATAGCCTGTATGTCAATCCCAAACAATGTAACATTACAATAATATTATTATTCAGAATTTAACATTATATATAGCCTGTATGTCAATCCCAAACAATGTAATCAATTAAACATTAGGAAGCCTGTATGTCAATCCCAAACAATGTAACATTACCATGATAATATTATGCAGAATTTAACATTATATATAGCCTGTATGTCAATCCCAAACCAAGTAACATTACTATAATATTATTATTCAGAATTTAACATTATATATAGCCTGTATGTCAATCCCAAACAATGTAACATTACAATAATATTATTATTCAGAATTTAACATTATATATAGCTTGTATGTCAATCCCAAACAATGTAATCAATTAAACATTAGAAAGCCTGTATGTCAATCCCAAACAATGTAACATTATCATGATAATATTATGCAGAATTTAACATTATATATAGCCTGTATGTCAATCCCAAACAATGTAACATTACAATAATATTATTATTCAGAATTTAACATTATATATAGCCTGTATGTCAATCTCAAACAATGTAACATTACAATAATATTATTATTCAGAATTTAACATTATATATAGCCTGTATGTCAATCCCAAACAATGTAATCAATTAAACATTAGGAAGCCTGTATGTCAATCCCAAACAATGTAACATTACCATGATAATATTATGCAGAATTTAACATTATATATAGCCTGTATGTCAATCTCAAACAATGTAACATTACAATAATATTATTATTCAGAATTTAACATTATATATAGCTTGTATGTCAATCCCAAACAATGTAATCAATTAAACATTAGAAAGCCTGTATGTCAATCCCAAACAATGTTACATTACCATAATAATATTATGCAGAATTTAACATTATATATAGCCTGTATGTCAATCCCAAACAATGTAACATTACCATAATAATATTATGCAGAATTTAACATTATATATAGCCTGTATGTCAATCCCACACAATGTAACATTACTATAGTAGATAATCAACTTTACATTATATATGTCACAATGTACATTTATCATGATATTTTTTATAATAATCATTATAAAATTATATATAGCCTGTATGTTAATCCCAAAAATTGTAAGATTATCATAATATTATGTTACATGTTATATTGTCTGGTTGGCTGTGAAAAGTAATATCTCTGATGTTCTCAAAATTTAAAAGGTTAAATTTCAACCCTTTGGTTTAAAATTGATATTGAACGTTAGACTACAAGGTAAAGAGTTTTATGTTTCCAGAGAGTAAATATGTGATATTTATGTTCATTTAATTAAATTTTAGGTATTTCATGAGAAGTTTTAAAGATTTAGCATTATAGTTTAAAAATAAATTGTTTAATTTATTGTAACTTCAACACCTAATCTTTTACTTTCATTATACTCCAGGAAACTTTTACATTTTTTGTGTTTAGATATCCCATCTTATGTAGGTTTCATTGTTTCAGAAACAGTAAAAGAAGTGA
>NW_008709600.1:34549-36215 GCF_000327385.1 Lottia gigantea | reverse complement strand
GACATGGAATAATTTATGGATCAATCCATCAGTTTCCTTTTACAATTCAATATGGACATAGTACTGATATATATATAGACAACAATAAATACCATATGTATGTGTCGCAGAGCAAGCTTGATAAACCATTTGTGCTCAAAGGGTTTAAGATCACAAGCAAATGATGCTTTTATAAGAAAATGTAATCAAACTTGACATCACCAATCAAAATAACCCTGTCATGTTTTTCCATGTTATAACAAATCACCAGACAAATTCCACACATCAATATCAGAGAAACTGGTTAATATCAAATCAGACCCAGACAAACAAGTATTAGTTAGATCAAAAACTAAATATTGATTTTGGATATAACATTACATTGATATATGATTGAAATAATATCAAATGGAATAGAAAAAATCAACCTGTTCCTTCCATTCAATATTATCTGTTCAAGTAATGTCAACTATTAATCTTGATCGTTTTGCCATTGAATAAAATTAAACGACGTAAGCCCCTTTTACACTAGGCCGCTATAAAGCTTTCCATTCTTGGCCACAATAAAATGTGCCAAGTTACATCACAGTTAACTCAAGTGATCTGAGAACGGTTCTTTGGTTATAGTGTAAATGAAAAGCGTTCTCGGCATGGTTATCTGTGGAACTCTTTTTGAAGAAGTTAAAATTAACCCTTGTAGTCATTGTGATGGAATCGAAGACATCTGGGTGTAATTAACAATTTCACTGAATAATGACCAAATTCCAAAATAAAAAGATAGTAGACCAAAGCCATATACACCCTTCACGGCATGTGGATGGTAAAAACGAAACATCCATTTTAAGTTTCATCAAAATCGGTTAAAAACTAAGAGAGTAATAGCATATTCAAGATTTTGGGGCAAGGGCAATAACTCTGCTTCTAACGCTCGAAATAGCTCAAATTCGAACTTGATCTTCGTTTTATGAATATTTATACACATACTGAATTTCATTTCATTCCAACAAAAAATCTAGTTTTTACAAGCAAATATTGACGGACAGACAGGGGTGCCGACAATATACGTCCACATAGAGAGATGTGGGTGTATAAAAAGTGTCATTACCTAGATACATAGAGGAATTCTGCATATTGAAAGGTGAATGACAGATTATTCTTGTAATACTCTTGCAATGATCAACTTTATTATTATTTCCATGGTTATTAATGTTCCTGTTGGAACCAGTATTCTTTTTATATATTTCAGATTCGGAAGATAATGCATTTTCATTTCAAATATTCTATATTATTATTCAAACTAACTCCACAAGCATTGCTCTATCACTAGAGGTTACACCTACACCTGAACGGCCCAATTCTTTTTTTTTTTTTAGTTGAATTTAAAAATGAAATCATATCTTTGCCCGAATATCCTATACTATAACTGTATTTTTTAAATTGATAGCCCGATTGTATTCTCCTATAATAATATTTCATAATTCATATTATTTAAGGATCGAAATCACTGCCCAAATGTCATTCATATGATTATATTTTACATATTTCAAAAATTGAAATCGCAGCCCGAAAGTAGAGTTTAGAACTTTGTTTTACACAACCAAAAAAAGGCAATTCGGGCACAGATTTCAACTCGGGCACAGATTTCAACTAAGTTAAAAATTTGGGGCAACCTCAGATATCTCGCCCC
>NW_008709600.1:0-3169 GCF_000327385.1 Lottia gigantea | reverse complement strand
CTGAGGATCCCCGATTAAAGGTGTTTGATGTAAGTGTTAGTTAAGGTAGACAAGTATTGTGATTAATCTCCCATCCTATCTCTTCTTTCTAACAAACATAGTAGATAAAGTTGTCATTGAAATTTACTCTTTAAACATTATTCATCTGTTCTCTATCTATTTTAAACTCTGTTTTATACAGATCAACAATTGCTTTTGGTACTGTTATTGGCTGACAAGGTAGGGTAAGGGAACCTCATCAAAAAACATATCGCAAAGAACTTTTTTGTTCTAATCTTTTAATGGACTAATCCATCAGGAAACTGAAACAAAGGGCCTGTTTTGTGTGGACACGACTGCATATACGTTAATAAGGAACAAGGTGCACAACACATTTTACTGACCTCACTGCACCTACAGTGCAAAATCAATGTCATGGGCTTAGTGGAAGACTTATGTTTGTAATGGTGGAGTGAGATTTCTAAGAATTCAACACGATTATACTTAAAATGAAATTGAACATGCTGGGTCTGTACCACATTCATTGCTAAGAGGTTAGATTTCAAAACAAGTTCACCTAATCTAAAATATCCTGCAAAGGCAAGGTTAAAAATAGCATGAAGGAGAAAACGATTAGAATGTACTGAAACAACGGACGGAATTGCACTGAGCAGTCGAGTTAAAATAGGACCCGTTATTGGTAAACGGTTATCAGCTCTTTCATGTAATTTCTTAGCTCCTTTTAATAAATTTTTTGTCACAAAAGATTGAATGGGTTCATCATACCCCAAAGACTTTTGTACAAAGCTCAGAACTGATGCATGGCTAGCAATAGTACTAGGTGCAAAGCCGGATTCAAACAAGTGTGCTAGAAAATTAATTACAATAAAACTTGGTATAGGAAAACATGGAGACAAATTCATTATTTTACAATAGTCTAAGAAACGAGACCAATCTCTCCGGTAAGACAATCTGGAACTAGGCGATAAGGCTTCACTTAATAACCGAATGGCTGTAGTGCTCAAATTCTGATTATACTGGGATCGACTAAATGAGGAGTGCTGTCTAGCCACGGTGCCCATTCTCTGGCTTTCTAAATCAGACTTGGCACTGTTAGCATCTGGAATGTCTGCAGGTTGAAACAAGGCCGCAGCATTTACAGAAAACACTGATTGATTATTTCCAGTCGATGTGGTTGATAACGGTACAAATGTCCCAGGAGTAGAGGCAGTTGAAGTTGAAGTAGAGGCAGTAAATTCAGAAGCTGAAGTTGAGGTAGTTGAAGCAGAGGCAGTTGACTGTGGAGTAGGTGTAGGGATGGAACTAACCAAACCTCTATCAATCAATTTTTTAATCAAAATTTCGGTCAATCTGTCTTCAGCCGTTGACATGGGACATGATCCAGATGTTGACGGCTCACCACTACCCTCATCTAATGGGCGCTTCGATCCACGTTTAGACATCACCCTACAAATAATTTCAGAAGGTAAGAACACAAATAATCATTGGCAAGGAAACCTGATGTTGCCAAATGCATAGATTTTTAACTGGACATATGTTAAATATTAATCACCTGACTGAAGCACAGTCTTTGGAATTTACTTACAGTATCATACCAGTACCAAGATATCACTTAATAAATAAAAAAGCTAACCAGGCACATAAGTACCACATATCTCCAAGATATGAATGATTAAAAACAGGCACCCCTAAGTACCACATATCATCAGAGAATGAATGATAAAAAACAGGCACCCCAAGGTACCACATATCTCCCAAGAGACATGAAACAGACCTACCATGCGTAGATGGTAACGCATGCCCCTCAATAGAGCATCACGCAAACTCTTCATTAATTTATAATTTCCCACCATATTAGAAAGATGAATACCATCAGCAGCATAAATATTTACAAGGGGCCGATGGAGCCCAGCTCTATGCCTCCAAGATGTAATGTACCTCTCAGAAAAACAAAGAGCCTCTAACTCCATATTGGTAGCCAAAATCTTGGCATTATAGCCGTTATAAGGTTCACACTGCCTGGGCAAAAGTTGGCTTATTATAACTAACTTGGGATGCCAAACACACAACACATCTTTAGCGAAGTCAAAGACATCCCGAGCTATAACCGACGGAAATGATAAAATGTCGCACAAATCATTCGATCCTAGATGGAGCATAATTATATCCATTTCCGAAAATCTCGAGTTCGTGACGGACAGTCTTCCGTGCGGATCATTGCGGACTAACAGACCGCCATGTCCCCAGCAAGTTACTCGACACACACGCCGATCCAAATCCAAATTAACATGATTAAAATGCGATAAATAAACCGCTAACCGTTTTATATATGAAGAACCAAATATAAGAATGTTTAAAGGAGGTGATGAGCAAACGTCGGGAAGCAATACAGTCGACTTTTTTACGGAATAAAGAGGCACACGCTCATGTACAGGAAGAAAACCCGCCATGTTGTATCAACCAAACGAAAACGAGGCCAAGCACCAAACGCTTTTTTTTTAATAATATTATGACTAACTCGTCGCTGACACGATCCGTTCAAACACTGAAATTAATCAGACAATAATATGCTACTTATCTTACAAGAAACAAAAGCCGATCGGCAAGTAAACGGCTGGTAATCGTAGTTTAAAAACTGCAAAATTACAACAAGTGTTTAACAGCCTTGGCGGGTTTCTTGAAGAATGACCCGGATGTTGTTTTATTAATAGTATGCAGAAAATAACCACACACCACAGGATTGGTTGAAACACAAAACGTATTATTTACAATAATATTTATTTTTGATGAAAGCTTTTAGATATCAAGGTCAACGCAAATTAACTTGACCATCTTCCCTTATTCTATAAGGTTTTCATACAATATCAAAATTACTTACAAATGGCAAAACGAAAGTTGCAATCTGTAACAACATTTTGGCGAAATATTAGTAGCATCTAATGAACTTTCACATTAGTAAGTATATCAACCATAAGTGTCTAGAAAAGTAAGCATAACGGATACCACTTTTCATTTTGGAAAACTTCCTCATATGAAAACGTATAATTCAGAACTTAAATGATAATATTGTTCATAGTAAACTAAAAACAATCAGCACATTACAGATACTATACTTCTCGCCCATCGGGTGAGTTATTTTTGCTAATTTCAGATCAGAATAAGAACAGAA
>NW_008709599.1:34905-35933 GCF_000327385.1 Lottia gigantea | reverse complement strand
TTTTAAATCTAACAGACACATAGCATATCCATCATGACCTCGACAGGTACGAACCGATACACAATGTTGTCTGTTATTGTTTATATGGTGGGGCTCGAGGCTCATATGGTCAACATTGATACATAACGAATTATGACACAAATGGGAACAGTCATATTTCGGTGGCAGAACGAAATCTTCAGTCATAGAAATCATGAAAGACAATCTATGCACATTCATGGTCTTTCTTCTATGACTGATGGGACATTGAATAGATATTACCCCATACTTCCCATTTGATGTCAAAGCACCCTGCCATATCCTGCGAGAGGAATTTGTAGCCAAAAAAGATGAATTTTGCAGCCTGGCACTAGTGCTTGTTTTAAAGGCGTCCATTTTGTGTGAAAACATGTAGAGAAAAATTACAATTTTGATACATGAAATTTTGTGACATAGCATGCGGAATTATTGCCCTTGTCCTGGAATGTAAAGTATGATCTTGCTTCTGATTTTCTTGAGATTTGTTATGCATGGTATTGGGCAGTTAATGACTATTTCGCAATAATTTACATCGTTACTGGATATGACATGACCACAGAATGAAATTGCTGTAGCTACAGCAATAGTTAATACTATCATTGGTGAAGGCTATCTTCTAGGATCGATGCATGTTTTCTAATATACTTTACAGATATAAAAGATATAATGTACATAGTTTAAGCAACAATAGAAAATATATTGATGCTGTCCCTGAATTTTTACAGAATCTACTTCGAAAATTGGTAATTCATTTTATGGAAATATTAGGACTGATCGAATTTTATGACATTGTTAACCATTCCAATTTTTTCTAAGTTAAAAATCCTGATAGTGATATTTCCAATACAGTTGATTTTAGTAAAAATTTACAGTTTTGTACTAGTCAGCATTTTAGCCAGACACATTAGCCATGTAAACACATGTTGTGTATCAATTTAGATACTGCATTTTTAGTATTATTGTATCATATCTATATATGATAGTCACCTCTCGGGCAAGATCAATCCTCC
>NW_008709599.1:0-1520 GCF_000327385.1 Lottia gigantea | reverse complement strand
ACTTGACAGATTTTTGATTAACTGTTTTGGAGTTATTGCCCTTGACTTGTTAAAACGTGTTGAAATTTGTTAAAAGTAGTTTGTGAGCAGGATTGAAGCTACAGTTTTCAACCGATTCTGATGAAACTTGGTGTGATCATTGGAACTGATAAGATCTCGGACAAGTTATAACTTGACGCATTTTCAATGAACAGTTTTTAAGTTATTGCCCTTGACTTTGTTAAAACGTGTTGAAATTTGTTAAAAATAGTTTGTGAGCAGGATTGAAGCTACAGTTTTCAACCGATTCTGATGAAACTTGGTGTGATCAGTGGAATTGATAAGATCTCGGACAAGTTCTAACTTGATGCATTTTCGATGAATGGTTTTTGAATTATTGCCCTTGACTTTGTAAAAACGCGTCAAAATTTGTTTGTGGGCACAATAGAAGCTACAGTTTTCAACCGATTTTGATGAAACTTGGTGTGATTATTAAAATTGATAAGATCTCGGACAAATTCTAACTTGACGCATTTTCGATGAAATGTTTTTGAGTTATTGCCCTTGACTTTGTAAAAACACGTCAAAATTTGTTAAAAGTAGTTTGTGAGCAGGATTGAAGCTACAGTTTTCAACCGATTCTGATGAAACTTGGTGTGATCATTGGAATTGATAAGATCTCAGACAAGGTTTAACTTGACGCATTTCTGATGAACGGTTTTTGATTTATTGCCCTTGACTTTGTTAAAACGTGTTGAAATTTGTTAATAATAGTTTATGAGCAGGATTGATGCTACAGTTTTCAACGGATTCTGATGAAACTTGGTGTGATCATTGGAATTGATAAGATCTCGGACAAGTTCTAATTATACACATTTTCAATGAACGGTTTTTGAGTTATTGCCCTTGACTTTGTTAAAATGCGTCAAAATTTGTTAAAAATAGTTTGTGAGCAGGATTGACGCTACAGTTTTCAACCGATTCTGATGAAACTTGGTGTGATCATTGGAATTGATAAGATCTCGGACAAGTTCTAACTTGATGCATTTTTCGATGAATGGTTTTTGAATTATTGCCCTTGACTTTGTAAAAACGCGTCAAAATTTGTTTGTGAGCACAATAGAAGCTACAGTTTTCAACCGATTTTGATGAAACTTGGTGTGATCATTGGAATTGATAAGATCTCGGACAAGTTCTAACGCGAGATATTTTTGATGAACATTTTTTGAGTTATTGCCCTTGACTTTGTAAACACGCGTCAAAAGTTGTTTTTGCCCTTGATTAGAGCTGTGTGATTTAATTTTTTGTTGTATTTGGGTTATTGATATTGATTTTTTTTTAAATTTTGTGAAATTATTCATCATAAATAATTTCTTCAATATGAGAAAATTCGTACTTTAGTAACTAAAGACTGTTTTATCATTTCTGACAGCTGCCAGTGGGCGTATGTTACCTTGCATCTTTGAGTTATTGCCCTTGACTTTGTTAAAACNGTGTTGAAATTTGTTAAAAATAGTTTTTGAGCAGGATTGACGCTACAG
>NW_008709598.1:0-2548 GCF_000327385.1 Lottia gigantea | reverse complement strand
TATTACGTTCTATAGTATAGAATATTTTGTTCAGATTGACTCGATATAATAGATCGTAGTCTTCATCAAAGGATTCAATGCCTGGAACTATGTAGCATTTAAATGCGGTCATATATTTCAGAGTTATGTCNCCTTACTTATCGGACTCGGAACTTCTCCTTGTGTGTGTGATGAAAGTTTATTATTCAAATTACTTACTTCTCCCTTACTGCTGTAAAGGAACAATGTTTATAAGGAACAATGACATGAGATGACATTAGAATTTTCATGAGTATCAAAGTAAAACGATTACTTTTAAAGATATTTCGGCAAATTTGTGACTTGGACATCACTGCTGCACAATACCCGATAACGGTTCTCCCAATATCTTTATGGATAGAATCAACAATATAGAATTATCACGTGGTCCAAGGAATTCTGCGTTATAAAATTTGTTTTATGACACAATTAATCCCAAACCCTAACATTGAAGGGGATTCGAATCTGTTTTATAAGCTCTCTGTGTTTTTGAAACAGACAAGTATTCTACTGTCTATATATTTACGTTATTTGGACTGTACTGCGAAAGACCGCTTCGCAAATGCTGCAATTTGTTCTACTATTGTACCTACCAAAGGGTGGTTCATTGCTGCTTTATTGGTTGGCATGGTTAGTAGGTTTACCTTTTAAGTACATGACAGACATGGCCTGCATTCCCCAGTAAGACATTCCCTATTCCCAACCGAGTGATAAGCTTAAGTATATTGTTGCATAAACCCCAAAGTTTAAGATCAAACAAAGAGATCATATCTGGACCCAAAATGACACATGAAATAAAGATAAATATGACTATGGTTGAAGTTTATATGATAAGTGTTGACAGTGAAGACAAGCTTAAGAATACAGAGAAACGAAAATCAAGTTAAGCATACAATGATGTGACACTTGTTTATACGTTTACAAAAAAAAATTCAACCGGTTTCTAAAAATCTTAAGTTATGCATGGTGAGAAAAATCTGACCAAAACCCAAATAAGTCGATAAACTAAGATTTCCAAAAACCCGTCCAATGGAAGCTTTAAACTGAATAACAGCTGTACATTGATTACGATATTGAACATTTCTTAATATCTAATATTCATCTCCTTCTCCTTCTTCACCTTCTTCATCATTACCATCAATTCCAACTTCCTCATAATCTTTCTCGAGTGCAGCTAAATCTTCTCTAGCTTCAGAGAATTCCCCTTCTTCCATACCTTCACCAACATACCAATGGACGAAAGCTCTCTTGGCGTACATAAGATCAAATTTATGATCAAGACGAGCCCAAGCTTCAGCAATAGCTGTGGTGTTGCTCAACATACAAACGGCTCTCTGTACTTTGGCTAAATCACCTCCTGGTACAACAGTTGGTGGTTGGTAATTGATACCGACCTTGAAACCAGTTGGACACCAGTCGACAAATTGGATGGTTCTCTTGGTCTTGATTGTTGCAATTGCAGCATTAACATCCTTGGGGACAACATCACCTCGGTACAACATACAACAAGCCATGTATTTACCATGACGGGGATCACATTTGACCATCTGGTTGGCTGGTTCAAAACAAGCATTGGTGATTTCCATGACAGAAAGCTGTTCATGATAAGCTTTCTCGGCAGAAATAACAGGGGCATAGGTAGCCAATGGGAAATGGATACGTGGGTAAGGTACCAAGTTAGTCTGGAACTCGGTGAGATCGACGTTCAAAGCACCATCAAATCGAAGAGAAGCAGTGATGGAGCTGACGATTTGACCAATAAGTCGGTTCAAGTTGGTGTAGGTTGGTCTTTCAATGTCCAGATTTCTTCGGCAGATATCGTAGATGGCCTCATTATCAACCATGAAGGCACAGTCGGAATGTTCCAGAGTGGTATGGGTGGTGAGGATAGAGTTGTAGGGTTCTACCACTGCAGTTGAAATCTGTGGAGCTGGGTATACAGCAAACTCGAGTTTGGATTTTTTGCCATAGTCGACACTCAATCTTTCCATAAGGAGAGATGAGAAACCAGATCCAGTTCCACCACCGAAGGAGTGGAAGAGGAGAAATCCCTGAAGACCAGTACATTGATCAGCCAGCTTCCTAATTCTGTCAAGGACCAAGTCGATCAATTCCTTTCCAACGGTGTAGTGACCTCTGGCGTAATTGTTGGCAGCATCTTCTTTACCAGTAATAAGTTGTTCTGGGTGGAAGAGTTGTCTGTAGGTACCAGTTCGGACCTCATCTGTAACAAGATTTAAAAAAGTCATGAATTTGATAGTTGATAACTAATTCATGTATAACATAGATTGAACAAATTGCTCGATACTAGGCAGAGGTCCAGTCGAAAGTACAAATAGGCGTATTTCATACAATTTACCTACCTACAACAGTTGGTTCCAAATCAACAAAGACAGCTCTTGGTACATGTTTACCAGCACCAGTTTCACTGAAGAAAGTGTTGAAGGAATCATCTCCACCTCCAATAGTTTTATCTGAAGGCATCTGACCATCAGGTTGGATACCATGTTCTANACAGTACAACTCCCAA
>NW_008709597.1:0-2548 GCF_000327385.1 Lottia gigantea | reverse complement strand
ATATGAAATATATTATAGTAGATTGATTTAAGTGATACTTTAATCTGAATCAGCGAAGGGTATAAGTTGTGCAATACCAAACAAATTATCCCAGTTAGTCTGTTTGATTGTAGACAAGTGACCCAAGTAAATGTGTGGGTTGGGGTCCTCCCCTGGGAGGTACTAGAAATCGCACAGTTCCTTCAAAAATTAGAAATTTTACGCATTATTTCTATTTATATGTCTTCTCTATATATCACAGAGTATCTTGAAATGACGAGTCGTCATTTTAACATTCAAACGCGGATAATTCTGGCCACACATGGATTGGACTGATTGGCTTAGCTAAAAAATTTCCCGTTTCTGAGATTAAAGTATGATTGGTCAAAGAATGGGACGTTAGGGCCCATGGACTTGGTTTAACCAGTCCCACTGGTTGAGCCACTGTTGTAGACATTCAAGTTTTGATTTTGATTTAATCTTTTGGGCCACTGTTTGAAACATGTTGAGAATCCAAAGTTCAATCATAGCATAGAAATCCTATCAAAAATCAAACAAATAATACGAGGTATTGATCTTCTTTAAAAAAAAGTAAAATTTCAAATGTCTTTGTAGGTTGAGTTGATTCATTTTCTGGGTAAAGATAATGTGCCATTCCATAGTGTTATATTTCCCTGTACATTACTAGGAGCTAATGATAACTTTACATTGATAAGTCATATGTCAGCTACAGGTTAGTGTTTTTGATTTACTTACAAATAGTCAGGGATGTCAGATACAGGCTAGTGTGTCTGAATTACTTACAAATAGACAGGTATGTCAGATACAGGTTACTGTTTCTTTTTCACTTACAAATAGACAGTGATGTCAGATACAGGTTAGTGTGTCTGATTTACTTACAAATAGATGGGTATGTCAGAAATAGGTCACTATTTTTGATTTATTTACAAAGAGATAGATATGTAAGATACAGGTTAGTGTTTCTGATTTACTTACAAATGGACAGGTATGTCAGATACAGGCTAGTGTTTTTTGATTTATTTACAAATAGACAGAGATGCCAGATACAGGTTAGTGTTTCTGATTTACTTACAAATAGTAAGAGGGTGTCAGATAAAGGTAATTTCTTTTATTTATTTATTTATTTATTTATTTATTTACTTACAAATAGACAAGGATGTCAAATACGGGTTAGTGTTTCTGATTAACTTGCAATTAGACAGGTATGTCAGATACAGGTAGGTGTTTTTGATTTAACTACAAATTGATAGGGATGTCGTATACAGGTTAGCGTTTCTGATTTACTTACAAATAGACAGGTATGTCAGATACAGGTTAGTGTTTTTGATTTACTTACAAATAGACAGGTATGTCAGATACAGGTCACTATTTTTGATTTACTTACAAAGATATAGGTATGTCAGATACAGGTTAGTGTTTTTGATTTACTTACAAATAGACAGGTATGTCAGATACAGGTCACTATTTTTGATTTACTTACAAATAGACAGGTATGTCAGATACAGGTCACTATTTTTGATTTACTTACAAATAGATAGGTATGTCAGATACAGGTAAGTATTTCTGATTTGCTTACAAATAGACAGGTATGTCAGATAAAGGTAACTATTTTTGATTTACTTACAAATAGATAGGTATGTCAGATACAGGTTAGTGTTTCTGGTTTACTTACAAATAGACATGTATGTCAGATACAGGTCACTATTTTTTATTTACTTACAAATAGACAGGTATGTCAGATACAGGTCACTATTTTTGATTTACTTACAAAGATATAGGTATGTCAGATACAGGTTAGTGTTTTTGATTTACTTACAAATAGACAGGTATGTCAGATACAGGTCACTATTTTTGATTTACTTACAAATAGACAGGTATGTCAGATACAGTTCACTATTTTTGATTTACTTACAAATAGATAGGTATGTCAGATACAGGTAAGTATTTCTGATTTGCTTACAAATAGACAGGTATGTCAGATAAAGGTAACTATTTTTGATTTACTTACAAATAGATAGGTATGTCAGATACAGGTTAGTGTTTCTGGTTTACTTACAAATAGACAGGTATGTCAGATACAGGTCACTATTTTTTATTTACTTACAAATAGACAGGTATGTCAGATACAGGTCACTATTTTTGATTTACTTACAAAGATATAGGTATGTCAGATACAGGTTAGTGTTTTTGATTTACTTACAAATAGACAGGTATGTCAGATACAGGTCACTATTTTTGATTTACTTACAAATAGACAGGTATGTCAGATACAGTTCACTATTTTTGATTTACTTACAAATAGATAGGTATGTCAGATACAGGTAAGTATTTCTGATTTGCTTACAAATAGACAGGTATGTCAGATAAAGGTAACTATTTTTGATTTACTTACAAATAGATAGGTATGTCAGATACAGGTTAGTGTTTCTGGTTTACTTACAAATAGACAGGTATGTCAGATACAGGTCACTATTTTTTATTTACTTACAAATAGACAGGTATGTCAGATACAGGTCACTATTTTTGATT
Source organism: Lottia gigantea (assembly GCF_000327385.1). Classification (NCBI taxonomy): domain Eukaryota; kingdom Metazoa; phylum Mollusca; class Gastropoda; family Lottiidae; genus Lottia; species Lottia gigantea. The sequence continues at coordinate 19 of NW_008709597.1, read as the reverse complement.
TACTTACAAATAGATAGGT
>NW_008709596.1:0-2556 GCF_000327385.1 Lottia gigantea | reverse complement strand
TTTAATACTAACATGTAATATCACTGTTTAATATATAATATATAGGTTGATTATTATCAGGTGTGGTACTTATTTATTACATTTAACACCAACCTGTAATATCACTGTTTAATATATAAGATATAGGTTGATTATTATCAGGTGTGGTATTATTTATTAAATTTAATACTAACATGTAATATCACTGTTTAATATATAATATATAGGTTGATTATTATCAGGTGTGGTATTATTTATTATATTCAACAATAACCTGTAATATCACTGTTTAATATATAATATATAGGTTGATTATTATCAGGTGTGGTATTATTTATTACAATTACTACGAACATGTAATATCACCGTTTAATATATAATATATAGGTTGATTATTATCAGGTGTGGTATTATTTATTACATTTAACACCAACCTGTAATATCACTGTTTAAAATATAATATATAGGTTGATTATTATCAGGTGTGGTATAATCTATTAAATTTAATACTAACATGTAATATCACTGTTTAATATATAATATATAGGTTGATTATTATCAGGTGTGGTATTATCTATTAAATTTAATACTAACATGTAATATCACTGTTTAATATATAATATATAGGTTGATTATTATCAGGTGTGGTATTATTTATTAAATTTAATACTAACCTGTAATATCACTGTTTAATATATAATATATAGGTTGATTACTATCAGGTGTGGTATTATCTATTAGATTTAATACTAACATGTAATATCACTGTTTAATATATAATATATAGGTTGATTATTATCAGGTGTGGTATTATTTATTACATTTAATACTAACCTGTAATATCACTGTTTAATATATAATATATAGGTTGATTATTATCAGGTGTGGTATTATCTATTAGATTTAATACTAACATGTAATATCACTGTTTAATATATAATATATAGGTTGATTATTATCAGGTGTGGTATTATTTATTACATTTAACACCAACCTGTAATATCACTGTTTAATATATAATATATAGGTTGATTATTATCAGGTGTGGTATTATTTATTAAATTTAATACTAACATGTAATATCACTGTTTAATATATAATATATAGGTTGATTATTATCAGGTGTGGTATTATTTATTATATTCAACAATAACCTGTAATATCACTGTTTAATATATAATATATAGGTTGATTATTATCAGGTGTGGTATTATTTATTACAATTACTACGAACATGTAATATCACCGTTTAATATATAATATATAGGTTGATTATTATCAGGTGTGGTATTATTTATTACATTTAACACCAACCTGTAATATCACTGTTTAAAATATAATATATAGGTTGATTATTATCAGGTGTGGTATTATCTATAAAATTTAATACTAACCTGTAATATCGCTGTTTAATATATAAGTTGATTATTATCAGGTGTGGTATTATATATTAAATTTAATACCAACCTGTAATATCACTGTTTAAAATATAATATATAGGTTGATTATTATCAGGTGTGGTATTATCTATAAAATTTAATACTAACCTGTAATATCGCTGTTTAATATATAAGTTGATTATTATCAGGTGTGGTATTATCTATTAAATTTAATACTAACATGTAATATCACTGTTTAATATATAATATATAGGTTGATTATTATCAGGTGTGGTATTATTTATTACATTTAATACTAACCTGTAATATCACTGTTTAATATATAATATATCGGTTGATTATTATCAGGTGTGGTATTATTTATTAAATTTAATACTAACCTGTAATATCACTGTTTAATATATAATATATAGGTTGATTATTATCAGGTGTGGTATTATTTATTAAATTTAATACTAACCTGTAATATCACTGTTTAATATATAATATATAGGTTGATTATTATCAGGTGTGGTATTATTTATTAAATTTAATACTAACCTGTAATATCACTGTTTAATATATAATATATAGGTTGATTATTATCAGGTGTGGTATTATTTATTACATTTAATACTAACCTGTAATATCACTGTTTAATATATAATATATAGGTTGATTATTATCAGGTGTGGTATTATTTATTACATTTAATACTAACCTGTAATATCACTGTTTAATATATAATATATAGGTTGATTATTATCAGGTGTGGTATTATTTATTACATTTAATACTAACCTGTAATATCACTGTTTAATATATAATATATCGGTTGATTATTATCAGGTGTGGTATTATTTATTAAATTTAATACTAACCTGTAATATCACTGTTTAATATATAATATATAGGTTGATTATTATCAGGTGTGGTATTATTTATTAAATTTAATACTAACCTGTAATATCACTGTTTAATATATAATATATAGGTTGATTATTATCAGGTGTGGTATTATTTATTAAATTTAATACTAACCTGTAATATCACTGTTTAATATATAATATATAGGTTGATTATTATCAGGTGTGGTATTATTTATTACATTTAATACTAACCTGTAATATCACTGTTTAATATATAATATATAGGTTGATTATTATCAGGTGTGGTATTATTTATTAAATTTAATACT
>NW_008709595.1:7892-8893 GCF_000327385.1 Lottia gigantea | reverse complement strand
ACATCAACAATTTGTTGCTGAAGCGGCTGTGTAATAATTTCTGGAACAGGATTTTGAACCATGTTGTTCATGTCTAAGTTTTGAGTCTGCTGCCCTACTAAATTTGAAATATCTTGCTGCATTGGGGCTGTATTTGACATGACTTGCTGTTGTAGACCAGCAATGTTTAAGTTTTGTAGCTGTTGTACAAACCTTTCGGCTAAATTTGGTTGTTGTTGTTGTTGTGGAAATGGCGATACAGCGTTGGCTGCCTGATTTTGGATTGCATTGTTCATTTCCAAAAACTGTTGTTGTTGCAATTGTTCTGCTGACCCCAGACCAGCATTGTTTAAGTTTTGTGGCTGTTGTACAAACCTTTCAGCTAAATTCGGTTGTTGTTGTTGTTGTTGTTGTGGAAATGGCGATACAGCGTTGGCTGCCTGATTTTGGATTGCATTGTTCATTTCCAAAAACTGTTGTTGTTGCAATTGTTCTGCTGACCCCAGACCAGCATTGTTTAAGTTTTGTGGCTGTTGTACAAACCTTTCAGCTAAATTCGGTTGTTGTTGTTGTTGTTGTTGTGGAAATGGCGATACAGCGTTGGCTGCCTGATTTTGGATTGCATTGTTCATTTCCAAAAACTGTTGTTGTTGCAATTGTTCTGCTGACCCCATCGTTTGCTGCTGAACATCAATGGTATTACCAGCATTAATCAGTTGCTGTTGAGTGGGATTTATGGCAATAGATCCCAATTCACCTATTCTAAGCTGGGCCTGGGCCTGTTGTGCAGCTTTATTATTCGCTTCAATGATCTGTTCTTGTAGTTTAGCTTCGGCTATTCCATTTTGGATTGCCGTGAGCTGCTGTTGGGTGGATGCTATGGCGTTATCTAAATTCAGCAGCCGTGGATCGGATACTGTTATCTGTGGTGCCGGCCCAAATTGATTCAACATAGTCTGCTGCTGCATTTGATCTCCAACTGCATTGGTTGTTGCTATTGTATTCGATCCTGAAGGGTTGAA
>NW_008709595.1:0-1552 GCF_000327385.1 Lottia gigantea | reverse complement strand
GACTGAGATTTTTGTCTCCTCTTGTCCCGCAGTCGGTCGATGAAACTCTTGACATGACTCTAGTCGGCGACAAAAATCGCCATCCACGATTGTTCGTGTGCTCGCACCTTGAGATGGTCCCAAGATGTTGCTATGACCATTGTTCAAGTAAATGTGTATTATATCATACATGTATTAAATATTACGCTATATTGTACGTTATTATAAAAGGTTATAGGTAAATCCTTGGTACGTCAAGGGTGTACAAAGAGGAATTTGGTGCTCTATCTATGAAGTGCCAGGGGAACGTTGAGCAGGAAGTGACCACGTATCTTTTGCAATTCTAGAGTCGTTGTTGTATTTGACAAATGTTTTCTTTGTTTTTAGCCACTTATATCCAAACTTGATTAACAGATCAGATATGATTCATATACATTCGGAAGTCACTTTCGCAAGTTATTAATCATATCTAAGAGCTTTTCCAATAGGTGAATTCATAAAACGCCTAGTTTTAATAGGAATGATGCAAATCGATGCTACATTTACAATCCCTTAAACTTTATTGTCTATTTGATTTTATAAAATTTCGAAACACTTTAAATTCTATAACCCGTGTATTAACTATTGTTTGTCTCGTTTGTAGCCAGTTATTCTATCCGACCTGGATTAACAGATCGGATAGAACTCATGTATTGGTTTGATATTACTGTCTATATGATTTAGAAATAGAAACAAATTGAATTCCTGGCATTAAACGAGAAATGGCGATTCCGTCTGGCCCCGTATGACCTATACCATGAGGTCGGTGATGATGTGAGATCAGGGCCAGTAGTTATCGTCTGACAGACAATCCCTAGGGACTGTCTCCAATTTCCTCTCCTCTAATTTATCTAGCCTGTGATGATCAATGACCAGTTCTAAATATGGCCAGAAAATGACATCGTATATAATCGTCTACCACAGGGACTGGTTGAACCAAATCCTCGGAACCCAACTCTAAGGGTGTGGGAGGGTGTGGGATGACACCTGAAAAAATGCAGAAGAGCATGTATTGAAAAATGAATTACTTCCGTGGACCATATATAATCGTATAATTGTAGTAGCTCTTCTACCACAGGGACTGGTTGAACCAAATCCTCGGAACCCAACTCTAAGGGTGTGGGAGGGTGTGGGATGACACCTGAAAAAATGCGGAAGAGCATGTATTGAAAAATGAATTACTTCCGTGGACCATATATAATCGTATAATTGTAGTAGCTCTTCTACCACAGGGACTGATTGAACCAAATCCTCGGAACCCAACCCTAAGGGAGCCCTCACTCCAAAAAAATGCAGAAGAGAAGGGGAGGGGCCCTAACCCACTTATGTCCACCGGCACTCACTCACTGCCACCGCCACTGTCTAACTGACAATAATATCACATCTCATTTGGCTGATACGTGTTCCGGATGCACGACCCTTTTGTGTTCAGCTGGTTTTTGTAAATGGGGTTGATAGTTTGCCTCTAATGTCACCAATTTTCGTACGTCATTATTAACCTTGCCCAAAACTAGGCATAAATCTAAAACATAAC
>NW_008709594.1:7782-9004 GCF_000327385.1 Lottia gigantea | reverse complement strand
ATAAGGCCACTTAAAGTTGTCAATAAAATAGATGTTAGACCCAACTAAGACAATATTGGGGTATGTAATGATTGCGACAGTTTTTAAAATCACTAAATAATTTCGCTTGTGTGCCCGCTCGTGTTGCTGACGATTTTTTAGGCCCTTATACGTAACTTTTCTCTGTATTATTCTTTACAAAATGGGAATTTTGAGATGAGCACCAGTTTTGAAAGCTAACAGGCTAGGAGTATCAAAAGGTTAAAAAGCCAAGAGTTAAGAGCACCAGGGTTGAAAGCTAACTGACTAGGAGTATCAAAAGGTTCAAAAGAAAAGGGTTAAGAGCACCAGGGTTGAAAGTTAACAGGCTGGTAGTATCAAAAGGTTCAAAAGAAAAGGGTTAAGAGCACCAGGGTTGAAAGTTAACAGGCTAAGAGTATCAAAAGGTTCAAAAGACAAGAGTTAAGAGCACCAGGGTTGAAAGCTAACTGACTAGGAGTATCAAAAGGTTCAAAAGACAAGAGTTAAGAGGACCAGGGTTGAAAGCTAACAGGCTAGGAGTATCAAAAGGTTAAAAAGCCAAGAGTTAAGAGCACCAGGGTTGAAAGCTAACAGACTAGGAGTATCAAAAGGTTCAAAAGAAAAGGGTTAAGCTGTTCACAGTTCTAGTATTATTATTGTTTTACATTTTACCTGTAGAATATTTTGGTGAAATATTAATGGCAAACTTTCGTTGAAAAGTTCTGTTAAATAATGAAAAAAAAAAATATCTATCATTGATCTGTTGGTATAAAATATTAATTTACAGTCTTCAAAGAAACATCTGTTCAGTGGGCGATTTTGCATTTACTATAAATACGTGACCAAATTTAGCATTGGACAGTGTATCAACAAGTCTCTATAAATATAATATCAACAGGTCTTGCTAACGTTAAAACCATGAATAACCTATTATGTTCCTTTCTGTTGATTTCAGTTATACTTATTCTTACAGACGCCGGTAAATATTTTATTTTTTATCTAAAAGTTGCTTTATGAATCTAAAGTCAAAGTTTGTATATCTGGGCGAAATTTATGTTAGCTTTTTTTTGTGGGAAGAGTCCGAGTCAGAAGAAATTTACTCAAGACAACTTTCTTTTCAGCAGCATGGATAACTAGCTTAAACACATTTTAAATCATCTTTGTCTGTAAATAGTAAATTAACATGTAGTTCTTGAGACAAATACTTGATGATATAATTGTC
>NW_008709594.1:0-1332 GCF_000327385.1 Lottia gigantea | reverse complement strand
TGTTAGATAGGCATGACTCTGATATCTAGGGGTTACCACTCAAAAAGGGTATCACTCTGGTATCAAATAGCACCACTTTTATATGTAGGGGCATCACTCAAAAAGGGTATAATTCTAATATCAAATAGGCATCACTTTTATATTTAGGGGGCATCACTCTTTCGATCAAGGGCATCACTTTAATGTATAGGGGACATCACCCTGACGTATATGGGCATCACATTAATGTATATGGGACATCACTCTGGTGTATAGAGATCAACACTCTGATTAATAGGGAACATCACTCTGATGTATTGGGCATCACTCTGGCATATAAGGGCATCAGTTGGATAGTCAGGGACATCAGTGATACATAGGACTATAACTCTAGAATTTAGAGGGCATCACATTGAAGTATATAGGGCAATACTCAGAAGTAAAGAGATCAACACTCTGATGCATAGGGCTATCACTCTAGAATTAAAGGGGACATCACTCTGATGTGAAGGGGTAACACTTTAGAATTTAGGGGGCATCATTCTGATGTATATGGGGCATCACTCATATATTGGGGCAAAACTCATATATTAGGGGACATCACTGTAGCATTTAGGTTGCATCACTCTGATATATTGGGCATCATTCTAGAATTTAGGGAGCACCACTCGGAAGTAATCCGATTTGGCTCTTTTCCTACTAATTAGACACCGGGGACTTGGAAAAACAAATGAAACCTAAAGAAAAACCGAACAAATGCAATTATGCATCACATGTAGAAGGTTTCTCTCCAATATGTGTTCAAACAAATTTGCAGGGAATATCCACATTGGCTATCTGGACATTTGACTCAATATCTGCCATAGGCTCGGAATAACGTTCGGAAATTGGAACCAAATGGGGCCATATGGACCGAAATTGACAAATAGCTAAATTTGCTAAAAAAACGCATTTATGCTCAAGTTTGGGACTTTTCCAACTAATTAGACCACAGAAACTTGGAAGTACACATGACTAAAGAATAAAATCTCTTTAACACGAATTATTAAACTAAATAATTATTGAAACTCGCTTCTACTTTATTGTAAAGCGCACCTGGGTACTCAGGTAAAAGATGTGCTATAAAATCTGTACATGACGTCATCTGCATGGTTTCATCGAACAAATGGTGGTTGTGGGTTCTAGTCTCGGTCGGCGTGTGAAAGTCCGGTGACCAAGGATCAGCAGTTAGTGTTATGTTCTAAATTAGATTTCAAACTTAACAACATAGACTTTCTCGATACCACTGTCTTTAAGGGAGATTCCATAGCAGAAACAAATAAACTGGATATTAAAGTGTATTCAAAGAAACTA
>NW_008709593.1:7981-9265 GCF_000327385.1 Lottia gigantea | reverse complement strand
GTTATATAGTATCATAGGTAAGTAGAATTTGTTTATATTTTATTTTTTCTGTCATTTAATTACGAATTTTCTAAGCTAGGAAAGCTAAGCTTTTCATACTGATGTACGAAATTATTTTAGATTTTGCATTTGATTCTTTTCGGTACGTGTTTATTTATACAGAAAAGAAGGAGATAATGAATATATGAATATTATTGCTACAGAAATAGAAGATGTAAGTTTGTTTTTATTACTTTTCAAGGTATCAAGCCCATTCTGAAGTCTTTGAACTCTTATACCATATGTCTTAGGGTGTCTTTGATAAGAGGTCTGGTTTGACTGGAGGTTGGAGTTGAGACTCATGTGACATAATATTTGAGTCATTAGAAGCTCAGGTCCGACCGGTGCTATTTGGAGAGTTAACATGGCCGAAGGGAATGCCTATGTATGGTTTAAAAGTGCCTTATATTGCATAGACTCAATCAAATTTGATTACTTGAGATGTGCACAGGAGATAAGTGCGTCATTTCTCCATTAGCAATAGCTTAACCATTGAGGTTCAATCAAAGTTACCCTTGGATACCAAACATGAAGGGTAATATGTATATGAAAGTTTAATTAGTTCCGAAGTTACAGCCGCTCAAAGTTTGCCTTTTTTCCCCACATCTAACCCAATTTGCACAGTTTTTCGACACTAGTTTTTCGCCAAAATGCAGGAAACAACTTTGAATCGAATTTCCGATCTCCCCGGGTCCCCCCGGATCGATTTTAGTCAAAAAAAAGAACATTTTTTTTTTTGGTCCAACTTAGAAATTTTTCCTGATCAAAATGACTAAAAAATGGCCGATTTTGGCCGTTTTTTTGCGTTTCAATACGACTTTTTGTAGCTGCTCCTGAAAGAGAACCGTAACTGCTACAGGGTTTCGCTTTTGTGGGTGGGTAGCCAATGTCTGGTTCTATACGGCACAAAAAATCAGGATGCTTTATCTGAATTAGTTCCGAAGTTACAGCCGCTCAAAATTTGCCTATTTTTTCCCCACATTTAACCCAATTTGACCAGTTTTTCGACTCTAGTTTTTCGCCAAAATGCAGGAAACAACTTTGAATCGAATTTCCGATCTACCCGGGTCCCCCCCGGATCGATTTTAGTCAAAAAAAAGAAAATTTTTTTTTTTGTTCAACTTAGAAATTTTTCCTGATCAAAATGACTAAAAAATGGCCGATTTTGGCCGGTTTTTTGCGTTTCAATACGACTTTTTGTAGCTGCTCCTGAAGGCAAAGCGTAACTGCTACAGCGTTGCACTT
>NW_008709593.1:0-1270 GCF_000327385.1 Lottia gigantea | reverse complement strand
TGCGGTCGACTCTGAGGATCCCCATGTTTCGGACTATTTCTACCAAAGATAAAATACTGATCAGTCTAGGTGATCTGCAACTAGATTTCTTTACGCCTAGCTGTGTGTAGCAGTTCGATATGAGGTGATACATTAGAAGCCATTGGCATTAGAAGATACCTGTCTGAGAGGCCAAGACAGAATCTGGCTGATAAAGATTGACGCAGTGTGCAATGGGGGGAAAAATTCTCAGGTCAGCGACATTACACGACAAGACAATCATTAAGTTATGGGGGTTTACGTAGGCCTACATGTTTATATCACCGCCAAAACTTTTCGAATCCATTTCAACCATGCTCCAGTGGAAATGATGGGCTTATAACCTGCTTTTCAAATATGCAAATTGAAAGAGTATTCTTTTTACAATGAAAAAAAGCATAGGCTGTAAAGATTACGATAGCTTCTATAGGCAATACCTACGCATGGATGAAACCATGGGCGCAGATCACCGGGGGGGACATGATATCCTGCGCCCCTGGATGAAACATTATAATTTTGGACGAGAAACAAGAGGGTAACAATTATTAGGCCCCATAAGCTTTTTCTGGATTAAAGGATTAAATAAAATATGCTTACAGTGCAATCAAGGATGAGCACTTGGTTATTTGTTGACAACAATTATTATAATAACAATAAGTTTTGTTTATAGATTTGATTGATCAATCTTAAATTAGATTGAAACTAGGGGAAACGTCGCCCCCGTCAGAAATCCTGGGGGGACATGATATCCTGCGCCCCTGGATGAAACATTATAATTTTGGACGAGAAACAAGAGGGTAACAATTATTAGGCCCCATAAGCTTTTTCTGGATTAAAGGATTAAATAAAATATGCTTACAGTGCAATCAAGGATGAGCACTTGGTTATTTGTTGACAACAATTATTATAATAACAATAAGTTTTGTTTATAGATTTGATTGATAAATCTTAAATTAGACCTCGATACAGACAATCAATGCCACTTAAAGAATCGCGTATCTTGTCCATCTAGGCGTCTATAGCAACACAATTAAAGAGCAAACCGCAAGTTAAGCTTCCATAAATCTCAAGGATTGCTTTTAGAAGGACTTTCAAAAGGTGGAACAGATGGATAAATTTCATTGACGAAGAAGACTTCACATCAGCCTTATAATGTTCACAGCATTTTAATTTTATTGAGTTATTTTGGAATTAATACACCCGAATCAAGCAACTGAATAGGTTAAATAAATGAATGAATGAATGAATGAAT
>NW_008709592.1:0-2556 GCF_000327385.1 Lottia gigantea | reverse complement strand
GTTTTCTTAAAATCAATGTCAAGAAGTTTGGCCAAGGACCAGCTGATAGAAATAACCATTGAGACTCTAATTTTCATCAGAAATGTGTAGTTCTCTCTCTCTTTTCATATGTTACTAATCAAGGATGCTCGCCCTGATCTACATTTTGATTGGGTTGGGACATTTATTTTTATGAACTAGAGGTGGTGAAAACAACGTTACCTTGGCAACGTAATAAGCAAAATGTCCATACATCTTATCTTGTAGTTCAAAATATAAATAATTTCTTTCAACAGCATCTAAAAATACAATTCAATCTTGTTATAAAAAATAACTTAAATACTATATAGGTAAGAATATCCTACTGTTGAAAACAATGTCCTGGAAAGCAGCAATAAAAGTAGGTCATCTGAAAACGATAGTTATCTCCCTTTGTATCGGTGGAAGTTGATACGGAATGTTTAACTATAACTTTCGAGATGTTTTATCATGTACAGCCCGTACGGGGCCACGGTTTATTCCGCACGGGGCCACAGTTTGTCTCAAATGCTAGTATGGAACCCTGGGCTTATTCAGTGAATCATCGTGGCTCCAGTGTTAAAAGAAAAGATGATGGGGTAAAACAGCCTGTAGACTTACTGCGTGTGATAACATCTTGAGAGATAGAATAACCATAAAAACCACAGAGCGTGAAGAAGAAAGCGAATCTGTCGTATAAACCATGTTGATCACCAGCTATATGATAAAATACAGCTCCTACTACTAACGATACGAGTAAAGCCTGGATACCCTGAGCTAATAAACACCAGTAATCTATTACACTGTTCTTAAAATGGCGTCTGAAATGATAAAAGAGGGTTACAGAGTAAATATACGCCGTGTGTCTGCCGACCCTAACCTCATACACGTGCTTCTTCAATTCTTAACTCTATAGATGAACTGCAACGTATCTCGTCTATTTGCAACTGAACACCGACTGGTGGAGAGTTTGGTCATCTGCTTTCACAGCAACCCAAGATTCAAGACGTGTATAGAGGTTGCGGCTGCAGAACCTTAGATTGGAGGGGGCCACCGAAAAATATTTTTCGAATCCATTCTATAAGCAAGTGCCCATGGAAATACTTTAGAATATAAATCTTAAATCCTACTTTTATGCGTTTTTTACACGAAAAAATCAACCGTAATTACATACAACAGACACATTTTGAAGTTGCGTTGAAAAGCGACGCGGCCACTGGCCTATATTTATAGAACCTCACCTAGTTAGGACAGAAGATTGTGTGAAAAACCCGGGATACCCAATATGATTCCTCATAGCACCGGCTACAGTGTGGCCACTGGCCTATATTTATAGAACCTTACCTAGTTAGGACAGAAGATTGTGTGAAAAACCCGGGATACCCAATATGATTCCTCATAGCACCGGCTACAGTGTGGCCACTGGCCTATATTTATAGAACCTTACCTAGTTAGGACAGAAGATTGTGTGAAAAACCCGGGATACCCAATATGATTCCTCATAGCACCGGCTACTGTGTGATCACTGGCCTATATTTATAGAACCTTACCTAGTTAGGACTGAGGATTGTGTGAAAAACCCGGGATACCCAATATGATTCCTCATAGCACCGGCTACAGTGTGGCCACTGGCTTATATTTATAGAACCTTACCTAGTTAGGACTGAGGATTGTGTGAAAAACCCGGGATACCCAATATGATTCCTCATAGCACCGGCTACAGTGTGGCCACTGGCCTATATTTATAGAACCTTACCTAGCTAGGACAGAAGATTGTGTGAAAAACCCGGGATACCCAATATGATTCCTCATAGCACCGGCTACTGTGTGATCACTGAGTTCCTTACTAACTGGTTCCGGTGCTTCCTGCTTCTCCTGGGCATCTTTTTGAGCTTGGCAGAGATTCTTTAAAACTTCCGAAGTTCTTTTCTCCTTCTCTTCCGATGTTACATCAATCGTCGCCAAATCAACTGAAAAAACAGAAGGTTAGAAAAATAATGTGTAACTGTGGGTCCTTTGTTTCTTTCTCCATTACAACTTGCTGATATCAAGGGGTAGTTAAAGTTGGATGCAAGACTTCGATTTCCAATTTCTACCCAGATAACTACAGTTTATATATTTATGTATTTGTTGTACTTACGGTAAAAGTCAGAAGGGTTGGTCAACTGAGGACAGGGGAAGCCAAGATCTGTAAAATATTGAATCATTTCCGGAGCCTCACCAAAATACACAGTTTTACCTCGTGATAATACCAGTACCATATGAAACAGCTCAAATATATCAGTCCTGAAAATAACAACAAGAAAAACTGTGAGTTTTTGAGGCTTAATATGATAATATGAAAGAAGTTTGCGAGCACCTGTATGACTTTTGAGAACGATTGGTTGAGGAGTTCCAGATATGTCTAGAAATTGGGAACATTTATAGTTTCTATTTGTACGACTCTTCTATTCTATCTACTGTCTGGTTCTGAACAGGTTTTTTAATATTGGAGACCTTTATATTGTTTACCTGGGTTGATGTATAGACATGATAATAGTTCTCTGTTTTTTGGTCAGG
>NW_008709591.1:7428-8724 GCF_000327385.1 Lottia gigantea | reverse complement strand
TATTCTGGATGCCATTTGATGTCAAGAACTATTTTGGATGCCAGTTAATGTCAAGACCTATTCTGGATGCCTGTTAATGTCAAGAACTATTCTGGATGCCTGTTAATGTCAAGAACTATACTGGATCTGAATTGACATACAATGTCGAGAACTATTTTGGATGCCAGTTAATGTCAAGAACTATACTGGATCTGAACTGACATACAATGTCAAGAACTATTCTGGATGCCAGTTAATGTCAAGAACTATTCTTATTGCCAGTTAATGTCAAGAGCTATTCTGGATGCCTGTTAATGTCAAGAACTATTCTGGATGCCAGTTAATGTCAAGAACTATTCTTATTGCCAGTTAATGTCAAAAGCTATTCTGGATGCCTGTTAATGTCAAGAACTATTCTGGATGCCAGTTAATGTCAAGAACTATTCTTGATGCCTGTTAATGTCAAGAGCTATTCTGGATGCCTGTTAATGTCAAGAGCTATTCTGGATGCCTGTTAATGTCAAGAACTATTCTGGATGCCTGTTAATGTCAAGAACTATACTGGATCTGAACTGACATACAATGTCGAGAACTATTTTGGATGCCAGTTAATGTCAAGAACTATACTGGATCTGAACTGACATACAATGTCAAGAACTATTCTGGATGCCAGTTAATGTCAAGAACTATTCTTATTGCCAGTTAATGTCAAGAGCTATTCTGGATGCCTGTTAATGTCAAGAACTATTCTGGATGCCAGTTAATGTCAAGAACTATTCTGGATGCCTGTTAATGTCAAGAGCTATTCTGGATGCCTGTTAATGTCAAGAGCTATTCTGGATGCCTGTTAATGTCAAGGACTATTCTGGATGCCTGTTAATGTCAAGAACTATACTGGATCTGAACTGACATACAATGTCAAGAACTATTATATATCTGAACTGATATCATATTACTCATTATGGCAAGAAATATTCTGAATATGAACTGATATCCTAGAACTTACAACCTAGATGTAAAGCTATGTATTAACTTTTTAAGAGCTTGAGCCTACTGCACACATAAAGTAAGAACCATGATTTAAAGGCTGAAATAACATAAACATCATATTAAACTAAATTTAATGTAAAAGAATTAATTGATTTCTGATAATTTGTTTTAAGATTTGAACGACATATAGAAGCGAAGAGCACATATAACAAAAACACAAGACAATATTATGGAATATAACACACTTCTTTAATAAGGTTGGTCACATAACGTTTCAACACAATATACACGTGTCGTCATCAGATGACATAATTGACATAATTTGTT
>NW_008709591.1:0-1261 GCF_000327385.1 Lottia gigantea | reverse complement strand
GGACATTAAATTTAGTTTAATATGATGTTTATGTTATTTCAGCCTTTAAATCATGGTTCTTACTTTATGTGTGCAGTAGGCTCAAGCTCTTAAAAAGTTAATACATAGCTTTACATCTAGGTTGTAAGTTCTAGGATATCAGTTCATATTCAGAATATTTCTTGCCATAATGAGTAATATGATATCAGTTCAGATATATAATAGTTCTTGACATTGTATGTCAGTTCAGATCCAGTATAGTTCTTGACATTAACAGGCATCCAGAATAGTCCTTGACATTAACAGGCATCCAGAATAGCTCTTGACATTAACAGGCATCCAGAATAGCTCTTGACATTAACAGGCATCCAGAATAGTTCTTGACATTAACTGGCATCCAGAATAGTTCTTGACATTAACAGGCATCCAGAATAGCTCTTGACATTAACTGGCAATAAGAATAGTTCTTGACATTAACTGGCATCCAGAATAGTTCTTGACATTGTATGTCAGTTCAGATCCAGTATAGTTCTTGACATTAACTGGCATCCAAAATAGTTCTCGACATTGTATGTCAATTCAGATCCAGTATAGTTCTTGACATTAACAGGCATCCAGAATAGTTCTTGACATTAACAGGCATCCAGAATAGCTCTTGACATTAACTGGCAATAAGAATAGTTCTTGACATTAACTGGCATCCAGAATAGTTCTTGACATTGTATGTCAGTTCAGATCCAGTATAGTTCTTGACATTAACTGGCATCCAAAATAGTTCTCGACATTGTACGTCAATTCAGATCCAGTATAGTTCTTGACATTAACAGGCATCCAGAATAGTTCTTGACATTAACAGGCATCCAGAATAGGTCTTGACATTAACTGGCATCCAAAATAGTTCTTGACATCAAATGGCATCCAGAATAGTTCTTGACATTAACAGGCATCCAGAATAGTTGACATTAACTGGCATCCAGAATAGTTCTTGACATTAACAGGCATCCAGAATAGTTCTTGACAATGGATGCCAGTTCAGATTCAGAATATTTCTTGAGACTTGACATATGATGGTCAGTTCAGATCAAGAATAGTTGTAGACTTTTGATGTCAGTTAAGATCCAGAATCGTTATAGGTGCAGTATGGTGTAGGCTATTCTAAGGTAGAACATAGTACGGATATATAAAGTCAGTGAGAGAGAAGGGAGTGTAGACTGTAGACATGTAACAATAAATAAATGTATTGCAGATGTGGCTCTGTCCTGTTTTTTTTTTTGTTTTTTTG
>NW_008709590.1:33950-36429 GCF_000327385.1 Lottia gigantea | reverse complement strand
GGCAGTTAAATATTTATCATTATTAGTTTTCATAATGACTTAATAATCGTATGAGAGGAGAGTTGGGTTGTCGATGACGATGTCGATGGAGGTGGGGGTGGCTAAATATATCACTTTTGTTAGCTTGTCCCCTCATACTTATTAAACATTTTTGTACAGTAAAAATAAAAAAAATAGATTTGTCAGTTCAACATCAATAAATAAGAGACTGGTTTATAAGAGGACCGGAAAGGGGCGTGGACCGTCCCTGGCTATAGTTTGGGGTAGAGATGTAAATATAAAGTTATAAGAGTCTATCTGACACCTGTTACTGGAAATAACCGTTTCTTTATCATTGTTACATACAATAGTCTACATCATTCTCAACGCTCGACTGGTTGTAATGAAAGGCAAGCATCCTATTTATTTCTCCCCTCTACATACAGTTTATAAACAATGTAGCTTTTCACCTGTTCTTAGATCAAAATACAACACGAAGCAGTAAGAAAACGCGAGGAAATATACCTCAAATATACCCTCAAAACTTCAGATATTGTCAAATGTATTTCAACAAAAATCACGAAATAAAAGTTTGTTTACACTCACCCATGCTATCATGACATGTCGATACTTCATCTTTCTCATTCGCTATTTTCTTCTCTACAGCTGCATTTTCAGTATTTTTCGTTTCCTCCTCATTTGAATTATGTGTCCTTTTTAAAACTTCATTTGGCCTCTTTAACAAAAAACATCGAGGCATTTTTAAGTCAATATTTGGAGCTGGGAGCTCTAATGTACACTGTTCACTCTACTTTAGAAATGTGACAGGGGTTTGATATACTCCAGTTTGTATTCGCCGCCTTCACTCAGAATCTGACAAAGCGCACGCGTGTGATCCGTTCAACCAAACACAGCGAGGCAGACGATTGTTATGCTAATGAGCACGAGCCGTAGCGGTAATTCTGCCATTGTCTCGAGTAAACCGTTGTATTTCACAATATATCCAGGAAAGCCGACTTAGATTCGAATTTCGCGGAATTATCGATCAGGCACCGAAATGGAGTTGGTGCGAAATTCAAAATCACTACCAGACCAATTCTTTGTTTTTATTCTGATTTCCACTGTCAAAGGATCTTTAACGTGCAAAACCTGTAGCACACGGGCCTAGGTTTATTGTACCATCCGACTTTTTCTATGTCAGTCCGTCCAAGCTGAATCACCAACAGGTGGAAACCGGGTTGAAAAATCCGAAGGTAGGCTACTATCTCGATATTTGCGATTGAACCCTGGACCTTCAGGTAAGCGAGCAAGCGTCTAACTCAACGAGCAGTAACACATTCAGTAAGAGAAACCTGATAAATATGATGTCTGTAGTAAATCATTTAATAAGAGAAACCTAGTAAATATATCTGTAGTAAATCATTTAATAAGAGAAACCTAATAAATATGATGTTTGTAGTAAATCATTTAATAAGAGAAACCTGATAAATATGATGTCTGTAGTAAATCATTTAATAAGAGAAACCTAGTAAATATATCTGTAGTAAATCATTTAGTAAGAGAAACCTGATAAATATGATGTCTGTAGTAAATCATTTAATAAGAGAAACCTAATAAATATGATGTTTGTAGTAAATCATTTAATAAGAGAAACCTAGTAAATATATCTGTAGTAAATCATATAGTAAGAAAAACCTAGTAAATATGATGTCTGTAGTAAATCATTTAGTAAGAGAAACCTAATAAATATGATGTCTGTAGTAAATCATTTAGTATGAGAAACCTAATAAATATGATGTTTAAAGTAAATCATATAGTAAGAAAAACCTAGTAAATATGATGTCTGTAGTAAATCATTTAGTAAGAGAAACCTAATAAATATGATGTCTATAGTAAATCATTTAGTATGAGAAACCTAATAAATATGATGTTTAAAGTAAATCATATAGTTAGAAAAACCTAGTAAATATGATGTCTGTAGTAAATCATTTAGTAAGAGAAAAATAATAAATATGATGTCTGTAGTAAATCATTTAGTATGAGAAACCTAATAAATATGATGTTTAAAGTAAATCATATAGTAAGAAAAACCTAGTAAATATGATGTCTGTAGTAAATCATTTAATAAGAGAAACCTAATAAATATGATGTTTATAGTAAATCATATAGTAAGAAAAACCTAGTAAATATGATGTCTGTAGTAAATCATTTAGTAAGAGAAACCTAATAAATATGATGTCTATAGTAAATCATTTAGTATGAGAAACCTAATAAATATGATGTTTAAAGTAAATCATATAGTAAGAAAAACCTAGTAAATATGATGTCTGTAGTAAATCATTTAGTAAGAGAAACCTAATAAATATGATGTCTGTAGTAAATCATTTAGTATGAGAAACCTAATAAATATGATGTTTAAAGTAAATCATATAGTAAGAAAAACCTAGTAAATATGATGTCTGTAGTAAATCATTTAATAAGAGAAACCTAATAAATATGA
>NW_008709590.1:27174-28752 GCF_000327385.1 Lottia gigantea | reverse complement strand
ATTTCCAAAACTAACTGTTAGATGCAGGTAGGTACAGATATTGAGATAAGACAATGATGTACTTTATAATGTAATATTTGAAAACAAGCTATTCCTCATACCTTCCCCGTGTGATACCCACATACCAAACATTGTCCCTTCCATATCTTTTAACATTACTGAGTTATTGTCTTGTATCTTAACAGTAACATAACGTGATTCATAACGTTCAGATGTATTATGATCCAGCAAGAGACCCTGAGATAGGTCAGAATTATCTGAAACAATTCAAACAATAAGATAACAACAGATAACCTCACAAATCAGGTCCTATCCATTCCACAAAGTACAATAAAACAGGCGAGGGGTAGGGTTTTCCTTTCTCCTACAACTCCATACCTTAAGCCTACCCCTGACTGAATTTTGGTACCATGTGGGTGACAGGGACAATACAAAGAAATCGTACAATATCCGACACTGTCTTGAGTGACTTTTTAAATATAGTATAAGTAATAATTAGCACACTTTAAGTCTATTTTGTGTAGCTTCTATTACTTACAAATAAAGTGGAATGCTCATGTTTATGTTCTGATACTATTCATAATGAATCAGAGAAGAATAAGGAACAAAACATCTTGATTGAATATCATTGAAATCAGAATAAGATTCTAACCTGCAGCCCCAACCCAGCCTAACAATGCCATTAACTGACATCCATTACACACTCCTAGACTGAACGTATCAGGACGATTATAGAATCTGGTAAACTCTTCCTTTATATAACTATTAAACTTAGCTGTAGCAGCCCAACCTGTAATAATATATAATAAATGATTTACAACAAACATCACTTTATATAACTATTAAACTTAGCTGTAGCAGCCCAACCTGTAATAATATATAATAAATGATTTACAACAAACATCACTTTATATAACTATTAAACTTAGCTGTAGCAGCCCAACCTGTAATAATATATAATAAATGATTTACAACAAACATCACTTTATATAACTATTAAACTTAGCTGTAGCAGCCCAACCTGTAATAATATATAATAAATGATTTACAACAAACATCACTTTATATAACTATTAAACTTAGCTGTAGCAACCCAACCTGTAATAATATATAATAAATGATTTACAACAAACATCACTTTATATAACTATTAAACTTAGCTGTAGCAGCCCAACCTGTAATAATATATAATAAATGATTTACAACAAACATCACTTTATATAACTATTAAACTTAGCTGTAGCAACCCAACCTGTAATAATATATAATAAATGATTTACAACAAACATCACTTTATATAACTATTAAACTTAGCTGTAGCAGCCCAACCTGTAATAATATATAATAAATGATTTACAACAAACATCACTTTATATAACTATTAAACTTAGCTGTAGCAGCCCAACCTGTAATAATATATAATAAATGATTTACAACAAACATCACTTTATATAACTATTAAACTTAGCTGTAGCAACCCAACCTGTAATAATATATAATAAATGATTTACAACAAACATCACTTTATATAACTATTAAACTTAGCTGTAGCAGCCCAACCTGTAATAATATATAATA
>NW_008709590.1:19577-21525 GCF_000327385.1 Lottia gigantea | reverse complement strand
GTGTACCTGTAATATAATACATAGTTTACACTCTGGCGTTACAGTGGCTGTGATATCAATACACGGGACATATACAGATATAACTAGTGTACCTGTAATATAATACATAGTTTACAGTCTGGTGTTACTGTGATATCAATACACAGGACATATACAGATATAACTAGTGTACCTGTAATATAATACATAGTTTACAGTCTGGCGTTACAGTGGCTGTGATATCAATACACGGGACATATACAGATATAACTAGTGTACCTGTAATATAATACATAGTTTACAGTCTGGTGTTACTGTGATATCAATATACAGGACATATACAGATATAACTAGTGTACCTGTAATATAATACATAGTTTACAGTCTGGTGTTACTGTGATATCAATACACTGGACATATACAGATATAACTAGTGTACCTGTAATATAATACATAGTTTACAGTCTGGTGTTACTGTGATATCAATACACGGGACATATACAGATACAACTAGTGTACCTGTAATATAATACATAGTTTACAGTCTGGTGTTACTGTGATATCAATACACAGGACATATACAGATATAACTAGTGTACCTGTAATATAATACATAGTTTACAGTCTGGTGTTACTGTGATATCAATACACGGGACATATACAGATACAACTAGTGTACCTGTAATATAATACATAGTTTACAGTCTGGTGTTACTGTGATATCAATACACAGGACATATACAGATATAACTAGTGTACCTGTAATATAATACATAGTTTACAGTCTGGTGTTACTGTGATATCAATACACGGGACATATACAGATACAACTAGTGTACCTGTAATATAATACATAGTTTACAGTCTAACATATACATAATTGTAAATGAGTATATACAGGACTAAATCAAATCCCTAGAAATATTACAACCTATCTTTCTGCATCTAATTGGGCAATACCATGCTGTGCAATCAGGGAACTTTGGGCCAGGCCTATTCATTTTTGCTGCCAACTGATAGTTGGAAACTTTGAGGTCATATCCAATTTATACCAACATTGAACCTTGAATCTTTAAGTTTCCGAGCAAACCTCAAACTCCCAGAGGCACCACGGCTACCAGATTTCTAGGTTAGCTAGGAACTTGGTATAGATCAGAATAAGAAATCCTACCTGGTGCTTTAATGGTTTCCCCACCAACTCTAGCTGCCATACTCAATGAATCTTTTCCACCATCCACAGCTATACCGAGCTCCTTCATCACCTGACACATTGCCTGGCAAGCTATATATAGATTTACTCCCTCTCCTGGTAATTTAGCTGGCCACATCCAGTTACCACTACATTTTACATCCTACAAATGACAGAATACATCCCATTAACAGCTGTAACATCCATTACATTAACACAATGCTTAAATTCTCTATCACATTATACACAGACATACCAAGTTGAAGGAGCTACAGTATTCTTAAAGGGATAGTAAAGAGGTTTTCTAAACTTTTTATGTATATCAGGGACACTGATAGCATCAATTTGCATTTTGACGTCTGTGTCTCTTGCAATTCCACTGAAACTAAGGCGTTTTCTGACATCACTAGACTGTGCATAGATATTAATAGTAGCGTCCAGTTGCTCTAGTGACGTCATAAAACGCCTTAGTTTTAGCGGAATTGCAAGAACCTCTTTATAATCCCTTAAACATTGGCCAAGGAAGACAACTCTGTGTTACTGAGCGACAAAAGGTATGTCAGACTGATAGTCTAATAGTAAAACTTAATTTAATTGCAATAGCCACATTTCTTGTATCACAGAAGTTTTGCAGGGATTTAGTTTGATTGTACGCTACCAAATACAACGTAGGTGTTAATAATATTGATCCCTACAGAGATTTGGGCAAGATAAATTTTTAAAAATTGAGTTGTCAGAGAAGCTGTTGATTTGTATAGTAAATGCAGCAACACATTCTTA
>NW_008709590.1:12620-13927 GCF_000327385.1 Lottia gigantea | reverse complement strand
CATTTTTAACAGAAATTCTATGTGCTCACTATAAATGTCAAATTTAAAGATCCTACAGAATAGAAATAATAGTGTTTTCAGGGCTATTGATTTATCTGTATTTACCAGTCATGTCTGATGGGAGCTCCAAAATGATCTTTAGTACATTTTCTATGCAAATGTGCAGCATTTTTTTCATTCCTTATGCATTCTCAATGAAAAATTGTACAAGAACTTGTTAACATGTCTGAATTAGAGATTCTAGAATCAACAGCCCTAGTCGAAACAATTTTATATTCCAGTGATTTGTACCAATCTTCTTTTTGAATACAGCAAGCGATGCGGTATTAACAGATAGCATAACAATTTACAGGTACAAAGACTGTGAAAGGTTGGGGAAAGGTTTGGGACTGAGATAGTATTTGTACCTGTTGGACTGAGCTAGATCAAAACATTCCACACTAGTAGGATTTCTTTTGATTTGATTCGTAAATAAATTAGTATAGTAATCTAGATCCCAATCATCAAACGCTAGACCTAGAAATAAACAGAGATATTATAATATTATCATCAAACGCTAGACCTAGAAATAAACAGAGATATAATAATATTATCATCAAACACTAGACCTAGAAATAAACAGAGATATAATAATATTATCATCAAACGCTAGACCTAGAAATAAAAACAGAGATATTATAATATTATCATCAAACACTAGACCTGGTATTAAACAGAGATATTATAATATTATCATCAAACACTAGACCTAGAAATAAACAGAGATATTATAATATTATCATCAAACACTAGACCTGGAAATAAACAGAGGTATTATAATATTATCATCAAACACTAGACCTAGAAATAAACAGAGATATTATAATATTATCATCAAACACTAGACCTAGAAATAAACAGAGGTATTATAATATTATCAACAAACGCTAGACCTGGAAATAAACAGAGGTATTATAATATTATCATCAAACACTAGACCTAGAAATAAACAGAGGTATTATAATATTATCATCAAACACTAGACCTGGAAATAAACAGAGGTATTATAATATTATCATCAAACACTAGACCTGGAAATAAACAGAGATATTATAATATTATCATCAAACACTAGACCTAGAAATAAACAGAGATATTATAATATTATCATCAAACGCTAGACCTGGAAATAAACAGAGATATTATAATATTATCATCAAACGCTAGACCTGGAAATAAACAGAGGTATTATAATATTATCATCAAACACTAGACCTAGACATAAACAGAGATATTATAATATTATCATTAAACACTAGACCTAGACA
>NW_008709590.1:4734-6088 GCF_000327385.1 Lottia gigantea | reverse complement strand
GAGATATTTAAGGTGGAAATAAAAAAGAAATGGTATAAAGTAATTAATGATTGTTTAGTTATGGGTCTTCACGTTATCAACACATCCTCACAGTAGGTGCATTGTAGGTTCCTTGCTTCCGTCTAATCATAAACAGCTCTAGATAGATTTTAGTCCGAAACATCTGCCTCTATTCCAGCTTCTGATCGGTATTTTGACAGTTGGAGTAGAGTCAGAAGAAAAAGACCCTGTTAAATGGGGATTTTCCACAACTCCAAAGATGCGTTTTCTCTAACATAATATTAAAACACCTTTACGATGACTGTAAATTAGTGTTGGGCATCACCGTAACTTTCGTTTTGTAAGTATCAAGTGACTCTGTGTCCTTTAAACTTTTGGCTGCGCACACAGTTTTAAATGGCCGATGCTAGATCAGTTTCACCAACAAAAAATTTGAAGGAACTGGAGACATGGTGTAGGGAGAAAATGATGGTATGACTGAACTACAAAAATATTCATCTTTCCAAATATACCTGGGTTTTATAGACCCTATTTATATAAATAGGTTTAAAACTCCATTTAACAGTGCCTATTTTTCTGTCTCTACACCAGCAAATAGCTATCAGAGGCTGGTATAGAGACAGATGTTTCGGTCTAGATAGATTTATTCATTTATTTTCTGTGAGATTTTTCAGCAATTCTAGTTCTGACAACATGGTTATTGACCAATAAAATGATATTTTAGTCTGCAGCTTGGCTTTGATTCTCTGACAAACTTGACAAAAAATGATTATTTTAATGTAATAAACTATTTTGTCTCATTTAAGCTCCATATCCAACCTTTCTTTATCCATAACCTGTGGAGATTCATTCAATATTTTCAAATCTTCTTCAAAACAATTTGACAATGATACTATCAACTCTACTAGAAGCTCTGCAACTTCCAAAAGCACTGAACAACAAACACTGAAGAAAATAAAACTCTTGGTTCCAGGGGATCAATGTTCTGATGGCACCCTAGCCCCTAAAGATGAAACTGTTTTGACAGGATATTTTGAAATTTCACAATTATCAGACGCAATTAAAGGGCAGGTAACTCTGTCTCTATATCTGCATTTTTCACCCTGGGAAAAGGAAGATGTAAAAGAATTTTGTATTCAAAATGGTGGAAAAATTCAGATGAATTTTAAAGAATTTTTTGATAATTCTTTCACTGAATCCATAGTAACAATTCCAACTTTTGATAAAAATTCAGGTAAACTTAAATTTTAACTCATTTGACTGAAATCTGTATTTCCACCAACTAAAAATGTGAAAAATAAATGATTTTAGAAGGTTTTTTAACCCTACATTACTGCTTGAAACAAATCCAATT
>NW_008709590.1:0-3221 GCF_000327385.1 Lottia gigantea | reverse complement strand
AGGTCGCATATCCTCATTCATGCACTGAATTGAAACCCGCTCGTAAGCCACTACTAGAGTACCTGGAAACCAACGGCATACCACTAACCATACAGAATGTTTTGGCTCCACCCACGGACCACTGGTATACGATAATGGAACTAGTCTTCCATTTTATAACCAAATCTGTCTTGAACAGATAGGCTAAGATTTTTTTTTATCAAAGTTTCTTAACACTTTTTAATTATATCCAATCACTTTAACAAGTTTCATCGCAGAAACATTAGAGAACATCTCTCCCCCCTTTTGTGAAAGCTTCCCCCCCCCCCCCCAACCCCCCCTTCTTTCCTCCATCTTTTTCTCACTTTCTTTTTTTTTCTTTTTTTTTCAGGTCTTCGAGTTTTCCAACAGATAACAGATAATCTAACCAAACCAAACCAAACCAACGACTACCATTCGACTACCAATCAACAAGAAATACCATGATCAGAACGAGTATGGAAGAATGAAGGAGACCGAGTAACTCACGCCACACCATCCAGGGCCGAGTTTCACCGCCATGTCATTCCACCCGACCAGATCTAACGAAGAATCAACAACCAAACCAACAACACCGAATCATCCAATTTGATCCAATCCAACTACCAACTACTACGACTACCAACAACTACCTAGTTTGCGATATCAGCATCCGCTGGAAGCGAACGTTAACTTGTCACCTACCAACCAACCACCAACCTTAATCTTAAGGGGGTTGGGAGAAGATATTCGCGGTCTCGCTTTCCGGTCTTTAAATATCAGTTAATCGCGACTATTCTTACCTGTACACTGGTATAATCACGACTACTAACTAGCGACATCTGGTGACAAGATTTCACGATAAAAAACAGGTGGAAGTAATTTCAACGTTTGGACTGACCGCCCCGCTATGTCTTTTACTTGGTGGAAATCACGATTTAGAACACGCCTTGGTTAGAGTATCAGACGAACCGCGCTGGAATAAACTGTGATAATGGGATTAGTGCAGATTACTTTGTTTATTTCTTTAATCCTGACTTTAATTAGCACAGGTAAGTTGTCACACCTGTAATTAGTCATTCAAGGGAGATAATAACAATAATATTTACACAGGTATTACGGTTTATTGCTTTGCGATAAAAGTTAAGAAGAGGTTTCTTAAAATACAAATATCATTTTTAAAGTCGAAGAAATTAAGAAATGTTTAATGTATTGGCAGATAATTACGTAGGGCTTAATAGAAATCACTGTTTCAAATTGAAATTCAAAACCAGACCGCAGTGATTTTTTAATTCAATTTTAGCTGTCATTTCACAACAGTTCAAAATGTTTTTTTTTTTTTAACAAAGTAGACTCGTGTCTTAGTATGTCTTCAGATAAATAGAAATATCAGTTCAGGTAATTTCACCATTGAGAAAACAAACTTCTCTGTGAATTTGAACATGAAAATTCTTCAAACTATTGTCAAATTAAGGTAAATTTTTTACATTAAATGTACTGTTTGTAACAATCGTTACTCTATCATTTCCAGGTTTGTGCATAAAATGTTATACCTGTTCTTCAATTCGTGATAATCGATGTGGGGATAATTTCCTAGTGCCCAATACAGAAGCTAGGGATTGTGATGGAACCTGTTACAGATATAGAGGAGAGCGTTGGGGTAAGAGCTTCTTTATCAACATCTAACCTTTGTTGTTGCAGACTTTTACATTGAGAAACAGCACACTTGGGCCAACAACTTTTCAGAGAAAGCAGGGCATCATATCAGATTAAATTAAATATTTCCACATTTATGATGAATTCTTTTCTGAAGATATTTGGAAAAACAGGGGCTATAAGTTGTGGAAACCCCCTTGATTTTTAAAATGAACTGTTCCTATCACACATACATTGTATCACACTGATAGAAAGTCTGTATGTGTGGAAGAGTTCACTTAGCTTATATTGTTTATTTGATATTTAGGTTTATCAAATCAACATTCCTTTCAGAGAGTCCACATAGCTAATATTTTTATTTGATATTTAGGTTTATCAAATCAACATTCCTTTCAGAGTCCACTTAGCTAATATTTTTATTTGATATTTAGGTTTATCAAATAAACATCCCTTTCAGAGAGTCCACATAGCTAATATTGTTTATTTGAAATTTGGGTTTGTCAACTCCACATCCCTTTAAGAGAGTCCAGCTTATGGTATTTCCTATTTACGTTATATGAAATATAAAAAGTAGGATAAGGAGAGTAGCTCGTCGGTCAGTCAAGGTGTAAAATACTCAGTGTACATCTGGTCTCTATTTATTCTGACATTTTCTTTTTGACCTTTCTACCCACTAGCAAGTATCACACCATATTATAGCAGGCAGGTGTCTGTAATTTGCCGAATATCCAAAGGAGTCTACATGACAAGAGCTAATGAAATGGAGTTTTACATCTTCCTTTCTGGGCTACCATTGACAGGCAGTGTGCAATGAGAATAATTTTCAAAAGCATTTTTCAAAGTTTGTAGTGAAAGTCAGGAAAGTGGTATTAGCTTACCCGAGTTACCTTGAACGCACGCTCCACAATCTGTAGCACATATTGGTCTTTGTTTATTGTCCTATCTAAGGATGACACACACTAATATTATCAGTAGTGTAGCCTTAAATGACTAACTTATTATAATGTCAGTCCCTTATACCTGTGTCACTAGCAGGGGAACCATTTTGGGGTAAAGTCCATATTCTTTATATGTGGTCCTTCATACAATAATACATAATCCGAATGAAGGAAAATTTCAACAGTCATTTCCCATGTAAACTCTACTAATAATATTGTTTTGTTAATTTCAGAGGGGTCTGTTCGTATAGTGGAAGTATCGCGTGGTTGTCGTCAACTATCAGAAGAATACTGTGAAGATACTCGTTATAACGGTATTAACGTCAAAGCTTGTTATTGTAATGATAATTATTGTAATTCAGGGGAAGTAATCAAATCCTCGGTAATCATCGTTCCATTGTTGTCTGTATTATATTTACTGTATTAGCGGACCTTAGATAATGTAATAGTGGGT
Source organism: Lottia gigantea (assembly GCF_000327385.1). NCBI lineage: Eukaryota > Metazoa > Mollusca > Gastropoda > Lottiidae > Lottia > Lottia gigantea. The sequence continues at coordinate 176 of NW_008709590.1, read as the reverse complement.
CATCAACAGTCCCTTACCAGTTGGATCTATTTTTATACCTGTCTCAACTTTTAGAACTTTTTTCTAACATTGCTTTTTAATTAGAAGCTTTTTTAATAGTGACGTGAGAAACTCTAAGTTTTAATGGAATCGATGCTATTAAGTGCCCAGATACACGTAAAAAGTTTATAAAACGC
>NW_008709589.1:0-2558 GCF_000327385.1 Lottia gigantea | reverse complement strand
TCCATGATTATTACTCACTGATTGATGATATGAGTTGGATATTCCCTTGTCTAGTTTTATTTGATCTTGACTGTGAACCTGGTCTCCATGTCTTATATGGTCTTCTACTGTCACGCTTTATTGCATCTATAGCCTGATCTTCATTATCTTCTGTATTTATTGGCGATTTATTCTGCGTTTTCACAAGTTCAGTGTTTCTAGCAATTTCTATTGCTCTAGCTAATGTTAAATCATTTGGTTCCATTTTTAATTTAAGTGACACTGATTTATCTTTCAATCCGACTACAAGTCTATCTAAAATTCTTCTATCAATGGAATCTTCAAAATCACAATGTTCACTAGCTTCATATAATCTCCTGATATACGATTCCACTGTTTCATCTTCATTTTGATTCATAGTATTAAATATTCCTCTTTCAAATATAATGTTTCTACTTGGAATGAAATAGTTATCATATTTTCCAATCACAGTATCATAATTATCTTTATCTTCTTCGGCATCAAATGTAAAAGTTTTAAATATTTTCTCAGTAGTTTCACCCATACAAAATATTAGAGCGCTTACTTGAATATCTCCATCTTCTTTATGTAATTTACTTCCGATTCTAAATCGACTAAAAGTTTGTTTCCATACTGGCCATTCACCAGGTTGATCAAAATGGAATTTCTCCGGTTGCTTCAGCTTTGCCATCCTTTATATTTTATAAGCACTATGAACCAATTGAATGTTCTATCCACAATATAAAATCCTTTTTGAACTAATTTAATGTTCCAACAACGATGATATGACGCAATCTAATAATGGTCACTTTCTAGCTCCAGCTTCTTCTCCTTTCTTTTATAAAATTAGAAAGTTCACTTCTGACACCATGTCGAATCACCAGAGGCCGACTGGCATTCGTTCATCAGGATGGAATGAAAACAGCTATTGCATTAATAAGATTTATATATAAGACATCAAGCACATGTTACATGACTAGCAAGGATGACTGCAAACTTTATAATACTAATACTGACCATGCATGCAATCTATAGTCTATATCAATATTCTATTTATAGCTATAGTCTTTATCAAACTAGTGTTCATATTCTCAACAGTATTGTTTGTGAAAATGTACATCAGGGTATCTCATAGATAAATCATTCTTTTTTAGATTATACAGTGGTCCAGTGTAAGGAACATCTTATTCCTGTACAAGATGAATTTGAATTTGATAAGGTGAGACTATAAATTTTTATGTCAGAAAAGCATTTTGCTATCAGCTTTTTGTCATCTTTTTGTTATCTTTTTATACTTATTTGTGATGAAAGACAGCCTTGGATCTGAGGACCCTTGCTACCTGATCTTTTGGTTAACCATTTTGGTTTACCCAATATACCTATATCATCTTTTAAATTGAGACAAAAAAAATTTGATGATTAATTCCAAACCTAAAACACGGCCATTGATGTCATTACACTCCAAGTGCCTTTACTAAATTGAGCTTCAAACGTCCATCAATGACTTGCGTCTGATGACTATATTCAGTAGAATAAATATATTATTGTTTATATAGTTTCTGATGACTATATTCAGTAGAATAAATATATTATTGTTTATATAGTTTCTGATGACTATATTCAGTAGAATAAATATATTATTGTTTATATAGTTTTTGATGACTATATTCAGTAGAATAAATATATTATTGTTTATATAGTTTCTGATGACTATATTCAGTAGAATAAATATATTATTGTTTATATAGTTTCTGATGACTATATTCAGTAGAATAAATATATTATTGTTTATATAGTTCTGAATTAATATATTATTGTTTATATAGTTTCTGATGACTATATTCAGTAGAATTAATATATTATTGTTGATATAGTTCTGAATTAATATATTGTTTATATAGTTCTGAATTAATATATTATTGTTTATATAGTTTCTGATGACTATATTCAGTAGAATTAATATATCATTGTTTATATAGTTCTGAATTAATATATTGTTTATATAGTTCTGAATTAATATATTATTGTTTATATAGTTCTGAATTAATATATTATTGTTCATATAGTTTGTTGGTAATTGGAATGTTTTAAAGAAAACTGTATATATATCAGGAGATAAGAGTACAATATCTCAACAGAGATACATTATTCATACCAATAATGGTGAACTATTGAGTGTAGAAAAAGGTTTCAGGTAATGTATCTATTGAAATAACGTTTTGAATTTGCACAATGATGTTTATAATGGCAATGAAAATATAGGTCTGGAGACATTAAAACATTTTGAAAAGTAAATTATCCAATTGATATATTCTATAGCAGTAACAATTTTGCTTGTTGTCTGACGGGACTTTCAGGAAGATTTTTCTCATAAAAAATGCTTTAATTTGAATTTTAGTCCTGTTAATAGCTGTCAACCAACAGCAATTCGTGAATTAAACCTAGCTGATAGAGCTGGACATTATACAACAGTATATAATAATAGAACAGGTTGGTGACTTCTTTCAATACGGTAGTTTGATTTTATGAAATTTTATATGCTTTTGAAACAAATATGT
>NW_008709588.1:6965-8417 GCF_000327385.1 Lottia gigantea | reverse complement strand
AACACTTGACATGTAGTTCTCTTGCACTTAAATGAAAATGCAATATGTACAAGTTTAAGCTGTCGTTATTATTTACATTCTAAAGGCTGATACATTTTCTATTTTTGTAAGGGGAAAAGTGATATATAGATTGCTAAAATTAAGGAGTAAATAAGTATGAATGTATCCTTTTGATGTTAAATAATTTGATAAACCTCTGATGATATATCTCATCAAATCCCTTTTAAATAGAATCTTTGAGACTTTATAGATAAAATACCAGGGATATTTGCTATTATACTAGAAAGTCAATATTCCAATGTCTAGCCCAGGGGTTTACTTCCAAAAAAGACTGTAGCCAAATAGAAAGACTCAAGCTTGTCTCTAGCCAAATAGAAAGACTCAAGCTAGACTCTAGCCAAATAGAAAGACTCAAGCTAGACCCTAGCCAAATAGAAAGACTCAAGTTAGACTCTAGACAAATAGAAAGACTCAAGCTAGTCTCTAGCCAAATAAGAAGACTCAAGCTAGATTCTAGCCAAATAGAAAGACTCAAAGCTAGACTGGCAAAATAGAAAGACTCAAGATAGATTCTAGCCAAATAGAAAGACTCAAGATAGACTCTAGACAAATAGAAAGACTCAAGATAGACTCTAGCCAAATAGAAAGACTCAAGTTAGACTCTAGCCAAATAGAAAGACTCAAGCTAGATTCTAGCCAAATAGAAAGACTTAAGATAGACTCTAGACATATAAAAAGACTCAAGATAGACTCTAGCCAAATAGAAAGACTCAAGTTAGACTCTAGCCAAATAGAAAGACTCAAGCTAGATTCTAGCCAAATAGAAAGACTTAAGATAGACTCTAGACATATAAAAAGACTCAAGATAGACTCTAGCCAAATAGAAAGACTTAAGATAGACTCTAGACATATAGAAAGACTCAAGCTAGATTCTAGCCAAATAGAAAGACTTAAGATAGACTCTAGACATATAGAAAGACTCAAGCTAGATTCTAGCCAAATAGAAAGACTTAAGATAGACTCTAGACATATAGAAAGACTCAAGATAGATTCTAGCCAAATAGAAAGACTCAAGATAGACTCTAGACAAATAGAAAGACTCAAGCTAGATTCTAGCCAAATAGAAAGACTCAATATAGCCAAATAGAAAGACTCAAGATAGACTCTAGACAAATAGATAGACTCAAGTTAGACTCTAGACAAATAGAAAGACTTAAGATAGACTCTAGACATATAGAAAGACTCAAGATAGACTCTAGCCAAATAGGAAGACTCAAGTTAGACTCTAGCCAAAAAGAAAGACTCAAGATAGACTCAAGATAGACTCTAGACAAATAGAAAGACTCAAGTTAGACTCAAGTCAAATAGAAAGACTCAAGATAGCCAAATAGAAAGACTCAATTTAGACTCAAGTCAAATAGTAAGACTCAAGCTAGATTCTATCAAATAGAA
>NW_008709588.1:0-1108 GCF_000327385.1 Lottia gigantea | reverse complement strand
CCCAAGAAATCATGATACAAACACCTTTTAGCATACATAAATCTTGGTACAAAGGTTTTACACCTTCCAGAAATCATGGTACAGACAACCTTTAGTATACATAAATCATGGTACAAAGGTTTTATACCTCCCAGAAATCATGATCAAACAACCTTTAGCATACATAAATCATGGTACAAAGGTTTTATACCTCCCAGAAATCATGGTACAAACAACCTTTAGCATACATAAATCATGGTACAAAGGTTTTATACCTCCCAGAAATCATGATACAAACAACCTTTAGCATACATAAATCATGGTACAAAGGTTTTACACCTTCCAGAAATTATGATACAAACAACCTTTAGCATACATGAATAATGGTACAAAGGTTTTACATCTCCCAAAAATTATGATATAAAGAACTTAAACCAGAAGTAAAACATGGTACAAAATGTTCTACATCTGCCAAAGTAGAGATACCAAACCAGAAATAGATCATTAAGCAAATGTTCTACATCTCCTAAAAATCACGATTCAAAGGTCCTAAACTTTACATGAAGAACCTACTCCTTACATAAAGCATAGAACAATTGTTTTACAACTCCCTAAAGTCATGATACAAAGAACCTTACATAAATCATGGTACAAATGTTCTACATCACCCAAAAATTATGATATAAAGAACTTAAACCAGAAGTAAAACATGGTACAAAATGTTCTACATCTGCCAAAGTAGAGATACCAAACCAGAAATAGATCATTAAGCAAATGTTCTACATCTCCTAAAAATCACGATTCAAAGGTCCTAAACTTTACATGAAGAACCTACTCCTTACATAAAGCATAGAACAATTGTTTTACAACTCCCTAAAGTCATGATACAAAGAACCTTACATAAATCATGGTACAAATGTTCTACATCACCCAAAAATCATGACACAAAGAAGCTGACCTAGACATAAATCAGGGCTCTACACCATCAAAAAATCATGGTACAAGAGTAGACCTTCTTGCCATAGGAGCTGACATAATGGTTAGCTATGATACATGTACATGGCCTAATTGGCAAACATAATCATAGTAATGACAAGAAGACATCGCGCAGTGTGATTCACAATGTCAT
>NW_008709587.1:0-1394 GCF_000327385.1 Lottia gigantea | reverse complement strand
TTGACACAAATAAAAATATTGATGATAGTGACATTAAAACCTATATTCAACAACAAATACAAAACATTGATGATAGTGACATTAAAACCTATATTGAACAACAAATACAAAATATTGATGATAGTGACATTAAAACCTATATTCAACAACAAATACAAAATATTGATAATAGCGACATTAAAACCTATATTCAACAACAAATACAAAATATTGATGATAGTGACATTAAAACCTATATTGAACAACAAATACAAAATATTGATGATAGTGATATTAAAACCTATATTCAACAACAAATACAAAACATTGATGATAGTGACATTAAAACCTATATTGAACAACAAATACAAAATATTGATGATAGTGACATTAAAACCTATATTCAACAACAAATACAAAATATTGATGATAGTGACATTAAAACCTATATTCAACAACAAATACAAAATATTGATAATAGCGACATTAAAACCTATATTCAACAACAAATACAAAATATTGATGATAGCGACATTAAAACCTATATTCAACAACAAATACAAAATATTGATGATAGTGACATTAAAACCTATATTCAACAACAAATACAAAACATTGATGATAGTGACATTAAAACCTATATTCAACAACAAATACAAACTATTGATGATAGTGACATTAAAACCTATATTCAACAACAAATACAAAATATTGATAATAGCGACATTAAAACCTATATTCAACAACAAATACAAAATATTGATGATAGTGACATTAAAACTTATATTCACCAACAATTACAAAATATTGATGATAGCGACATTAAAACCTATATTCAACAACAAATACAAAATATTGATAATAGCGACATTAAAACCTATATTCAACAACAAATACAAAATATTGATGATAGCGACATTAAAACCTATATTCAACAACAAATACAAAATATTGATGATAGTGACATTAAAACCTATATTCAACAACAAATACAAAACATTGATGATAGTGACATTAAAACCTATATTCAACAACAAATACAAAATATTGATGATAGTGAAATTAAAACCTATATTCAACAACAAATACAAAATATTGATGATAGTGACATTAAAACCTATATTCAACAACAAATACAAAATATTGATGATAGCGACATTAAAACCTATATTCAACAACAAATACAAACTATTGATGATAGTGACATTAAAACCTATATTCAACAACAAATACAAAATATTGATGATAGTGACATTAAAACCTATATTCAACAACAAATACAAAATATTGATGATAGTGACATTAAAACCTATATTCAACAACAATTACAAAATATTGATGATAGCGACATTAAAACCTATATTCAACAACAAATACAAAATATTGATGATAGTGACATTAAAANCTATATTCAA
>NW_008709586.1:0-2562 GCF_000327385.1 Lottia gigantea | reverse complement strand
TCAGAAAAAAATGCTGATTATATACCGGTTTCGAATCAATAGAGTGTTTGTATATACGTCAATAAATCCATTCATACAAATCACCTTTAGTCCACTTATCCCTCTAAGGTTATTTGTCAGTTCACACGTTGACAGGTAAATGCATAATCAACATGTATAGTTACTACTATATTATATCGTATAGCTATATCATAGATTCAGGTCGTATAAATTATAGCTTGAAAACATTGCATTATAATTCTACCGGTTTATGATCCGGGTCACTGACTTTTAAAGGTTATGGTTCATTTATTTCATCGTTAAATTGAAGCCTTTCAATATCATGAAAGATACAATGATTGTTGCCATATTTAAACTAATCATGGGGTTTTGGTCAAAAATGAGCCACAATTTTATTAGAATAGCAATAAGGAAACGCAGAATTGTTCCCAACCATGTCAATGTAAAAATACAGAATTATATTTACATAAAGATTTCTTATTATTCAAATAAGACTGTTTCAACTAAATATACATATAATACCTGACTGCTTTATCTTTTATATCTGACTTTATACTACATAATATATACTACATCATTTTTATATCTCTACTCTACTACATCATTTTTATATCTCTACTATACTATATCATCCTTTATATCTCTACTATATACTACATCATCTCTATATCTCTACTATACTACATCATCCTTTATATCTCTACTATATACACCATCATCTTTTATATATCTACTATATACTACATCATCTCTATATCTCTACTATACACTACATCATCCTTTATATCCTATACTATACTACATCATCTCTATATCTCTAATATATACACCATCATCTTTTATATCTCTACTATATACTACATCATCTCTATATCTCTACTATATACACCATCATCTTTTATATATCTACTATATACTACATCATCTCTATATCTCTACTATATACACCATCATCTTTTATATATCTACTATATACTACATCATCTCTATATCTCTACTATACACTACATCATCCTTTATATCTCTAATATATACTACATCATCTCTATATCTCTACTATATACACCATCATCTTTTATATCTCTACACTATACTACATCATCTCTATATCTCTAATATATACACCATCATCTTTTATATATCTACTATATACTACATCATCTCTATATCTCTACTATATACACCATCATCTTTCATATATATACGCTATACTACATCATCTCTATATCTCTACTATATACATCATCATCTCTATATCTCTACTATATACTATATCATCTCTATATCTCTACTATATACACCATCACCTTTTATATCTATACGCTATACTACATCATCTCTATATCTCTAATATACACACCATCATCTTTTATTTATCTACTATATACTACATCATCTCTATATCTCTACTATATACACCATCATCTTTTATATATCTACTATATACTACATCATCTCTATATCTCTACTATATACACCATCATCTTTTATATCTCTACTCTATACTACATCATCTCTATATCTCTAATATATACACCATCATCTCTATATCTCTACTATATACTACATCATCTCTATATCTCTACTATATAACATCCTTTATATCTCTAATATATACTACATCATCTCTATATCTCTACTATATACACCATCATCTTTTATATCTCTACACTATACTACATCATCTCTATATCTCTAATATATACACCATCATCTCTATATCTCTACTATATACTACATCATCTCTATATCTCTACTATATACACCATCATCTCTATATCTCCACTATCTATATACAACATCATTTTAGATATCTCTACAATACATCATCCTTCATATACCTACTATATACTACATCATTTTTTATATCTCTACTATATTCTACATCATCTTTATATCTCTACTATATTCCACATCATCTTTTATATCTCTACTATATTCTACATCATCTTTTTTATCTCTACTATATACACCATCATCTCTATATCTCTACTATATACTACATAATTTTTTATATCTCTAGTATATTCCACATCATCTTTTATATCTCTACTATATTCCACATCATCTTTTATATCTCTACTATATTCTACATCATTTTTTATATCTCTACTATATTCTACATCGTTTTTTATATCTCTACTATATTCTATATCATTTTTATATCTCTACTATATACTATATCATTTTTTATATCTCTATTATATTCCACATCATCTTTTATATCTCTACTATATTCTACATCATCTTTTATATCTCTACTATATACACCATCATCTCTATATCTCTACTATATACTACATCATTTTTTTATATCTCTACTATATTCCATATCATCTTTTATATCTCTACTATATACAAAATCATCTTTATATCTCTACTATATACAACATCATCTTTATATCTCATATACAACCATATTTATATCTCTACTATATACAACATCATCTTTTATATTTCTACTATATACAACATCACCTTTATATCTCTACTATATACAACACCTTCTTTTACATTTGTATTATATACTATACCATCTTTATTTCTCTACTTATAGCTATA
>NW_008709585.1:33591-36387 GCF_000327385.1 Lottia gigantea | reverse complement strand
TCATGATGTTGTAAGTCAGAAAGTTCTGTGCCAATGTTAATATCATAATTACTTATCTTATGTGTCTCACTATAACTATATATATACAATATACAAACATGGAAAAAGGGTCTAGTCATTTGGAAAAGACAATAAACCAATGCTCTGTTTGCTACAGGCTGTTGGAAATAAAAAAACAGAGACTGCTTTTCTGGCAAAATTATCCTCATTGCACACTGCATGGCATCTCCCATCTTCAATAGCTCAATAAGGTGCAGAAGAGTAGAATATAATACTTCATTCATTTCTTTAATAACTATACAATTTATGAAGCTCAGAGACATTAATAGAAGGCCTACAGTTTATTATTGTATGCAAAATTTAATGTATAGTATATTTCATTAAAGATTACATTCTTTTCATTATGTGCCTCTTTTCTCTAGGAATTTGATGGAACATTAGATTGTGTTAGTATTGCCATAACTTGTGCTTTTAATCGTCATGGTACCCTATTAGCTGTTGGTTGTAATGATGGAAGGATTGTTATTTGGGATTTCCTCACACGAGGCATTGCTAAAGTTATTAATGCACATGTTCATCCTGTTTGTTCCATAAGGTAAGCATTATCAAGCACTATAGGCAGTGAGAATGAACCAATAAAAGTACAATGAATTAGTGAAATTTTTTATATTACAATCATATTGATCAAAAGTGGCATCTCATAATCATTTTGTACCAGTGCTTTATTTTAAAGGGAATGGATCCTTGCATCAAAGGGGGTGATAAGCTTTTGAAAAGTATAACAAATAATTTTGATCACCTGTTCATAATTCTATGTTAGACTACCTTACAAAACCAAAGTATAATCAGAATATATTTGTTTGTTTTTAGTTGGAGTCGAGATGGTCACAAACTACTCAGTGCTGCTACTGATAATACTGTTTCACTGTGGTCAGTGATGACTGGTGATTGTGATAAAATATTCAGATTCCCTTCTCCTGTTTTGAAAGTTCAGTTTCATCCTCGAGACAAGTAAGTCTTCTATTTCATAGCTTTTGAAAGAAACGAAATTGTTATTTGCATAAGTTAATAAAACCTAATGTTGTATTTTCAGCATGGATACTAAAATTTTATGTGAAGGAAGGACCAAATATTCTTGAATACCAGTTCATTCATGTGAATTTTAAAGTGCCTCTTATTGTACTGAATATGTTACATTTTCAGTGCCAGGTTTTTGGTATGTCCTATGAAACATGCTGCAGTGTTTATGAATGTAAATGGAACTCATCAAACAGTACCTCTTGATGATGATGTAAGTTGCACTTCTGCTCAATGAATATCTAGATAGGGTAGTTCTTCACAGTGTCCAGCTATTATGACACTATTATCAAGGAAGATTGTAAATGCAGATATAATAAAACGTATTATTTCCTCTTTGATGTATACCCCTCTTATTTTCTCACCCAAATAATCTATTTTAGTCTGATTTAAATATTGTGGCATCATTTGATAGAAGAGGAAAATATATTTATACTGGTAATGCTAAAGGAAGGGTAAGTAGGATTTATTTTGGGGCATTAGAGGGAGATAATTTGTCAGTTTCAAAATAACAAGAGTTATTTGAAATCAGCACACAGACTTTCAATTTATTTTAAAGTCAATGTTTGCCTTGCCATTAATATCAATTTCTTTATAACTTCTGAATTATAACTTTCTAATTTTCAAATTTTTTACCACTAGTTTAACTACTTGTAGACTTTTTCAAATGGACTAAGTACCATTTATCCCAGTTTTGATGTTAAGAATTATATGCATAATGAAATCATGCAAAGATCCATGATGAAAGCTGTTTAGTCCAAGTCGAAAATTACAGCGTCTTTGCTTCTTTGGATTCTGACAAGATATTTTTATTTTCAATTATTAAAATAATGAAATTTAACTTTCATCTATTTCAGATATTAGTATTCACAATAAAAAAATTAGAAATTGTAGCATCATTTAAAGTTACTACTGGTACTCTTAATACAACAGCTATTAAATCAATAGAATTTGCTCGGAGAGGAGAGTATGTACAATTAATGAATCTTTTCTTTAATTTGTTACATCTTCATGTATTTATGGTAGGGCTGGGTGATATATTTACTATGTACTAATTAATAGTGAAATACAAATCAGAAGATACTTGAATGCTGGACTGTTTTTCTTGTCTCAGAGGAGTGAGCGCATTGTGTCAATCTACCTCAGAAGACACACCCATTACACTACTTATTAATGATAAAATGCAAATCAGAAGATACCTGAATGTGACATTGAAAAAGCGTCTAGTCATTTGGATAGGACAATAGATCCCTCGACAGTTCAATCAAAACAGAGTAGGCTAATGCTGCTGTCCTTGCAAAATTACCCTTATTGCACACTGCATGGCGTTGCCTTTCTTCATTAGCTCAATTAAGTGCAGAAGAGTAGGACATAATACTCCATTAATTTCATTGCCAATATGTGTTTGGATTTCAGTTGTTTTCTGGTGAATTCTGCAGATCGTATTATCCGTGTATATGAATCTGGTGAAATTTTAGCTTGTGGTAGAGCAGGAGAACCAGAACCAATACAGAAATTACAAGATTTAGTTAACAAGTAAGCTATAGACAAATAAAGAAGTATTGTTCTTTGAATTTCATGTAATATGCCATATCCCAGACTAACGAGCCCTAGGGGCTTAATCTCAAAAACTTAACTATGATAAATCCAGATTTTAAGAAATTTTGGCTTGAGGCCTAAAACCTTGTTTAGTAAGTGGATATCTGAAATATTACATTT
>NW_008709585.1:32576-33541 GCF_000327385.1 Lottia gigantea | reverse complement strand
TAGTGAAATACAAATCAGAAGATACTTGAATGCTGGACTGTTTTTCTTGTCTCAGAGGAGTGAGCGCATTGTGTCAATCTACCTCAGAAGACACACCCATTACACTTCTTATTAATGATAAAATGCAAATCAGAAGATACCTGAATGTGACATGGAAAAAGCGTCTAGTCATTTAGATAGGACAATAAAGATCCCTCGACAGTTCAATCAAAAAAGAGTAGGTTAATGCTGCTGTCCTGGCAAAATTACCCTTATTGCACACTGCTTGGAATTGCCTTTCTTCATTAGCTCAATTAAGTGCAGAAGAGTGGGACAATAATTTCATTTCCAATATGTGTTTGGATTTCAGTTGTTTTCTGGTGAATTCTGCAGATCGTATTATCCGAGTATATGAATCTGGTGAAATTTTAGCTTGTGGTAGAGCAGGAGAACCAGAACCAATACAGAAATTACAAGATTTAGTTAACAAGTAAGCTATAGACAAATGAAGTATTGTTCTTTAAATTTCATGGAATATACCATATCCTTGGGCCTTAAAGATGGTTTTCCTTATTTTTGAGTGTTGAATTAAGCAAACTATATGATTAATTGATGTTTCTAATGAATTATCGTGGATATTTGATCATATCATTATGTTCTTATTGCAATTGATAAAGAGTCATAATTGCCCATTTAAGTACTGTCTGGATAAACAAAAAAATACTTTTTGACCTTTCTTGATTGGTCACTCATTGGATTCTGCTGGTAATTCTCTTCTAATTTAATTATGAATTAATTATGGACATGTGAGACATACTGGTATAAGTAGAACACATCTGCTTTCTATTCATATAAGTATTAGCATTTTCATAAACATAACTAGGATCAAATCCAGATTTTAAGAAATACAGATCGATTTTTGTGATTTACCATCAGATGACTGGAACACTAAAATCATGAAGAATAAGGCCTGTGGTCTAGCCATT
>NW_008709585.1:0-1832 GCF_000327385.1 Lottia gigantea | reverse complement strand
CCATCATCATCATCATAATCTAGATAATCATCGTGATTCTCGTTACGGTTAGAAGCTACCTCGCTCATCTCTCATCATCAACAAGCAGGCAATACATCATCATCATCATCATTATCATCATTAGCATCATCATCATAATCATCATCATCATCATCATCATCATCATAATCTAGATAATCATCGTGATTCTCGTTACGGTTAGAAGCTACCTCGCTCATCTCTCATCATCAACAAGCAGGCAATACATCATCACCATCATCATAATCATCACCATCACCATCATCCTCACCATAACCATCATCATCATCATAATCATCATCATCATCATCATCATCATCATCATCATCATAATCTAGATAATCATCGTGATTCTCGCTCATCGCTCATCATCAACAAGCAAGCAATACATCATGATGATCATCACCAACATCTAGATAATCAGCGTTATTGTCGTCGGGTTTGAAGTGGGAGCGAGGAGTTGTACTTTGTACCAGCCGTAACCCAAATTATACCTTTTGTTATTCAATACAACAACACAGCTGGTCAAGTTCCCCAAATAATTATCCGTCTCTACAAAGAATTGCAGGAAAAATTTCCAACAGTCTTTACAAATGATATAGTTATCGCCTATACCCGTAATAGAAATCTAAATGATATCTTAGTTCGTGGTAGATTACCCCCCCATCCCCCTACCAAAGGTTTGGTACATTTCCTTTAATTAATATTTCTTATTTATGATAACTTACAATTGAAGAGTTTCCTCGCAAAAATATCATACATGTATACTATTTTCACTTAATAAATTATATATATTTTTTAAATGAAATACGCATTTTCCTTTTCATTTAATATACGACAATTCCTCAGTTTCACCAGTGAAAATGTTTATTATGATTTCCATGGTTATTAATGTTCCTGTTGGAACCAGTATTCTTCTTATGTATTTCAGATTCGGAAGATAATGGATTTGCATTTCAAATATTCTATATCATTCTTTAAAACTAACTGCACAAACATTGCTCTATCACTAGAGGTTACGCCTACATGCCTGTGCCTGTGCTTTCGTAACATTGCTTAACCGCAATGTTACAACCCAAAATTCCTACTTTTTAAGAAATTTCAAAAACGATACCTTTAAGAGAGTGACAGTGGCAGTGGCGTAACTAGACTTTTTCATTTGGGAGTAAGGGGGTCAAGAATGGACAGTGTCTTGAAATGAAATAAGTTTCCACCTCATATCTATATCTGTATAATCAAGTTCAATTTATATTCCAGACGATGTAAACGACTGTCTAGGTCATCAGTGCCAATATGGAGTCTGTGTCGATGTTGGAACTTCATATAAATGTAATTGCTCTGCTGGCAATACAGGTGCCCTGTGTGAAACAGGTACAGATACTACAACTATATAAATCAATTTTAGTATGAGTTGCTACCTTGACTATTTTCTAAGAATACAGATAGTGATTTTCAGTAGTAAAATTACCAATAAGTACTTTGTATTAACATAACATGTCTAAAACGATACTTGAAACACTAAAAACTATTATTATTAACAACACTGATTTGTCATAAATCTGAATCACTTATTAGTGTCTGTTCTGATAAAAAAAAGATTCTTCAAATATGTATTTAATTGAGCTGATAATAAAACAAACCTTTACTGGGAAGGCTTCTTGAAAGTTTGATCATTCAACATGACCAGAAATTATCAAAGCGTATCGTTTTTTTTAAATCACAGATAGTTCCAGGTGATTCAGTGATTTACAAACGAATGATATAAAGAATTGAGAACAGGACAAAGTATATTCAAATATTCATTTCTTTCAGAA
>NW_008709584.1:34249-36373 GCF_000327385.1 Lottia gigantea | reverse complement strand
ACGTTCTTGATAAACCTCTTGGTATTGATATTACAAGGATAACAACTTAGATTCACCAAGGATCCTTTCTACCAGCTGGTCCTTGGTCAAACCTCTTGGTATTGATATTACAAGGATAACAACTTAGATTCACCAAGGATCCTTTCTACCGACTGGTCCTTGGTCAAACCTCTTGGTATTGATATTACAAGGATAACAACTGAGATTCACCAAGGATCCTTTCTACCAGCTGGTCCTTGGACAAATTGAACAAAATCGTCGCCAAAGCTTTGTTTTTAAAGAATAGTGAATTGTAACTGGCTACAACTGAGATTTTTTAGCTGCCAGTGTGCCAAGTCGACTCAATAATCCGATTAATCCTGTCTAATTAAAAAAGGATTAGAATTTTGTTTCCTCTTTTTTTGATAGTTTTCGTCTCCAAAAAAGGGTATTGTAATCTCTCCTAATTAGATTGAGATTATCCCGGGTTCCGATTATTTTCATCTCGAAAAAAGAAACTGATCTTATTTTGATTAGAAATAGATTGTCCAGGATTCTGTCGGTTGTCAAGCAGTCTTACAAAATACTGTTACTAATGAGACCACTTGATCAAAAAAGGGGAGTATTTGAGATGAAATAAATCGAAGCCCCTTGTATGGTCTTCACAATGTCAAACTATTACTAACTTCATCTTCACAATGTCAAGCTATTACTAACTTCATCTTCACAATGTCAAGTTATTACCAACTTCATCTTCACAATGTCAAGTTATTACAAACTTCATCTTCACAATGTCAAGCTATTACCAACTACATCTACACAATGTCAAGCTATTACAAACTTCATCTTCACAATGTCAAGCTATTACTAACTTTATCTTCACAATGTCAAGTTATTACAAACTACATCTTCACAATATCAGGCTATTACAAACTTCATCTTTACAATGTCAATCTATTACAAACTACATCTTCACAATGTCAAGCTATTACAAACTTCGACTTCACAATGTCAAGTTATTACAAACTTCATCTTCACAATGTCAAGCTATTACAAACTTCATCTTCACAATGTCAAGCTATTACAAACTTCGACTTCACAATGTCAAGCTATTACAAACTACATCTTCACAATGTCAAGCTATTACAAACTTCATCTTCACAATGTCAAGATATTACTAACTTCATCTTCACAATGTCAATCTATTACTAACTTCATCTTTACAATGTCAAGCTATTACAAACTTCATCTTCACAATGTCAATCTATTACTAACTTCATCTTCACAATTTCAAGCTATTACAAACTTCGACTTCACAATGTCAAGTTATTACAAACTTCATCTTCACAATGTCAAGCTATTACAAACTTCATCTTCACAATGTCAAGCTATTACAAACTTCATCTTCACAATGTCAAGCTATTACAAACTTCATCTTCACAATGTCAAGCTATTACAAACTTCATCTTCAAAGTGTATAATTATTTTGCCACTACCCCAACAAAATTTGCCTCATTGAACACTGCACTTTGTAGTGCACCAGTCCTTGACAGAAACCTATAACCTACTACTTCTTTGAGCTACTGACATAAAAGCAGTCGTAGAACTACGAAAATTTGAATATGACCTCAGGCACTACACAATAGAACACAATAAAGTGCAACAAAAAAGTAGAAATCTGTGAAAAACTAGTTTAATCGATACCTTTTCTTCCAGAAATCGCCTTAAAACGTTTAATTTTTTTGTACGTTTAATCAGCTTGTTATGAACAAAATCTCAGAAGTAGTATATCTATATAACTTGTGTTTTTAATGTTACCTGTATGTGTTTCTAAACGTAGTATGTAATAAACCTAGAAGTAGTATATCTATATATCTTGTGTTTTTAATGTTACCTGTATGTGTTTCTAAACGTAGTATGTAATAAACCTAGAAGTAGTATATCTATATAACTTGTGTTTTTAATGTTACCTGTATGTGTTTCTAAACGTAGTATGTAATAAACCTAGAAGTAGTATATCTATATAACTTGTGTTTTTAATGTTACCTGTATGTGTTTCTAAACGTAGTATAGAATAAACCTAGAAGTAGTATATCTATATAACTTTTGTTCTTAATGTTACCTGTATGTGTTTCTAAACGTAGT
>NW_008709584.1:0-1994 GCF_000327385.1 Lottia gigantea | reverse complement strand
AGTCAAGGTATGAGACAGAGTTCGTAATATACATTGTGAAGAAAAGTGACTACTGTAGTCAAGGTATAAGACAGAGGTCGTAATAAACATTGTGAAGATGCGATACAAGAAAGGTGACTATTGTAGTCAAGGTATAAGACAGAGCTCGTAATATACATTGTAAAGATGTGATACAAGAAAGGTGGCTATTGTAGTCAAGGTATAAGTATGAAGTTCGTAATAGCTTGATATTGTGAAGATACAAGAAAGATGATTATTGTAGTTAAGGTATAAGACAGAGCTCGTAATATACATTGTAAAGATGTGATACAAGAAATGAGACTATTGTAGTCAAGGTATAAGACAGAGCTCGTAACAAACATTGAGAAGATGTGATATAAGAAAGGTGACTATTGAAGTCAAGGTATAAGACAGAGTTCGTAATAAACATTGTGAAGATGTGATACAAGAAAGGTGACTATTGTAGTCAAGGTATGAGACAGAGTTCGTAATATACATTGTGAAGAAAAGTGACTACTGTAGTCAAGGTATAAGACAGAGGTCGTAATAAACATTGTGAAGATGCGATACAATAAAGGTGACTATTGTAGTCAAGGTATAAGACAGAGCTCGTAATATACATTGTAAAGATGTGATACAAAAAAGGTGGCTATTGTAGTCAAGGTATAAGACAGAGCTCGTAATATACATTGTAAAGATGTGATATAAGAAAGGTGACTATTGTAGTCAAGGTATAAGACAGAGCTCGTAATATATTTTGTAAAGATGTGATATAAGAAAGGTGACTATTGTAGTCAAGGTATAAGACAGAGCTCGTAATATATTTTGTAAAGATGGCGAGTTTCTTGACTGATATTGATATTGTATTTTCGTGATCTTCTGACACGGAAACCTTGTTTTTTACGATGGATGAACGTCTACCGAGATATACCACAAAAACTTTTTTTGTTTCATGAACCCACAATCCATTAGAATACAATCTCAGCTTGTGAAGATCTCGTCCTTCTTCTACAGCCCAGTGACCTCATTCTTAAATAATCTGGGCAAGGTCAATGTCAAAAGGTTTGATCAAAAACCAGCTGGTAGAAAGGATCCATAACAGAATTCTTTTTGACTTTGGAATTGTGACGTATTAATGTTTCAACTATTTGAATTTTATTAAAGAATAAGGCTTCAAAAATAATGATATATTCCGTTAAAAACCTAAAAATTATATCAAATAAACGTCCAATTAATTGGATTTTATGTTTTGTGACGTCAAACGAATGTTTCTCGACTGAGTTGAAACGTCAAATCGAAAGTAAATTGAAGTAGTGTTTTTTAAACTCTGTTATCAAAATATAATTGACATTGATATAACATGGATGTAATTTGATGGAAAGTTTAGATTAAATAACGACTTGTAGAACGATACTGTCATAGGTCGAGAAAATACCCTCAACCTGGTTTCACCCTGTCAGTGAGATAGACACTTGCTGACTAACCTGAAGGTCCAGGGGTCAATCCTAGCATAGGTCGAGAAAATACCCTCAACCTGGTTTCACCCTGTCAGTGAGATAGACACTTGCTCACTAACCTGAAGGTCTAGGTATATGTTGAGAAAATACCCTCAGTTTATTCAATCTGGTTTCACCCTGTCAGTGAGTTAGACACTTGCTGACTAACCTGAAGGTCCAGGGGTCAATCCTAGCATAGGTCGAGATAATACCCTCAGATTTTTCAACCCAGTTTCCCCCTGTCAGTGATACAGGTCAGAGGGACTGACATGGAAAAATATTCAGGTATAATTTACGACTTTTTTTTTATTAACCCTTTTAAAACAAATTCAGTTTGATCAAGTAGATACATAGATATAAATAACATACTTTAGAAATATTTTCAGGTATAATTTACAACGTTTTTAATTAATCCTTTTAAAACAAATTCAGTTTGATCAAGTAGATACATAGATATAAATAACATACTTTAGAAATATTTTCAGGTATAATTTACAA
>NW_008709583.1:0-2570 GCF_000327385.1 Lottia gigantea | reverse complement strand
AAATACAGATCATTATGATAAACCACTAATGTACATAATACACTGAAATACAGACCATTATGATAAACCACTAATATACATAATACACTGAAATACAGATCATTATGATAAACCACTAATATACATAATACACTATAATACAGACCATTATGATAAACCTCTAATATACATAATACACTGAAATACAGACCATTATGATAAACCACTAATATACATAATACACTGAAATACAGACCATTATGATAAACCACTAATATACATAATACACTGAAATACAGACCATTATGATTGACCACTAATATACATAATACACTGAAATACAGACCATTATGATAAACCACTAATATACATAATACACTGAAATACAGACCATCATGATAAACCACTAATATACATAATACACTGAAATACAGACCATGTGATAAACCACTAATATACATAATACACTGAAATACAGACCATTATGATAAACCTCTAATATACATAATACACTGAAATACAGCAAATCGTGATAAACTTCTAATATACATAATACACTGAAATACAGACCATTATGATTGACCACTAATATACATAATACACTGAAATACAGACCATTATGATAAACCACTAATACACATAATACACGGAAATACAGACCATCATGATAAACCACTAATATACATAATACACTGAAATACAGACCATCGTGATAAACCACTAATATACATAATACACTGAAATACAGACCATTATGATAAATCTCTAATATACATAATACACTGAAATACAGCCCATCGTGATAAACTTCTAATAAACATTATACACTGAAATACAGACCATTATGATTGACCACTAATATACATAATACACTGAAATACAGACCATCATGATAAACCACTAATATACATAATACACTGAAATACAGACCATGTGATAAACCACTAATATACATAATACACTGAAATACAGACCATTATGATAAACCTCTAATATACATAATACACTGAAATACAGCAAATCGTGATAAACTTCTAATATACATAATACACTGAAATACAGACCATTATGATTGACCACTAATATACATAATACACTGAAATACAGACCATTATGATAAACCACTAATACACATAATACACGGAAATACAGACCATCATGATAAACCACTAATATACATAATACACTGAAATACAGACCATCGTGATAAACCACTAATATACATAATACACTGAAATACAGACCATTATGATAAATCTCTAATATACATAATACACTGAAATACAGCCCATCGTGATAAACTTCTAATAAACATTATACACTGAAATACAGACCATTATGATTGACCACTAATATACATAATACACTGAAATACAGACCATTATGATAAACCACTAATATACATAATACACTGAAATACAGATCATTATGATAAACCACTAATATACATAATACACTATAATACAGACCATTATGATAAACCTCTAATATACATAATACACTGAAATACAGACCATTATGATAAACCACTAATATACATAATACACTGAAATACAGACCATTATGATAAACCACTAATATACATAATACACTGAAATACAGACCATTATGATTGACCACTAATATACATAATACACTGAAATACAGACCATTATGATAAACCACTAATATACATAATACACTGAAATACAGACCATCATGATAAACCACTAATATACATAATACACTGAAATACAGACCATGTGATAAACCACTAATATACATAATACACTGAAATACAGACCATTATGATAAACCTCTAATATACATAATACACTGAAATACAGCAAATCGTGATAAACTTCTAATATACATAATACACTGAAATACAGACCATTATGATTGACCACTAATATACATAATACACTGAAATACAGACCATTATGATAAACCACTAATACACATAATACACGGAAATACAGACCATCATGATAAACCACTAATATACATAATACACTGAAATACAGACCATCGTGATAAACCACTAATATACATAATACACTGAAATACAGACCATTATGATAAATCTCTAATATACATAATACACTGAAATACAGCCCATCGTGATAAACTTCTAATAAACATTATACACTGAAATACAGACCATTATGATAGACCACTAATATACATAATACCCTGAAATACAGACCATCATGATAAACCACTAATATACATAATACACTGAAATACAGACCATGTGATAAACCACTAATATACATAATACACTGAAATACAGACCATTATGATAAACCTCTAATATACATAATACACTGAAATACAGCAAATCGTGATAAACTTCTAATATACATAATACACTGAAATACAGACCATTATGATTGACCACTAATATACATAATACACTGAAATACAGACCATTATGATAAACCACTAATACACATAATACACGGAAATACAGACCATCATGATAAACCACTAATATACATAATACACTGAAATACAGACCATCGTGATAAACCACTAATATACATAATACACTGAAATACAGACCATTATGATAAATCTCTAATATACATAATACACTGAAATACAGC
>NW_008709582.1:0-2574 GCF_000327385.1 Lottia gigantea | reverse complement strand
CAGCATAGTCGATAAAAATACCGGGAACACGTGATCACTTCCGGGAAAAAACGTAAATTTCGTGAAAGTGACATTTCCCTGTCTAGCATGTTCTGCACGTGCATAAAAACTGTATAAAACGGCTCATCAGACACGTTGATATCACAGCAACAAAAAGAACACAAGATATGCCACTTTTGACAGCCATCGACAGAGAGAGAGCCGTTGGAATGGTCCAACAAGGAGCGACACACGACGTCGCCAGAAGGTTGGGCTGCGCACGCATCACTATCACCAGGTTGATGCAGCGGTTACGTCAGACAGGTCAGACGTCAGACAGGCCCAGGAGTGGAAGACCACGAGTAACCACGCCCCATGAAGATCGGTACATCCGGGTATTACACCTGAGGAACCGCACCGTAACAGCGACGTCCACGGCGGCTACAGCACTGGGACACAGGATCAGTCGATAGACCGTCTACAGGAGACTACGGCAGTATGGTATCCGGCCACGTCATCCCTACCGCGGACCGCTCCTGACGCCTCGACACCGGAACAACAGACTGATCTGGACCAGGCGAGTTCGACGTTGGCAACGGCAGGACTGGGCACGTGTTATGTTCTCTGATGAGAGCAGATTCCTCATCTTCAAAAACGATGGACGGCAGCTTGTATACTGACGATTTGGTGAACGTTTGGCGTCTAACTTTATCCAACAGGTCCGGTCGTTTGTATGTGGTGACGTCAAAACGAGGCTTGTCGTAATTCGTGGAAACCTGAATGCACAGCGTTATATTGATGACATCCTACGGCCTGTTGTGGTGCCCTTTATTCAGCAACAGCCTCGTGGACTCCTTTTCCAACATGACAATGCAAGGCCACACACAGCAAGATTGACACAGAACTTCCTTGCCAACGCCAACATACAGGTTTTGCCATGGCCCACATGTTCACCGGACATGAATCCCATCGAGCACTTATGGGACCACCTCGATCGGCAAATCCGACTTTGCCGTGTGCCTCCAGTCAACGTCCAGGACTTGGAACGATGTCTCCTCGAGGAATGGCAACGAATCACTCCCAACGTCATCAGACGTTTGACGGCATCAGTCCTTAGGCGTGTTCTGGCATGTATTGATGCTCACGGTGGACATACCCGCTACTGACTTGACTTTGTGACGTGTGGTGTGACATTTCCCGTTGTTTCTGTGATCAGTGCTCTAACGAAATGTTCTTTTTTCGACCCCACCCATCTTTAAAGGCTTGTCATATTGGTTGTACAGATTTTATTGAAATGATATTTTTGTACAGATGTTGTGAAAGGATTTCTCAAAAGCATAACACCAATCCTAAACTTCTGCATTATTTAGTTTTTCTTTTATGTCGTTGCAAACAGGTGGTATCGTTTCTTTTGGACACTAGTTTAGATCTTCAATAGAAGCTTTTATCAGCAATTCTTCAGACTTCTAGCTTTATGAGAACTCTTTAAACCTTAAGCATTTTAGAAGTACTCTGTAACCAAATATTTTTGTTACATTTATATTTTAAGGCTTCATTTCTTTAAATCTGAAACTTAGTTGATCTAATTTAATTTGCTTTGGGGTTGAAACTTTTATTTTCATTTTAAATTTACGAATAATGTGAAAAGAAAAAGGAGATATCTTTAAGTTAATCAGTGATATGCTTCGTAAGCATGAATGAAAATATATTATTTGTATTTAAAGTAAGAGTTTAGTTTTATAAATATTTAATAAACAGAATCTTGAATTCTTCACAGAAACAAAGGCCTAAAGGTAAGAATTATAGATATATTTTAAGGGTCAGCCAGGAAATACAGTTAATTTGGTAACTTTTAGACAAATTTCTGGCATATTTTAAATTTGAAGTCAAATCTTTTAGGCAACATTTAGTAATCAAAGGATCATACACCCTACTCATTTAAAAATTCAGGAAAAAGCCTGAAATCTTCAACAATTTAAAAAATAATGCTAAGATATCACATTCATTGAACCTTAAAAAACTTAACCCTGGAGACTTAAAAATTCAAATTCAGTAGGATGCATTCAAGCTTAAAAACCCAAAGGAGTTTAAACTGTCAAGTGGGTATGTTCCACACGCCTCACTATAGTCAAACCTAGTGGTTCTCGTCAATAGATATTATAAATAATACTACACCATGTGTAATCAGTTTCTATTATTATTATATCTTACTCTTCATAGGTTCACAGAACGTTCTTACTTTAAATTGTGATTTGTGTTAATATTTAAAACGTGATTAAACTGAAAGTGTCTTTGGATGTCATCTTTGGAATTGTAAATTGGTAATATAGGTATTGAAGAGAAGGTGAATTTGAACTCATGTGATTAAACTGAAAGTGTCTTTGGATGTCGTCTTTGGAATTGTAAATTATAAATACAGGTATTGAAGAGAAGGTGAATTTGAGTTAAAGTGTGATTTGTGTTAATATTTAAAACATGATTAAATTGAAAGTGTCTTTGGATGTCAATCTTTGGAATTGTAAATTGGCAATATAGGTATTGAAGAGAAGGTGAATTTGAGTGAAATGGTGATTTGTTTTAAAACTCAAGTGANNT
>NW_008709581.1:34106-36513 GCF_000327385.1 Lottia gigantea | reverse complement strand
AAGAATGTCGTTAGTACGCGTAAATGTTTTTACTTTTAATACCCGAAAATTTAATAATAATGCTAGGCCAAACAACAATGTTCTATACGATATTCCGTGGTTCCATTTATCGGAAATTCACTTAATTTAACGACTTAAAAAATGGAACTCGAAAGCAGACAACAATACATGATAGACAAACAAGAAGAGTTGAAAATAAAGTTGAGACAGTACAATTCATGCAGGAAAACATTGAGTAGAATCGATTCTTTTTTCAAAACAGCGAGCACAGTTCTAACGGTAGGAGTAACGGTGGCAACGGCCGTGACTGGTGGATTAATGCTTCCTGTCATCGTCCCAACCGTATTGGCTGCATTAACAGCCGTTCAAACGACCTCTTGTGGCCTCATCACTTTAGGTTTCACGAGCAAAAAGAAAGCTCATTATAAAAAGAAAACGGATATCTTGAATATGTATCTTAATCAATTGTACATCTTTTTCGAAAGATCGAGAGAAGACAAGAACATAACAGTTGAAGAATTACAAGAATTCAATGAAATTTTGGACAAATTCCATACAGAAATATCAGCGGTCAAAATAAAGAAATAATCAAAAATATATACTTAAAAAAATATGAATAAAATCGAACTTGATGAAACATTGATAGAAAACGCCCTATTTTCCGATGTTATCAAGGCAATCTCTGATAAATTTAAAACATTCAAAGGACAAATTAAAATAGATGGAGAGATAGTCAAGGAAGGGAATCACAGACAATACATGTCACTCCTCGGTTTCAAGTGATGACTTGTGCTAGAATGAATGAATTCAACAAGAAATTTAACACTTCGTTTCAAATTTATAATCCCAAAAACAGACATTTTCACCCCAGAGACGTTCACGATGAATTAGATTGGGTTTTGTACTTACACAACTCGCATTTCTGTTTGATTAGAAGAAGCCAAAAAAGTTTGGGAATTCAAGAAATAGAAGACAATTACGAACAGGTGTGGAAAACGTGTAGAGACGACAACGCAGTATCACAGGTTTCACCCCTCAAACTAAACGTGCTTTCGAGTATGAGTGATGATGCGTTATTCGCTTGGGATTGCGAAATGTATTCAGAAAAAGACATGCGAAGAGCAATTCCTTATGCCTGCACTTTAATTAATTTAGAAAAACTAAGGAAAATGTTAAACAGAATAAATAATCTATTTCCAGATTTAAAGCCTACAGATCCCATTCCAGAAGAATTTTATGATAAACTAATGAATGTAGTAGAAATATTTGTAGGTACAGATTGCATCGATCAAATGTTGAAATATTTAGGTCAATATGATAGAAAGAGATTAATATTAATTTCTCATAGCGGCAGGGGATTCGACAACTGAATCGTGTTTAAAAATGCAAAAAAACTAACGCTTTGCCCTTTAAAAACACCCAGAGGAATTCTATCTTTTCCTTTATCTAATCCATACACGGATGACGATTTACAGAAAAAATGGAAAAGACAGAAAGAAATAAAGGGTAATTATGTACAACATATTAATTTCACATGTTCCTATCAACACGAATCCTCTAGTTTGGCTGCATGGGGAAATTCTTCCAATCTTCCCGCGAATTTGAGAAAGATTGCCGACGTAGATATCGCTAAATACACGCAAGACAACTGGGAGGAATTGAGACACGAATGGGAACCTTACGCCAAGAGAGACACTCTCTGTTTGGGAGCTTGTTTGATAAAATACAACCAAGTCACGAAAGAAGTTGTAAACCAGAATATGTCCAATAATCTAACGGCTCCATCTTTATCTTTAAAGGGTTGGTATTATTTATATTATTACGATAAAGAAATGGTGGAAGAAGAATGGTATGAAACTACTAGAATGGTTGCGAAACATACCGAAAAAGAAAATATAGAAAAAGTTTATTCGCACACAAATCCTTTTATAAGAAAATTTATCAGACGATCTATTAAAGGAGGAAGAGTTTCGGCAAATAGAAAATCATTTGAAACGAACAAAATGGATGAAATTTGTAACGTATTAAAGGAATATACAGAACTTGAAAGTAATAACATAATTGATTTATTCAAAGAATACAGCGCAAGCACAAAAGACAAAACGGAGGTTCATTCGAGACTTAAAAAAATAGAATGTACTAAACTAATGGCATTTGATGCTAACGGTTTATACGCTTCCGCCATGTCGGATTTAGACAGTGAATATCCGAGAGCGGAAAGTGGAAGACCGTTTCTACCAGAAGAAGAAAAAGAATTTGTAAAACTCTTCAATAAACAAAAATTCAGACCTAGAACAGCTATTTTAACAGTGTGGTTTGACTATCCCAAAAACATGTTCTTCCAACCGATACCAGCTAAAGATAAAATCACTTTCACGAATAAAGAAGGTAAAAAGGAAACTGGTAA
>NW_008709581.1:32952-34056 GCF_000327385.1 Lottia gigantea | reverse complement strand
TCACTAATAATAATACAGTAAAAAATAACCGCATTAAAAATGTCTTTGATTTTAAAACACGAAAAAAAAAATTCGAAGGAGACGGTTTCTTCTCTGCGCTAACATCTCTCATCCCCAAAGTGGCCAATTTTGTCTCAAACAACAAATTTCCTTCTTGTATTAAATCTTTCGTATTAAAAATATATGTTGAACAAATATGTCTTTAATAAATGTCCATCCTCCTAAAACGTATTTCGGTGCGGGAGACATTCAAAAGTCATTGGGTTCTCTTCCTGGATTCCCATGGGCAAAATATCCCGGAGAAAAACATCTCCCAGGTCACAATTATATAGGTCCAGGCACGAGATTAGATCTGCGTTTAGACGAAAATGATATTCCCAAACCAGGGGAAGAACCCGTTAATAGAGTTGACGCAGCAGCGCTCAAACACGACATACTGTACAGAAACAAAGACGTAACATTCAGACACCAAGCAGACAAACAAATGATAGACGAACTCGAAAATATTCCCAATCCCACTTTCAAAGAGAAATTACAAAGGGCTCTTATCATAAAACTCTTGAAGGCAAAATTGAAATTGGGTATGGGCATAGCAGACGAGATTCACAAAGAATTTCGAAAAAACAAACATTACCTCAAAGTCAAAGTTTTTGATAAAGATGAAATTTGGTCAGCCGATTTAATCAACATGCCAGTCGAGAGAGGATACAAGTATTGTTTGACGGTGATCGACTTATACACGAGATACGCTTGGGTCTTTCCCTTGAAAAACAAATCGGGTCTGACTGTCAAACAAGCATTCGAAACCATAATGAAACAATCCGACAGACAACTCCTAAAGTTGTGGGTAGATAAAGGAAGCGAATTCTACAACAGAAATGTGAAATCTCTGGGGTTTGAAATTTACAGTACGCATAACGAAGGTAAAGCCGTAGTGATAGAAAGATTCAACAGGACTCTTAAAAGCAAATTATTCAAGAAATTCACGGAATTGAAATCTCAAAAATGGCTTAAAATATTACCGGTTGTTGTCGACGAATACAATAACAAAATACATTCGTCTATAGGTGTGACACCATCCCAAGCCTCTAATAACCCGAATAT
>NW_008709581.1:24343-27746 GCF_000327385.1 Lottia gigantea | reverse complement strand
ACTAAACAGAGCTGGTTTGGTCTCCGAAAAAGACTATTGCAAAGGTAAAAACGATTACGGTGACGGTGGAATTATATTTGGTTTATATTTAGCACCAAAAGTCAAATACAACATCGTTTTGACTTCTGATGGTGTCTTAAAAGAAAAGAAAACGTTTAAAGGTTATTCTAATGATAAGATAAGTGTAGAAGATTACGTTCAGTTAGCAAGCGGACATGATGTGTCGAACGAATTTAATAAACCATGGGAAAAAAGTTTCACCAATGGAGTAGTTATTCCAAATGATAAACAAACTAAAGTTTTTAGAAGTTATTTGAATAATGTTAAAAGAAAACCACCAAACAGTGAAGGAATTATGTCTCCTTACAACGACAAAGATGAGTATAGTTTTGACGAAAACTATGAATTTGATGATTTCGATTATCTTTCTAATCAAGAAGAGAATGAAGATTGTTTTAAATGAAGTTGAATGACAATTTCTTCGTTGCCAAAGTCTATGAACCTGTTTTTACCGTCTTTGATTTCCAGATTTATATCTTTGATCATGAAAGAATTGACTGGTAAATAGGTCGTTTGAAACGGTTTCTCTATAATTCTGTATCCGATCGGTACCGTAAAAGTCGGTATGCTGTATATGATTTGGCGTTTGTGCTTGTTGAAAAATCCACCGTTGATCAAATTACAGTAAATGTTGATCACGTCGATGTCGTTCTCGATGTTGGTCTTGTGCGGCGCCAATGTCGATTGCGCGTATATTCGTTTATCGAACCCTAGTAACGCATTCAACGAATTTTCTACGTTGAAATCGACTTGACTGTTATTTCTCAATATCAGTTTTATTTTGTTCAGATTCAGATTACCTTCGAATTCGATATTGTTTTTACCGTTTATATAGTCTTTTTTAGTGATGATTTTTTTCCAAATGACGTTTATATAGTCTTTTTTAGTGATGATTTTTTTCTCTAAAAGTCGTTTTAATATAGCATTGACTTCGTTGTATTGTCTGTCCGATCGATGACCTTCTTTCATGGCCGCTAATATTATTTCTAATCTATTAAGCAATTCTTTATTGTCGTCGGATAAAAACGTTATACCTTGTCCAGATGCCACCATATCATCGAATTCGTCTATTTCTTGTATGATGGGTGGATAATCTTCTGCATAATCGTCTGATTTCTCTTCCTCAATAACTTTTGTTATATAAAAATCAACTTCTTTCAATCTTCTTGTTTCGGGTCCTGACTTTCTTATTGCATGTAGAAATTTTGAGTATGCAACTAAATCCTTGTAATCGGCAATTTCAACATCCTTGCCATTCATTAAATCTATTAACCCTCTCGTTAATGTAAATATAAAGTCTTTTGTGTCGATTTTGAATAAAGGGGAATTTGGACTAAATATTATTCTAAATCCATTAAACAATAAACCTTGATTATCACCAATTATCATTGGTGAAATGCTCTTTGGTAAATCTGGGTCAGGGTTTGAAAAAAGACGTTTTATATCATCTAATGTCCTAATTATAATACCATTATATTCAATCGGTTTGGGTTCTTTATGAGGTGTGGGTTCTAAAGCTAATTTCTTTTTAATATCCTCTTGAGATTTTAATATGGGTTGAAATAGAGTCTGTAGATTTTCCGTTAATCCGAGTTGTTGTAATCTGTTATTTTCAACTTGGGTCTTTATTTTATTCTTAGCTTTGATATATTCTCTATTTCTTTTTAAAAAATTATTCCAATCCGTCATTTTTAAAAAAATAAAATTAACATATATCGATCATAACTCTTTCTCCTGCAGGTTTTCTAGTATTTACAAATACATATCCATGATCATCTGGGTTTCTCCATTGAGCTTTACAAACCTTTTTAAATGTATCTCTGTCCATTCCGTGATTTATAGACTGAATGATTTGAGATAAATCTTTATCGTTTAATTCAAATAATAAAAAACAATTTGCATTTTTTCTAATGAACATAGAATCCATCCCGTAAAAAGATTGGGATTGGTATATGCAGTGACAGCTGTGATGTCTTCCTTTGGTGAAGAATTCTTGTTGAACAGTTTGATTTCTTTGCGCTACGCAGTCGTCAAACAATATTAAGTTCTTTCGATTGCTATCAATATTAGACAAGTCTAGATCATTAACATTTTTCGTAAGAAAACTTTTATATCCGTTGGATTGAAAGATGGATTCTTTGATTTAATGAAGTTTTCTATGATATCTTTTATTTCCACTTCTTCTTCGTTTTCTTCGTAATATTGAAATATGTCCTGAACATCTTTCTTTGGTAAATATTCCAAAGCTTTGAGGAATTGATAATACGATTGCTCTGGTGTTGTTGTGTAGATATACAGAGAAACGAAATCTAAAAGGTTTGGTGTTGTCAACATGTTAAAAGTGAGATGAGTTTTCCCAGAACCGGAACTACCGCATATACACATGAGCATTGGGTTATTAGGAAATATTTCCGAATGATTAAATTTCTTGCCCATTTTTATTTATTACATTTTCGTACCAAAAATCACCCGTTGCCTTTATACTTTGAAAGGAAGATCCCCTCGCCCGAACGTATGTTTTTAAAAAATATGGCGTCCCCCTTGTATTTGACCTTCATTTCTCCGGTGTCGATTTTATCTATTAATTTGCTTAATCCCTCTTTAACGGTTTTCTTGGTTTCTTCGCCAAATCTTTATCCGAATTCTTTAACCGTCCCTAATATATCTCCTACTCCCGAACCTCCTCGTGCTTCTCTTTCCATTGCCAAATTATGTCTACGCGCTTCGGCGTTTGCAGCGGCTTCAGCTTTCTTATCGTTGACAGCTTTGGCTATCCCAGCAGCTCCACCAGCAGTTGCACCAGCTGCAGCTAAACCAGCAAAGATTAAAGGTAAGAAAGGTAAAAATCCACCTTTTTTAGTTAAATTCTCATCAATTCTTTCCAAGTCTATATCGTCTCTGACTTCGCAATGTTTGTATTTATCGATAATCTTTTGGGTTATATGCACTTTTTTACCGTTGTAAGTTATTAGAGTCGGCGAATTCGTTTCCATAGCTTCTATTATTTTCATAACTAAAGTTTCTGGTTTCTGGTGTTTTTTTATTCAATTCTTATCATTCTTCTATCTGATATTTTAATCAAATGTTTTGCTTCTTCCAGCAATAAACAGTAGCCGGTCACATCTCCTTGTGTTTTATCGATGTGAATATTTATGTTTACCCCTGTTTTGAAAAGATCTTCTTGATGAGCTGACAGATCGAAACAAAAGATTGGATGATTGAGTTAAAAATCTGTGTATTCAAACTGAGGCGTATTTCCAAACAATTCGCACATGTTTTTATAGTTTCTATACAATTCGTTGTAATCTTTTTTGGAAGGATCAATTGTCAAAGGTTGATTGGG
>NW_008709581.1:7781-19638 GCF_000327385.1 Lottia gigantea | reverse complement strand
ACTATATGTTTATATATCATTTCAACCAAAGAAAGTATCTGAGGAATTAGATTGGGTATTTTACTTACATAAATCACATTTCTGTCTCATTAGAAGAAATAACAAAACCTTAGGCATTACTGAAATAGAAGATAATTACGATGAAAACGTATGGAGAACTTGTAGAGATGATAATACGGTAACGCAAGTTTCACCTCTAAAACTAAACGTTTTTCCAACCATTCACGATGATTGTTTATACGCATGGGATTGCGAAACCTATAGCGAAAAAAAGCTATTCATTATTCTTGCACGTTAATTGATTTAGAAAAACTAACAAAAATGTTAGACAGAATAACACATAACTTTCCAGATTTAAATCCCACTGATAGTGTTCCAGAAGAATTTTATAATAAATTAATGAATTAACAATATTCTTGCCGATTTAGTCAAAACTAGTTATCTCAAACAGAAAAAATATGACTATCTGTCTGCCAAACCTGATTTTCGCGAGAGACATTTGTACACTTTGCCTAAAATCCATAAGAATCCAACCAAGGAGTGTTTTTATCTCGAATAAAATCCCTAAAGGCCGCCCGATTATATCTGACTGTGGTAGTGAGTCATATGCAGTGTCAGAATACATAGATCATTTCTTACTACCTCTAGCATGCCAACATCGTGCCTACCTTAAAGACACAACCGATTTTGTCAATCTTCGAGTTCCCTCTAATGCTTTTTTAATTTATATCGACGTTTCTTCTATGTATACCAGTATCGATAACACTACTGGTTTAACGGCAGTTCGTAAAGCTTTTAATACAAACCCAGATCCAAACAGACCCGACGATGCAATTCTACAGCTTTTAGAGATTTGTCTTTGTCGAAACGATTTCACATTTAATGGTAAAACATATTTACAAACTTCAGGGACAGCAATGGGCAAACGATTCGCCCCTTCGTACGCAAACCTTTTCATGGCAGAGTGGGAACGTGAGGTGTTGGCCCTCTGTCCATTTGACCCACTTTTTTACGGACGCTTTTTGGATGACATTTTTATGGTTTGGACTTATTCTATCGAACAGTTTTGGGAATTCTTTGAAATTCTCAACAACCACCATCCTTCTATCAAACTAACCGCAAACGTGAGTGACAAAAGCATGGACTAAGAATAATTTACGAACTCGCTTTAATGCTCATAGGTCAGACATCAAATTAAAGAAAGACAAATTTCTAATCATTTCAACCTCGACGACCATTCAATAGACGATCTCACCCTAATCCCAATTGAGCGTATAGAAATTGACTTGCCCGAAGATGAAACTACCAAATTCCGTCAATCTAGGGAGGCCCATTGGATTGAGACATTGAATACAGCAAGACCTATAGGACTAAATATTCATCATAATGTAGGCATAGCACCCTTTGTTGTCCCGTTTAATACAACCATCAATCGAGCAAGCAAGATAGTTCATGCCCACTATAAGAGCCTTCAAGAGAAATTCCCCCATGTCTAAAAGCAGAAAATGATAGTTGCATATTCAAAAAATAAGAACTTAAATGATAATATTGTTCATAGTAAACTAAAAACAATCAGTACATTACAGATACTATACTTCTCGCCCATCGGGCGAGTTTTTTTTTCTAATTTCAGATCAGAATAAGAACAGAAGAAAACCCAATATCAAGACCCTTAATCCTAATTTCTAAATAAAGTGTCCGCTAGGCCTGTACATTTGGGAGAATCAAACCCTCCCTTCCCCGAAATCTAATTATTTGCAAAATATTAATTTCATATGTTCCTTTCAACATGAAACATCTAGTTTAGCGGCATGGGGTAATTCATCTAATCTACCAATGAATTTGAGAAAGATCACCGATATTAATATTGCAAAATACACCAAAGATAATTGGGAATCTTTAAGACATGAATGGGAACCTTACGCTAAAAGAGATACGTTATGTCTCGGAGATTGTTTGATAAAATACAATCAAGCAATGAAAGAAGTTGTATTTCAGAATATTTCCAATAATCTAACGGCTCCTTCTTTATCTTTAAAGGGTTGGTATTATTTATATCATTACGATAAAGAAATGGTTGAAGAAGAATGGTATGAAAGTACTAGAATGGTTCCGAAACACACCGAAAAAGAAAACGTAGAAAAAGTTTACTCACATACTCACCCTTTTCTAAGATATTTTATCAGACAAAGTATTAAAGGAGGAAGAGTTTCGGCAAATCGAAAATCATTTAAAACGAAAAAAATGGATGAAATTTGTAATGTATTAAGTGAATACACAGAAACACTAAGTGATAATATATTGATTTATTCAAAGAATATAGTGCTAACCCAAAAGATAAAACGGAGGTTCATTCGAGACTTAAAAAAATAAAATGTACTAAACTAATGGCCTTTGATGCTAACGGTTTGTACGCTTCCGCCATGTCGGATTTAGACAGCGAATATCCGAGAGCGGAAAGTGGTAGACCATTTCTACAAGAAGAAAATAAAGAATTTGTTAAGCTCTTTAATGAACAGAAATTCAGACCTAGAACTGCTATTTCAAAAGTCTGGTTTGAATATCCTACTTGGTTTCTCTATAATTCTATATCCTATCGGTACAGTGAATGTTGGAAGACTGTAAATAATCTGTCGTTTGTATTTATGGAAAAATCCACCGTTTATCAAATTGCAATGTATATTTATCACATCGATATCATTCTCGATATTAGCTTTGTGTGGTGCTAAAGTGGATTGGGTGTATATTTGTTTATCAAATCCTAGTAACGCATTCAATGAATTTTCTACGTTGAAATCAACTTGACTATTATTTCTTAATATCAATTTTTTTTTGTTCAGATTCAAATTACCGTCGAATTCAATATTGTTTTTAGCATTGACACTTCCTCCATATTCAGATAGGTATTCGTTAATGGCTATGTATTCGTAGCTTCCTGGTAGTAAACGTATGGTTTTGAACGTAACTACATTATCTGTTGATATTTTTTTTTGTTTTTTTTTTCGTTGATATTTCTAATGGAATTGTAATCAGAGAAATACTTTAATCCCAATTCATATTCTTGATTGCGATCGAGTTCGTACTCATAATCTAGAGACAATTTAATATCTGATTTATTTGAGGTGATGACGAATAGTTGTGCTTTATTTGACATTTTTAATCACGCTTTTATAATCATTTTTATCTATGATACCTTTTTCTAGGAGTCTTGTTAATATACAATTTACTTCATTAAATTGTCTGTGCGATCGATGTCCTTCCTTCATTGCCGCTAATATTACTCGTAATCTATTAAGTAGTTCCTTGATGTTGTCGGATAAAAACGTTATACCTTCTCCAGATACGATATCTATTTCTTGTATGATTGGACAATCTTCCTCTTCATACGTTATACCTTGTCCAGATGTCACCATATTTTCGAATTCGTCTATATCTTTTGTGATTTGTGGATAATCTTCTGCATAATCATCTTCATCATGTTCAATTACTCTTATATATAGTTTAACTTCTTTCGATCTTCTTGTTTCGGGTCCCGACTTTCTTATTGCATCCAGAAATTTGGAGTATGCTACTAAATCCTTGTAATCGGCAATGCCAACATCCTTCCCATTCATTATATCTATTAATCCTTTCGTTAATGTAAATATTAAGTCTTTTGTATCGATTATAAATTCGGGGGGATTTAGCTTAAATCTTATTCTAAAACCATTAAACAGTAACCCCGCATCATCAATGATTGGTTTAATACTCTTTGGTAAATCTGGGTCAGGGTTTGAAAAATAATGTTTTACATCATCTACTGTCCTAATTATAATACCACTATATTCAATCGCTTTGGGGTGATGAGGTTCAAAAGGTGGTGTGGGTTCTATAGGAGGTCTATATTCTAAAGCTAATTTCTTTTTAATATCCTCTTGAGATTTTAATATTGGTTGAAATGGAGTTTGTAGATTTTCCGTTAATCCGAGTTGTTGTAATCTGTTATTTTCATCTTGGGTCTTTATTTTATTCTTTGCTTTGATATATTCTCTATTTCTTTTTAAAATATTATTCCAATCGCTACTCGTTTTTAAAAAAAATAAAATTAACATATGCCGATCATAACTCTTTCATCCGCAGGTTTTCTAGTATTTACAAATACATATCCATGATCATCTGGGTTTTTCCATTGAGCTTTACAAACCTTTTTAAATGCATCTCTATCCATTCCGTGATTAATCGACTGAATGATTTGAGATAAATCTTTATCGTTTAATTCAATTAATAAAAAACAATTTGCATTTTTTCTAATGAACATAGAATCCATCCCGTAAAAAGATTGGGATTGGTATATGCAGTGACAGTTGTGATGTCTTCCTTTCGTGAAGAATTCTTGTTGAACAGCTTGATTTCTTTGCGCTAAGCAGTCGTCAAACAATATTAACCCTGGGAGACCCAGACATAGAAATACTTGAGGAAAAAATTCTTTGGGTTTTGTTATGTCTCATTTGTAATGTTTTGTAACCACATTGAACAAAAAAATCTGAATTTTGACCAAAATAAAATTATGCAACATTGGGTCGAAAGGGTCGCAAACTTATGAAATCCTATACGTTAATTGAATGCGATTTAAATGACAATACAGACGTAGTTTGATTGTAAATGGTAGATGTTGACTTTCTTCACACTTAAATATATTTGGAACTGGAACTCAGCTTTGGCTATCTTGTCTGATGAAATAAAAAGCAATTTGCAATGTGCCATCAAAAGAGGGTGTCCACAAGCATAAACTAAAATTCGGGAAAGAAACTGGATCAGCTCCATAAAATTGCATAGATTGACTGAAATCAACTATTATGTTTTAATATTGAAAAGTTTAACAAATGTCAAATATGAATAACATATTTACATAAAATTTAAAAATACAATAAAATTCGATGAACTTATATCATAATTTGACTACATGACCTAATTAATTAGATGTGATAAAGCCTAAAGCAGTTTCGCTTTTCAGTAAAACATAGTCTTACATTACATTTCTCACAAGAAGTATCAGTGGATCCGTCTTTACAATTTGCACACCTGCCACGCTTTTCTAGTTTAGTTGGCCAATGGTTAACCAAATCTCGGCGAACATCAAGGGGTGGGTCAGAACGACGAATTTTATTAAGATTTTCGTCCAAAGTTTCTAAAGAGGGCCTACCCCTCTTTCTGTTAATCATTATCAAAGAAGTTGCAACTTGTGCTTGAAATAATCTACGAGTCATCACTGATTTCTTTGGCATGTCTAAGGCATTGCAGTCGCGTTTATACAAAAGCCATGCATTTATAACTGCAATAATGATAGTGTACCAAAAAAGATATATGTACCACCTCTTAGATTATATATGATATCGGTACTTAGATATAAAGGCATCTAAAAGGTCAACCCCACCCATAAATTTGTTGTATTGCTTAACGATTGCTGGGCATGATATGTTTGTGTACTTTTTTTTGGACCGATCATATCGAGATATGTCAATTACAGGATTTACACCAATATAAGTGGAAACTAAATTTACAGCCCGGTTATCATACCATGCAGTCGACCGCATCGTTTCTCATGCCCTGTCCTGGGCCCGTCGCTCCTATGGGAAACGTCTCACTCAAGCTGTAATCACCAAGTTCTACCAAACAATCAACGAAACAAAAACCAGAGTAACCATATCTCTACCAACTGAAATGGACACTACACCTGCACCATCTAGAACCACGACGCTGCCGAACCAAACCCCTAAACGAGCCCGAAGTTCACCTACTCCTAGTCCAGCAGACATAGGTAAACGCTCTCGTAGAGAGGGCACTCCCCTTCTCTTTTCACTTTCAGACTCGTCTTCCCCTTCCACACCATCTGAATCTTCACCACGTGATCCAGGATCCACCACCCTTTCTTCCTTCTGTGCGTTTTTGGACCAGCAAACCACCCCTCAGTCTCCATCCAAGTCGAGATGTATATCCAGACCTTCCCCCCCTCGAACGAGATCCCAGTCCGTTCCCAATGCTACAATTCTAACAACTACCAAACCAGTACCAATCACACCGTCGACGATCATTATATCCGCTACCAAACCGTATTATCACCAAACCAAGGACAAATCATTATGGAAGCTACCCGCTCTAAAGAAATCTACCTTAATTATTGGATCATCTAACCTGAATCGAATTACCAAAACCAGTTCAGACACTGAAATACATTCTTACCCCGGTGCCCAAATCCATCACATACAGTCAATCCTGGAATCATACGACCATGATCCCAAACCTACTACCATTATTCTTCATGTAGGCCTCAACAACCGTAATCAGCTACCAAAGACCTCCTTTAAACAAGCCCAGAAATTAATCGCCACAGCCAACAAAACCTTCCCAAACTCCAAGATCCTCTTCACATGTATACCCATTTCAAATAAAATCTCGAAGAAAGCACAACAGAACCTCAGCACTCTCAACAACATGATGATGGATTCCAGTATCAACAGCGCAACAATCTTACCACCCTACGAAGAAGAATTCGAACCAGTTGATAATCTTCATTGGTCCCCAGAAACAGCAAACAGCATTTATTTATTTTGGATACACCAGCTTCAAGCATCGAGTAAGTCTTTATACTAATTACTGGGGATAAAAACACTGAGAGGCCACCGCTAGGCCAAAGTGTAGTTAACTTGAGCCGCAAAATTCTCACACCCCTTCAGCATTCAATCTTAGACCGTGGACTTAAATTTATTCCCACACCAAAGATAGCTAACTTGAATTATCTCCCACCATCCATTGAACGATTTCAACGAAATTTTAGCTGCACATATTTTTTTCGAAACCACCCCCCACGTGGTGCTAGAACAATGTTTATTCCTAAATCCAGGTGGACACCCCCTCAGGCCGCCATCCATCCTGAAATATTGAAAGCATTTGCTAGTATGAATAGCAAAACAGTGAACCTTTCCATAACACACGAAAAGCCTAATCTCACACGAGTGGAACGTGAAGCGTTAAACTTACTTAAGAAAGACGATAGCATTGTTATTAAAAAGAGTGACAAAGGTTCATGTTGTGTCATTCTGAATAGGGAGGATTACGTTTCAGAAGCAGAGAATCAACTGAATAATCCTAAACATTATGCCATTTTACCGAAACCAATTTTCAAAGAAACTGCTAACATGATTAATAATATTCTTGCCGATTTAGTCAAAACTAGTTATCTCAAACAGAAACAATATGACTATCTGTCTGCCAAACCTGATTTTCGCGAGAGACATTTGTACACTTTGCCTAAAATCCATAAGAATCCAACCAAGGAGTGGTTTATCTCGAATAAAATCCCTAAAGGCCGCCCGATTATATCTGACTGTGGTAGTGAGTCATATGCAGTGTCAGAATACATTGATCATTTCTTACTACCTCTAGCATGCCAACATCGCGCCTACCTTAAAGACACAACCGATTTTGTCAATAAAATAAAAAATCTTCGAGTTCCCTCTAATGCTATTTTAATTTCTATCGACGTTTCTTCTATGTATACCAATATCGATAACACTACTGGTTTAACGGCAGTTCGTAAAGCTTTTAATAGAAACCCAGATCCAAACAGACCCGACGATGCAATTCTACAGCTTTTAGAGATTTGTCTTAGTCGAAACGATTTCACATTTAATGGTAAAACATATTTACAAACTTCAGGGACAGCAATGTGCAAACGATTCGCCCCTTCGTACGCAAACCTTTTCATGGCAGAGTGGGAACGTGAGGTGTTGCCCCTCTGTCCATTTCACCCACTTTTTTACGGACGCTTTTTGGATGACATTTTTATGGTTTGGGCTTATTCTATCGAACAGTTTTGGGAATTCTTTGAAATTCTCAACAACCACCACCCTTCTATCAAACTAACCGCAAACGTGAGTGAAAAAAGCATAGACTTTCTCGATACCACAGTCTTTAAGGGAGATTCCATAGCAGAAACAAATAAACTGGATATTAAAGTGTATTTCAAAGAAACTGATACTCATCAACTCTTGCACAAGAGCTCCTTTCACCCAAAACATACCTTTTCTGGTATAATTAAGTCACAAGTTTTACGATTTCATCGAATTTATACAAGATCTTCTGATTTCAACCAAGCCTGTACGAGTGTTTTCTCAAAACTGAAAGAGCGTGGGTACTCTAAACGATTTTTACGAAACATAAAAAATTCCACCTTAGCACAGATAGCAGCTAAAAACAGACTTTATGCCGAAGTACCTCCAGGTTTAAGAAGTGCTCCATGTTTGTCCAGTAGATGCAAAACATGTCCCTTTATATCAGAAACTCATTATTTTGTAAGCAACTCTACGAATAAAAGGTACCCGATCCAGGAACATCTAACATGTGAACATTCGAATGTAATATATTTAATTTCATGCAAGAAATGCCCCAAACAATATGTAGGAGAAACTAAGAATAATTTACGAACTCGCTTTAATGCTCATAGGTCAGACATCAAATTAAAGAAAGACAAGC
Source organism: Lottia gigantea (assembly GCF_000327385.1). Classification (NCBI taxonomy): domain Eukaryota; kingdom Metazoa; phylum Mollusca; class Gastropoda; family Lottiidae; genus Lottia; species Lottia gigantea. The sequence goes on along the minus strand of NW_008709581.1, from coordinate 11,127 downwards.
CTGTTTCTAATCATTTCAACCTCGACGACCATTCAATGGACGATCTCGCCCTAATCCCAATTGAGCGTATAGAAATTGACTTGCCCGAAGATGAAACTACCAAATTCCGTCAATCTAGGGAAGCCCATTGGATTGAGACATTGAATACAGCAAGATCTATAGGACTAAATATTCATCATAATGAAGGCATAGCACCCTTTGTTGTCCCGTTTAATACAACCAGCAATCGAGCAAGCAAGATAGTTCATGCCCACTATAAGAGCCTTCAAGAGAAATTCCCCCATGTCTATAAGCAGAAAATGATAGTTGCATATTCAAAAAATAAGAACTTAAATGATAATATTGTTCATAGTAAACTAAAAACAATCAGCACAAAACAGATACTATACTTCTCGCCCATCGAGAAATTCTAATTTCAGATCAGAATAAGAACAGAAGAAAACCCAATATCAAGACCCTTAATCCTAATTTCTAAATAAAGTGTCTGCTCCACCCTAGGCCTTTACATTTTGGAGAATCAAACCCTCCCTTCCCCGAAATCTAGCTAAATCAGCATCATTTGCAAGATTTCTTACCGGTTCTTTTAAAACACTTCCATCACCAACATCGGGTATCCAACCTGAGACTGAATCTAAATCTTCAGGATATAAAACTGTTTTCAACATTGTGTCGAATTCACCAGGGTGTTTAATTGTTTCTATCGGATTTGAACCAAAACCAAAACCATCTCGCTAAATAAGGATGGAAAGAAATTGTTTTCTAAAGTTGTATTAGTTTGTGGAACTTGATTCTGAGTTCCATCTTTTATTTTGAAATCAAATCTGAAAAGCAAAAAGCATCGGAAAGAAGCAACCAATTCGATAATGAATTTATTTCGAAGGTAATTCTACCACCATCATTCAATTGGGATTTAGAACCAACAGTCGGTGAGATGATAATATAATCCTCTTTTTTCTTGTTAAATGAATAACGAATCGGATCGTATAATCTAAATCTCCCTTCTACTAAAAATAACATTATTTAAAACGAGGCTATTAAAAAACCGGATGTTAAGCGAAACAAGGAAGTTATTTTATATAAGGGGATTTTTAATATGCTTTTTTTTTATGGAATGTAGGAAATTGATTGAAGGTGCTTTTGGTGTAAGAAATGTAGGGTGTTTAGGTGTAATAATTTAAGGGTGTTTAGGTCTTTTTTTAGTGTAAGAATTTATGAAATGAAGGGTGTTTAGGTGAAAGAATTTATGAAATGAAGGTGTATAGGTCTTTTTTTGGGAGCTTATAGATTGGTCGCATTTTCCCATGAAATGAAATGGAATGGGGAATCCCCGTGCGACCAATCTATAAGCTCTAGTACTACTAAGAAATGGGCCGAGGACAGACCCTTGTGGGACGCCGGGTTAGGGTTATTGGATTTGATGTCCAGTTGTTTACTAACACAGACTGTGTTCTCTTTGTTCTAGCTGAATAGCCATTTCAGTGTGTTTTCGCCCAGGCCATATGATCTAAGTTTGTGAAGTAATCCTCGGTGGTAGACACGATCTAAGGCTTTGGAGATGTCAAAAAAGACGTAAAATGATAGTGAATGGTTTTCATAGGACGAAACAATATCGTGATATTTATCGGCATCTTCTGTACATGGATGGAGTGGCACAACCGATTTACAGACGCCATTGGAATCTGCGCCCAGACTCTTTAAGCTGCACAGAGTTCTGCTGCATTTCTTGGAAGCGGATAGATCAGATATAGTCGTCTTTGGGTGCCATCCCAGTCTTCTATTGGGTTGAAGTCCGGGCTGAGTGAGGGTCATGGCATTACTCTGATGTTATGCTGTTGAAAGAAGGTTCTGGTGACTATGGCAGTGTGTGGATGAGCGTTGTCATGCTGGAAGGTGTGCTTTCGGCGTCTTCCAAAAATACAATACAGCGTGGTGTCGAAGAACCTGGTCTATGCCTCTGCCTGGGCCGATATTCTGGAAGACAACAAGTTTCTGACTGATGCCGATTGCAACTCATACCATAATGCTTTGTCCTCCACACGGGTGTCTTTCAACCACACTGGTCTTATTAAAGTCTAAAAATCATATTTATAAAGAAAAATAACAATTTTGATCGTTGAACTTTGTTCAAATAATCTGAAATTGCGACGTTTCTTTATCTGTTCAGTATAAATAAATAACAATGATTATTTCTATGATTAACTAGATACGAAGTATAAGATAAGATTGTAATATTATTATTATAAGATTTGAACGACATATTTTGTTACATATTATTATTATCTACAGGTAAATATTGATACTATATAGTTGATTATTCGAAATTTAAGCAACTTTAAGGTAAGAATACGGTCTTGGTCTTTTCAGACTGTTGCAATTGCCCAAAGTTTGAACAAAATAGTAGGTCGTAAGTACCACATGCTGTGAATGACTTTCTTCGAGATACCTTTTAGACCTGATGTATTATATCACGGGTGGGTGAGGATATAGCCTCATAGAATCATTTCCAATTCACAGCAGCAGTAATAGCTGCTATAAAATCTTTATGTGCACAATATGGTGACTCTACCAGTTCCGACGCGATGACTCAAGATGTTAGACATCTCTGCGAATTCTTAAGACATGAAGCTCGCGATACATCTAGTAATAAAATTTGATATTAATTTGTTACGGGCTTCTAGTGTTGAGCAGGAATAAAAATGTAACGGTTAACACGTATGTTGAGCACTGAAACAGTCTGGCTACCTTTTTACACTTTCTAGTACTTTTGAGTACATGATTGGTTCATTTTGGCAAACCTACATATTGACTATATTTCACATAAGTTCTACTTCTCTATGTTGACTTGTTTACCATAGAAACCAATATGATGTCTCAAATATTAACTTTGGCAATTGGTACATGCGCAGTACTTTTATATCTTGAAGATTTCATTTTATTTCTCGTTTTACGTATTCTATTTGTACAGACCCAGGGTGATGCAGATACTATATTATATATATGATTTTATTCTAGATCGAACAAGTCTAATACGTTAAAACTGCCTACAGGAAGATTTAAATTATGTCTGTCTAGATTTGTGGAAATAAAACATTTTAATACATGTCATTGATTTTGTTCTTTATAAACAATGAGCGGCCTTACTTTATAATTGTAGCTTTTATTATACGCCCACAACAAATGTGGAGCGTATATTGCCATCACCCATGTCCGTTCGTTGGTCCGTACACAAAAGAAGTTCTTGACAGATTTTGACGAAACTTGGTGTAAGTGTTTGTTATCACCAACGGATGAACCCTATTGAAAATCAGAAAAATCGAAAAATATTTAGTATGAGTTATTGCACTTG
>NW_008709581.1:2182-4988 GCF_000327385.1 Lottia gigantea | reverse complement strand
CACAACAATTTATTTACTGCTTTAAGATTATGCTATGAATTGAGGATGATGTCNCAAAATACAGCCAGAAAGCTAATTTCAGAAATTTTTTATTGTGAGAGAAACCTCCATTCTATTTTTAGTGTGTTGTCATGTCAAGTGACAAAGGAATCCCCCTCCATGAACATCGACAGTTTTACGCTTTATCCAAAAGTTTCATCAAATTTTGACGACACACTCTTTCCGACATTTAATTATTATTTAAAAAGTATCCATCCACAAATATTAAACTGCATTATTCACGAAGCAATCAACATAAATAAATTTTCAACACCTTTAATGGCCGCAGCGATAAGAAGAGATTCCCGACTGGTGTTGTTGTTATTACGTCATGGAGCTAACCCATTACATCGATTAGGGGTGACTGGGGAAGGTGGCGACAATTTCATGCAGTCTCCCCTTGCGTATATAATAAGCAGTTTAAATAGTTATTGTACATTCATGAAATATTCTTTTGATTGTGGTAACTATTTTCATGCCACATTAGACTGTTTGCATGAAATGCTTAAAAGTGTTTGCAACATAAAAATCTCTGAAGCAGGTCTTCAGTGGAGCCATAAAGACCATATCAAGGACCTGCCTGAAAGCTGTTTTACAATTAATTCACAATTAGCTAAGTATTTGCCAGTAAATAAATTCCAAGCACCATCTTCTTTGAAACAAATATGTAGAAATTCTATTCGACATCATCTTGCAAATTGTGCAATTTCACAGTATTCCTTGGAAAAGGCCATCACTTGTCTTCCTGTGCCACTTATAATCAAGGAATATTTAAACTTGAATAATTAATCTTATATTGAAAGGATACAGTCTTTTATATATTTACATTACCAGACGATAGATCTCAATCCCAGCTATCTATACTACTTTTGCAGATTTGCGTGGATTCCCCTTTAATGTAGCAATAACTTACTATGGCGCTTTTATGACTATCATCACATCTAGTGTTTTTTTGAATATTAATATATTCCATTATATATCAAGTGGTATATCAGTATTTGAACTTATATATAATATTTATTTCAGCTATTTATTGATGTCATAGACTTATATTTATTATTAATTTATTTATTAATTATTAACCGATGCAGGCATTATGAATGTAATAAATCATTTATTCTAATTGAAGTAATAATAATCAAGAGATATATTTATTATTATTCAATATAGAATTGTTCATAATAGCCTGAAAGTCACAACATTCAATACTTTATTTTAGTTTAAAACTTGAATATGAGCTTGATTTTAATTCTGATAAGTGATACAGCATGATTTTACAATTTTGATCTCATTTCTAATTATATATCTCACATTATATTTATTTATTTAAATTATTTCTTAATTCAATTTAAATCCCCTCATTCTTAATATGAATATTAAAGGGATTGTAAAGAGGTTTTCTAAAATTGTTTATGCATATCAGGCACACTTAAAGCATCAATTTGAATCAGTCCAATTTTCAATCAGAAGTCTGTGGTTCCTGCAATTCCACTTTAACTAAGTGTTCTATGATGTCACCCCCACGAAATTTCCTTGTATCACACAAGACCTTGCGAAGAAGACATCATAAAACACTTAGTTTTAGTAGAATTGCTAGAACCAAAGACGTCTGATTGAAAATTGGAATGGTGCAAATTGATGCTATCATTGTCCCTGATACACATACAAAATTAAAAAACCTCTTTACAATCCCTTTAATATATTACATTATATATCAAGAGAAATATCAGTATTTAAACGTATATATAATATTTATTTCAGCCATTTATTGATGTCATAAACTTACATTTATTATTAATTAATTTATTTATTCAATTAAGACTTCCTGAGTTATAATTAAAATTTTCAAAAATTGCAATATAATTCCATGCATGATGCTTCTGTATAAATATTTCCAAATTAAGCATGCAATTATAAACTTATTTACAATCATATTTATTAACTAAATTTCACAATTATTGTAAATATCTGAATTTATTAATTTATTTTTGTGCTTCATTTTATTATTAACATTTATTTTGCAAATTTGTAAATATATTTATTCAATTTTATGTAACAACCTAATTTTTTCCAAATTCTTATTTTAAGAAATTTATTTTCATGTTGCACACTACTTGTATAACTATACTAGTGTAAAATAAAGAAATGTGATATAAGTGTGTTGTGTTATTAAGTATATTTTAGACGGTGGAAAGGAAATTTAAAGGGAAAGATTTGCCATTTTCAGACATTGATTTGAGTCTTGAATATATGTAAATAGTCTTCGATGTGCTAGAAATGTACAAAATTCTTGTATAATTCCTTCCAAAATATCTCAAACTAGGAATTCCATTGACTATGTATGTCTGTTCTACATTAATGAAATATTTTCACAGTTAAAATAGCACTCAGTATATCAATTGTTGAGAGTGATCTATGTCTTTTCTATATGCAGTCTCAAGAAAAGACCAGTCGTCTTTTATATTTTCAAATGCAGACTATTGTGGAGATACATGGATTTGAAGGCTCAAATTTCGACGATGAGCTGAGAAAACTATGGTGATCAATTATGCAAATCATTTCCAGTTTTTGAGACTTAGGTACGATTTTTCAAACGGATGATAAACCTGTCCCTTTAATCATATTAATAACACCTAAACAACTTTTTCATCTCATCTGCATTCCTTTAAACACTGGATGGGGCATGAGAAATAAGATTAGTTAATAAGTGCTATGCTGTATCTTTGCCCTCACCATAAAGGAGACGTCACTGTTAACAATCAACTTT
>NW_008709581.1:0-2132 GCF_000327385.1 Lottia gigantea | reverse complement strand
TCAACTTTTTTATTTGCGTTTTGAAGACAATAAATTTTGTGATGGTAACAGTAAGGGAGCTGTAAGATGTGCTGTTCTAACATTGACTTTATTGACAACTCTAGACTTGATCTGACAACCAACACTTCTTAGTAATAAAGGCATCCTGAAATTTACAAAGTTACCTTATCATTCATATTATTATATTAAACATAAGCAAACTAGTGAAACTGGCTTTATATCATCACTCATTTAACTTCTGCTGTCAGGGGCATTAACTCATCAATAATTGATTGAGCTGTTGAAGGTACAGGTTCACCCAGCAATAATACCTCAGAAAGAGGTTCACAGCTCACCCTCGAATTTTGAGCCAATCCATGTGTGTCCAGAATTAACCTCGTATTAAGGTTATAATGACGACAAGTCTTTTCTTAAGACTCCTAGAAAGTGAAAGTAAAGTGTACTCTGTGATATCTGACATCTGAGTATTCCGACATTCTGCGTAATCCGACATCATTTTCTGGTCACGATTGATTTCCTTCTTAGGCTAGTTAAAAAATAACTAGTTAGCTAGTTGCATTATATTTATAAAAATTAATTCATATACTTGTGATATATTTGAAAATCATTGAATTTCAAAGTCAACAATGTTTGAAACTCTGCATTCAAAATTCAATTACACTTACCTTTTTTCACCAATTTTTAAATCTTTCAGAATATCAGAATATTCCAAAGTAAAATTATCAACTATAAGACATAAGACCAGAATATGGAGAATAATTTTGTCTTTCATTCGTACTGACATACACCTACAAATAAAAGACTATTATCAGCACTTTAAACATATAATAGGGCTGCAAATAACAGAGGCGGCAGTCTGATATTTTAAGCAGGTTAAAAAAATAAGAAGCTCAAATTAATGAAAGGCATAGCTCAAAATCTATATCTCCTTCTCTAACTAAAAAAACCTAAAAATATCGAGGTGTCACTGCTTGAAACCAAAATTAGCTTTAAACTGTTAAAGGGGCAGTCTGATTTTTTCAGCAGGTTAAAAAAATTAGATGCTCAAATTAATGAAAGGTATAGCCCAAAATCTATATCTCCTTCTTCTTCTAACTAAAAAAAACCTAAAGATATCGAGCTGTTACTGCTTGAAACCAAAATAAGCTTCAAACTGTTAAAGGGGCAGTTTGATTTTTTAGTAGGTAGGAAAGTTGGGTGCTTCAATGAATGAAAGTTATGAACCAGAATCTAAAGAAATTTGTCCCTTACTATAAGTGAAAAGGGTCTCAAGTATCATTTAATTTTGAGAACTCCAAAGCTATATAAAGGGTTTACATAAACCTTTTAAAGTGACTATGTGTTTGATAGAATTTGGAAGCAAATCAAACATTTTTGAAGAATTATGGAAATAACAATTGGAAAGAGTAGGAAACCACAACTTTATGTTTCTGTACCAACACACAACTCTTCAAATTTAAAGAAATAGGGCTACTATGAAAGGTCAATAACTCATTAACCAAATTTTACCTGGAAGCCCTTTTCTTGCCATCTCCTTCAATTTTTAATGTGAAATTATTTAACAAGGACTGTTTTAATATATCTGGCCAGGCTTTAGGTAAAATGTCTAAAATTAAAAAAAAAAAAACAATGCATAAAGTCAGTAACATAGGCAATATTGGTCACAACAAATAATACAGAATCTACTACTAGCTGTTAGTCAAATGTCACGAGATTGAGAAATCCTTAATGAAATAAATCTTCACTAAATAGATAATTTAGCCAATTCTGATTGGATGAAGAAATTGGGTAAGGTACTCTGTTCTATTAAATCCAATAAAAATCCTAGACTCAACTTTTTGGTGAAAGGACTACTCTTACAAGAATATACATCAGGATATATGGAAAGTATGTGTTATGAAGCAAATTTGACCAAAAAAATAACAAGCGGATACACTCACTTTCCTGATACATTTTCAGTATATCAAGTACAGTCACCAATCTGTGTAAATTATACCAAAAATCTTGTACACACAAATATTTTAAAATTTTTTAAAATAAACTGTCACCTCTATCACTTTCACAAGCCAACAAATTTTGACACATATCTCAAGTCAAGGGCAATAACTCAAATTACGTTCATCGAAAGATAG
>NW_008709580.1:7816-8911 GCF_000327385.1 Lottia gigantea | reverse complement strand
ATTTGCATTAATGACGTCATCAAACACTTAGTTTAAGTAGAATTGCAAGAACCACAGACGTCTGATTGAAAATTGGAATGGTACAAATTGATGCTATCAGTGTCCCTGATATACATAAAAAATTTAGAAAACCTTTTTACAATCCCTTTAATGTTTCAATTTGTCTCCAATTGGCAAAAATAACTTTGCCACCCAAAATATAACGAGTGACACCATTTTGTATTGAGAGTAAATATGCTTAAAAACTTATAAATATAAAAAAAAACACAAAGCTTATATTAATTTATAATTATATATAAAAAAAAACACAAAGCTTATATTAATTTATAATTATATATAAAAAAAAGTACCACAAAATATTTATAAATCAAAAAAAAAAAAAAAAATATTGTATATATCTAATAACCTTCTCTTATAAATGGGACAATGCCATGCAGTGGGCAATGAGAGGAAAATTTGCCAATATGCCTACACTCTGGGTTTATAGTCACATCCGAAGAACAACACTTTTTCCATGTCACAGACAATGCCACATCTTGTGCAATGAGGGAAATTTACAAAGGCCGCATTAATGGCCAGCTCTCTGAGATTTTCAACTGTAGAGGATCTTGTTATACACAGTTTGTAGCATACGGGGCCTCGAGGGGTGAAGCCAGGCTAGCCTCATTTCCAAGTTGTCAGCCATTAAGCTCTAAAAGGGTGGTACAAGATAGAGTGCAAACACCGGAGAACTTATCAAAGCATTGGCCAAGGAATCAAAATTCTTCTCACCATGAAAAGTAAACTGAAATATCTGCCTGTATTCCAGCCTTTGACAGCTATTTTGAAAATTGCTGGCTGGTGTAGAGACAGAAAAAATAGGCCATGATTTTTTGGTGTTTTCAGTAGCACCTCAGGTATGGGATTTTATATATTTTATTAATTATCTATCAGAGGCTGGAATAGAGGCAGATGTTTTGGACTACCTGAAGGGGAGATAAACCCATGGCAACTTTTCACTGAGGAGACGGCAATCCAAGCGATCTATTCCACTGACACAAAAAGACCATGATTCAACCCAGTCTTACTAAAATTAGACCAAACTTTCGTTGCCTG
>NW_008709580.1:0-1487 GCF_000327385.1 Lottia gigantea | reverse complement strand
ATACGACCGTATATGGGCGTATAAAAAGCAGACGTACCTTTTTAGGATTATAAACTGACGTAAATTCTGAGTCGACAAATAAAATATTTTCTGGTTTCAGATCAGTGTGAGTTAGCTGATTCTCATGTAAAACTGAAACAAAAACCACATAGAATGTTTTACATTTATTGAAGACAAACTAGGTGTCAGATTTTCATTATGAATAGTGATACTGATAGTGCTCTGGATCAAAAAATCATTTTTTAACCTTGGATGAAAAGGATAGGAACAGATTCGCCATTTTGAGTAGTTGATTTGAGTCTTGAATATATATAAATAGTCTTCAGAAGTACTAGAAATGTACGGAAATCACATAATTCTTTCAAAAAATACTTCAAACTAGGAATTTTACTCACTAATTCTATAGATGTCTTTTCTATATATCAAAGTGTTTCAAGAAAAGATGAGTCGTCATTTTAACTTTCAAACACAGATAATTCTGGACACACATGGATTTGAAGGCTCAAATTTCGACAGTGAGCTGTGAACACTATTACTGATTAGCTTAGCTAAAAAATTCCTGTTTCTGAGACTAAGGTACGATCGGTCAAAAAATGGTGCAACTGTCCCTTTAACAGTGAAAATATTTGGTAATATAGGAGTATATACTTACAATTGACAGAGTAACATAGTTGATAGGCTATATGTCGGACTTGCTCTAAGGTATATGGAATATAATGATTCTCTTTCTGCAAAACACAAAACAAAATATTTCCTGAATTAATTCTGAACATATTCGTAAACAGATAAAATGATTAAAAACTGGGACAGAAATTGTGGATTGAATTAAAATGCAATTTGTTTATTTTTTCTTGTTCTGACATGTTTTGGTTAGTTTTCTTTTCAAAATATGTCAATCAAACAAGTTAAAACATGTCCATCAAATAAGTCAAAACATGTCAATCAAATAAGTCAAAACATGTCAATCAAATAAGTCAAAACATGTCAATCAAATAAGTTAAAACATGTCTATCAAATAAGTCAAAACATGTCCATCAAATAAGTCAAAACATGTCCATCAAATAAGTCAAAACATGTCAATCAAATAAGTCAAAACATGTCAATCAAATAAGTCAAAACATGTCAATCAAATAAGTTAAAACATGTCAATCAAATAAGTCAAAACATGTCAATCAAATAAGTCAAAACATGTCAATCAAATAAGTTAAAACATGTCAATCAAATAAGTCAAAACATGTCAATCAAATAAATCAAAACATGCCAGTTTTTGCCACATATATTTTTTTGACATGTTTTTGTTTTGTTTTGACATGCTCTCCTTTTTTCTTTTGACAAGCTTTTTGGGTTTTTTTTCAAAATGTTTTTAATTTTTCAATTCCTACAATAGTATAGAAACTGCAAGAAACCAGGATAAATTCTTGTAAGATGGAACTAATTCCAGGAAGGATTCCAAAGAATCTATAATCAGCAAAGAGGCAATTAATCAA
>NW_008709579.1:7506-8488 GCF_000327385.1 Lottia gigantea | reverse complement strand
AACACTTCGCATTATTTGTCCAATCATCATTTTTCGTCCGTCCGGATTTCTCATTTGCAGCAGAATTCTTCCTTAATCTGCATCGATGTAGTGTATGTCCAAGTTTTTTACAGTAAGTGCAGCGTACACTCATTATTGGATCAGACGTCGCAGATTTATTTCCACTAGAAACAGGTACACTATGTGATAATCTTCTAGCTGTATCAACTAAAGTGTAAAACCCAGGCATGTCAGGATTCTGACAGATAATCAACCTTTACAGGATCAGAATACAACCCTTCAACAAAATGTTGGGCACACAGAGTCAGTTTATTTGCTTTGGAAAAGGATGGATAGGCTTGGTCACATTTACGTGATAATCGGTGACTATAATCATCAATAGATTCGGGTGTCTTTTGCTTTAAATGAGGAAATTCATGCTGAATAATTCCAAAAAATTTATATCAATAACCCAAAATACAACAAACAATTAAATCACACAGCTCTAATCAAGGGCAAAAAACAACTTTTGACGCGTGTTAACAAAGTCAAGGCCAATAACTCAAAAAATGTTCATCAAAAATATCTCTTGTTAGAACTTGTCCGAGATCTTATCAATTCCAATGATCACACCAAGTTTCATCAGAATCGGTTGAAAACTGTAGCTTCTATTGTACTCACAAACAAATTTTAGCGCGTTTTTCGTAAGTTAATGGCATTAACTCAAAAACATTTCATCGAAAATGCGTCAAGTTAGAACTTGTCCGAGATCTTATCAATTTCAATGATAACACCAAGTTTCATCAGAATCGGTTGAAAACTGTAGCTTCTATCCTGCTCACGAACTAATTTTGACGTGTTTTTACAAAGTCAAGGGCAATTACTCGAAAACCGTTCATCAAAATTGCATCAAGTTAGAACTTGTCCGAGATCTTATCAATTCCAATGATCACAACAAGTTTCATCAGAATCGGTTAAAAACTGTAGCGTCAATCCTTCTCTT
>NW_008709579.1:0-1601 GCF_000327385.1 Lottia gigantea | reverse complement strand
GGTCTAACGACGGACGTCTTGAGCATTCGTCAGTTTGATGATACCACCCAGCCAATCAAATATTTTGCAAATCTTACCTTTTTACTAGAATTTGTCTTCAAACTACGTAAGTAAACATCATGAGCTGCCTGTTGTAAGGATTGTATTAAAGGCATTCCTTTATCTAACTGCTGTTTAACAACTACACCACATCGCAGTAGGTCAGTTATAGTAGGCTTCTCGGTGTATGGTAGTTCCTGTTTAACACTGTCATGTACTGATATTAGCCAATGTTTGATGCTGTAACTACGTATACCGATACCCTCTAACATTGATAGTATGTCTAGTCTACTATATGTACAACCATCAACCTACAAATATACATATTAAGATGCTATTTAAACGCTATATTAGATCTATTGCTATCTGTTATCAGGGTGGGGCCACGTTCGACAATTTTACCTTGAGGAATACCATACTTACGATAAACTGGAATGAGACCCTGATGTTTTTCCCATGCAAATTCCCCTTAGTCTAAAGTACCTCAACTTTATATCTCATATGGGGACAGATTAGAGCACAATAGCTCAAGGTAAGGAAATTATGACCTTATCTGCTCAATAATTTGGCACAAATGGTGGTTGTTGGTTCTAATCTTTGTCAGTGTCTGAAGGTCTCATGGCCTTGAATAAACCATCTATCCCCAGTATCCCAGTCTGTAAATGTGTTCAATAGTCAGCAAAAGAACAGAATGAAATAGAAGTAAAACATACCTCTCCTGGTATATAAATTTCTACTCCTCTATTTCTCATAGCTCTAGATATCTCACCATATTTACTGTCCATAGCTAGAAACAATCTGGAAAAGAATATAGCCAAATATCATTTCTATAATAATCAAGATGAAAGATACAGGTCTAAAGGTATTTTACTGAAACATGATGATGTCTTCTCGAATTGAATTCGCTAAAAAAATTAGTTTAACTCCATTTGATGCTTGATGACATACAATTTGACATACAATTTGACATCTTGGCCAATGTCTTCATACTATATGGAACAGCAGTGGGTATATCATGCATAGTTTAAAATAGGTATTAATGACTTACCTGAAATTAGGGTGTGGTTTAATAGTGGGTATCTGTCCATCAATAACACCTCTTTCATTAACACTCAACACACCTCCTGGTTCTAATAACGCATTTAGTCTATCTAGAACACTGGCACTGAAATAATACACAATATTGTGATGAGAAATTTTGAACAATTTTTGGCATCCTACACAAAATATGGATGGATGGAACCAGAAATGAACACACAGTTAAAAGACCAATATGGCAGTTTGTGATTAGTAAAATATATTAAAATATAAAATAAAATATACTATGGAACAATAAGATAGCGATAGCGAACAAGTACCGTGAGGGAAAGTTGAAAAGAACTTTGAAAAGAACTTTATATTAAAATATAAAATAAAATATACTATGGAACAATAAGATATCACTATTATGTTTTATGCCAAGTTTAAGTATTTATGTGGCCTTCTGATTAATAGTACCAAAAATAGTAGTGTATAAAGTTATATTACCTGCAGAAGTTAACGTTATCTATCAATAACCAATG
>NW_008709578.1:34262-36472 GCF_000327385.1 Lottia gigantea | reverse complement strand
TTTCTGCAGTCGTACGACTGTTTCAAGTTAAGAAATGTGAGGGCCTCTCATAGGTCCGCGCTCGCGCCATACGTTTACAATGGCAAGCGATAAAGCTAGTGAAGTGGGTCAAATTAAAACCTTTCCCCTTGCCTTATTTTGAAAATTTAACCAATTTTGACTATTGGGAAAGATGTCTTAGGCTCAAAACCCCATTTCAACGCGAAAGAAGGATTTTGAACGTATCAGGTATTTGGTCAAATTCGTAAAATCAAATGTGAGGGCCTCTCATAGGTCCGCGCGCGGCATTCATATAGTCAGGCTAAAAATTTTCGAATCATTATTCAGTTTACGTTACAAGTGTAAGGTACGAATATCAAACTGCTACCATGTCTGGACGAGGAAAGGGAGGAAAAGGTTTAGGAAAAGGAGGAGCCAAGCGTCACAGGAAAGTTCTCCGTGATAACATCCAAGGTATTACCAAGCCAGCTATTAGACGTCTAGCTCGACGAGGTGGTGTCAAACGTATCTCCGGCCTTATCTACGAAGAAACCAGAGGTGTATTGAAAGTCTTCTTAGAAAGTTTACGTTACAAGTGTAAGTTGAACTTGTATGGCTCGGAATGAAGGAAAAATGGATGAATCTTGTGATATTTCAACAATGGAGGATGGATTCATAGGAATTTAGCCCTAATAATAAGTTAAGTTCATTAAAAACAGTTTTATTAACATATATTTTCATTGTTTACATGAAACCAAGCAACAGAATGTGAACTTCCGGTCGAAGTTAATCCGGGAGTACTGACCTGGTACTGGAGTAGTCCGGGTCTCTGAACTCTGTTGATACACTGTATATATTAAGTCAAACTGAAAAAAAAACCAAAAAAAAAAAACCTTATTTATTCATGTATTATATATAATTTTTCATTTATATTTTGTATATCGCATGATATAAAGATGTCGGTCCATACAAGGAAAGTCACCTTAACCGACAAAGGAATGATCAAAGAAAACGTGTTCAAACGGACCAACACTATTGCTATATGGGTGGAAAATGAGACCAACGAACGTGTAAAATCACTAGATATTCTATACCATATACAGAATGTAAGTAGTTCTACAATACCTACTATAAAATGCCTTCAGAACACCGAACCCAACTGCTTCTATATTACATTCGACAATGAAGCAAACATGAAAAAATTTAACGAACAATTCAAAGACAATCTATACGTAAAGGGTCAAAGCATGATGATACAGGACTGCACAGAAGAAATTTGGACTGAGCCTGTGGATAAAATCACAATTACAATTTTTGGCGCACCCTACCAATTGGACAACCAAGAAATTTTCAAAAAACTCTCACGATACTGCACAATAGTGAATATAAGGGAAACAAATTTCGGCCCTTTCCCTTCAATCAACAGTGGGACCAGACTGGCATATGTCAAAGCTGTCATAAAGCCAATACCAACCAACATCTTTATAAAAGGTAAACGTATTGGCATAAGGTACGAGGGTCAACCAAAACCACAACGTAAATGCTACAAGTGTGGGGGATATGGGCACACTGCCAATGAATGCCCCACCCTCGACCTTGACAACGACCAACAGGAAAATGAAACACCAAACAACAATGACGTCAGACAACAACCCGAAGACACCAACTCTGTATGGGCGAACCCAAACCCGACCCCATATGAGATAAGTAGAATGTCAAAAAGGCCTAACCCCACCCCAGAGACAGAAGCACTAACTCCGAAAGATATCAGGCCCATGGCACAATCCACCACCACAATGCATGAGAGTGTAATCCAGGAGAAGGAGGTCATCCTAGAGGCCCTATCAAAATCAATCAGGCACCTAAATGAAATGCCCCTCTCCTCCACCCCAGTTAAAATACCAGACTTGCCACCCCCCCTACCCGTCTCACCACCACCAATGCTTGAGGAAAGTGAGACGACGAGTCTGGCTATGTCGGATATAGAATCGTCAAAAAATAGCACTGATTCCGGAAGCACAGCCACCTCGGTGGGGCAATGCTCCGAAATGTCCGACATTTCAAATGACATATCAGAAAGTTTCTTACAGTTATATGGAGAAGAACTGAAAAGAAAAGATAAAAGCTACGAAACAGAAAACATCACAGAAAAAAAGGCGAGGACAGCCTCGCCTAGGACAAACTGAAGTCAAAATCTATAAAGGTACTGTAAAACTAACACTCTATTAATA
>NW_008709578.1:0-1007 GCF_000327385.1 Lottia gigantea | reverse complement strand
GACTACCAACAACTACCTAGTTTGCGATATCAGCATCCGCTGGAAGCGAACGTTAACTTGTCATCTACCACCACCACCGTGTTCACTACTCACTTGACTGTTAGACACCGCACTGTCCACATCACGTTAGTACTCTAAATTCAACATGCCGCCAAAGGTTTCTGCGTGAAAGTACAGTGCCAACAGGTCAACTATCCTTAAAGGACAGGTATTTCTTTATATCATCTAGCACAATTTCCATCATTGCACACTCATCAAAGAAGATCGATACATATTCAAATTGACCAGTTTTACAGAGGCTAGCTAGCCATTTTAGATCAGACCGGAAATAGGTTTTATAGTACGGTCAAAGTTCAAGACCACTGACCGGCTATAGCCTCTAGGGAACATCACCACCCTATATTAATCCACTGGCCATCTGTGATTATAAATAAACTTACCCATCAAAAAATCGTGTGTTTGTGTTGTGCTTTAACTTTCATTGTTTCACCTGTCCGACCGTCAACAGTCCATCCAGCACCATCTAAATCCTTCAAATTTATTTATTTACTTATTTATTTATTTATTTTCATTTTTTTTATTCCTTTTTGCACCCTTCAAAAAAAAAAAAAAAAAAAAAATTTTGTACATTATAATACTACTAACATGATTGAAAGAAAGTTCACTATGCAGATCAAACCCGAAGGGGCCCTGCAGTCAAATATAAATTCTCAAGACTTTCTGGATATTATGCAGGCAAGAAAGTCCCCTATGACCATCATTAGGGGATTCCAGAACTTGGGGAGAGCCAAATTTCTTATATCCTTCGAAAATCAGGCAGATCTGGAACAATTCCACACTTGGTTTAAACAAGATTCCAGAGTCTACAACAATATCAAATTTGAAATTGAACACGCCAAAAACATCCCCGCTCTAAACCGTAAGCCTGATATCCGTATCATGGTTTACGGTGCACCATATGAGATGCGGAATGATGTAATTTTAACAAAACCACAAGCATTCTGCAC
>NW_008709577.1:2201425-2211659 GCF_000327385.1 Lottia gigantea | reverse complement strand
ACTTTGTCATGGAGAAAGCCGTTCATCAAAAAATTCTTAAATTCGAACTTGTCCAAGATGTCATCAATATATATGATCAAAACAAATTTCATTAAAATCAGATGAAAATTGTAGCTTTTCTTTCGATCACTAACAAATTTTGGCGAAATTTTAACCGTTTATCGAAAAATCGTCGAATTCGAACTTGACCGAGATCTTATTAAATAAAATGCTCAGACCAAGTTTCATCAAAATCAATTAAAATTGTAGCTTCTATTGTGCCCACAAAAAATTTTCAAGTCAAGGGCAATAACTCAAAAACTGTTCATCAAAAATCATCTAAATCAGACGAAAACTGTAGTCTTTGTTGTGCCAACAAGAATAGACTCGAACCGACGGACAGGGGCAACAACAATTTACGACCCATATGTGGGGGTATAAAACGGCGTGCAGGACATGTTAACAAGAAAAGCACAAGGTGCAAAACTTTTATATATTAATTTTTTTTTATTTCCGACGTACAATTAAATGCAAATTAGATTATTTATAATATTTATAATCAATTTAGACAAAATATTGAGGAAAAAGACACAATTGAAGGATCGAACTTCTGTAACTGCAAATAAATTGGACGAAGGGTTTGAAGTAGAAGTTTTACAAGTAGTAGGCATACAAGAAGAAAGGGGGTTTACAGGGACAATGTTTACATTTAGAAGATTTACAAGTAGAAGGTTTACAATTAGAGGATTTACAAGAAGAAGGTTTACAAGTAGTAGGTTTGCAAAGAGACGGTTCATAAATAGAGGGTTTACAAGGAGATGGTTCATAAATAGAAGGTTTACAAATGTAAGAAGTTTGCAAGTTCACAAGTAAGATGTTAACAAGTGGGAAGCATACATGGAAAAGGTTTAAATAAAGAAGGTTTATAAGGAAACGTTTTACAAGTAGGAGGTATACAAGGAGAATGTTTACAGGTAGGACTAGTAGGGGGTTTAACAACTGGGAGGCATACATGGAAAAGGTTTAAATAAAGAAGGTTTATAAGGAAAGGTTTTACAAGCAGGAGGTATACAAGGAGAAAGTTTACAGGTAGGACTAGTAGGGGGTTTAACAACTGGGAGGCATACATGGAAAAGGTTTAAATGTAGAGGAAAAGGAAAAGTTTTACAAGTAGGAGGTATACAAAGTAAAGATTTAGTTGAAACCTTCAGAATAAAGGTGGGAATAGACGGTGTACGGTGTCCGGTGCGGTGTGTGGTGTACGGTGCGGGATTATCGATACAATAGAAAATAGTAGCAGAGAATCGTGTTCTACTGTATCGATCACTGCACCGTACCTTAAGTAAGAGACATACTCCTTGTTATATTAACTACATAATAGGGTTCAATACTATAGAATGAGGCAGGCATCAAACACAAACTCGCTAATCAAACCAGAAATGCACGTGCAATACAAATAAAGTCTTACCGGTGCATGGTGCGCACATGCTACAAATGGAATCATTTTATAAAGTGTAATCATTAATGGGACAGTTGCGCCATTTTGGGGGGTTGATTTGAGACTTGAATATATGTAAATAGTTTTCAGAAATAATAGAAACGTACAAAAATCGCATAAATCCTCAAAAACTATCTCGAACTATAGGAATTTCTTTTCCAATTTCTATAGCTGTCTTTCCTATGTATGGCAGTGTCTCAAGAAGACACGACTCGTATTTTTAACTTTCAAACGCGGGTAATTCTGGAAACACGTGGCTTTGATGGCCCAGATTTCCACGGTGAGCTGCGAACACAATTACTGATTGGATTAGCTAAATAATCATTGGTCAAAAACACGGCGCATCTGTCTCTTTAAGAAATTACATTTCTCAATAATTTGACGTTCGGTGTGTTATAATTGATACATTAGTTTTCAAACATTAACCAAAAAGTATCATCATCAGTGACGTGGTGGCTCCAAATTGGCTAGAATGGCAGAAATCGTTTTGGCGCAAACCAGACGCCTGTGCCTTTTGTACAATCCCATGTAGAAAAAACAACACGCCACTGAGCATCATTAAAACATAAATTTGAGCAAAAAAAACCCCAAAAACTAAAAATCTAAAACAAAAAACAACCCAAACAAAGTGAATACCTATATATCAGTGCTTCTCAATCTTTTTCACCCTGTCCACCCTACCTCTGTACTACTAGAAGCCACTGCTCTCTTTCAATAATCAAGTAAATAATTTTATTCACATTTATTGAATATCAAGTCTCCAGAGATACCGTGTTCCTTAATACAATATATGCTACCGGTGCTTAATGAACAATCTTTGTCACCGCGCTAAACCTGCATTCTACTATTTATGATGAAGGGATGACAATAATAGTTTTTGAGTGCAGGTAGCGAGTCTCGGGTATTTCTTAATTACCTCAGAATGAAGCCACATTTGTTGACGTCTCATATTAATTCACCCCTTTTCTGACAATTCAACCTTGTTTTTTTTTTTTATTCACCCCTCAGATTTTTTTCACCCCCGCCAAATGTCACCCTAGGTTGAGAAGCACTGACCTATATACCAAAAGATTGCTTGCCAGGCAAGGTAATATACGCCTACTGACAGCTTTGATTTTTAATATTTGGCAGTACAGTAACAACTACCAGTATGAAATATTAAACCTTCAATCTTTTGACCTTTTTGAAGCGATACTAAATAATAATAACAAGATTCATCTAAATCTGTCAAGAATTGGGCCTTCTAGAGTGTTTACAGGCTAAAGCTTGAACACGTTTTTAAGAACAAGGGCAATCAATACCTCATACTAAATTTTTTTCTGATTTTCGATAACGTTCATTCCTGGGTGATTACAAACACTCACACTAAGTTTCGTCAAAATCCATCAAAAATTGTGCCTTCTAGAGTGTTTAAGTGCAAAAACTTGAACGCATTTTCAAGAACAAAGGCAATAACTCATACTAATTATTTTTCGATTTTTTCATTTTCAATGGGGGTCATCCTTGGGTAATAACAAACATTCACACCAAGTTTCGTTAAAATCCATCAAGAATTGTACGGGTTTTCAAGAATAAGGGCAATAACACATATACTGAATATTTTTCGATTTTTATGCTTTTCAATAGGCTTCATTCTTGGGTGATAAAAAAACAATCAAACCAAGCCTCGTCAAAATCTATCAAGAATTGAACCTTCTAGAGTGTTTAGAATTGAACGCGTTTTCAAGAACAAGGGCAATAACTCATACTATATATTTTTTCGATTCTTCTAATTTTCGATAGTGGTCAACACTCACAAAGAGTTTCGTCAAAGCAAGGCCAATAACTCATACTAAATATTGTTTGGACTTTTCTGATTTTCAAAAGGGTTCATCTTTGGGTGATTACAAACAATCAAACCAAGTTTCGTCAAAATCAGTCAAGAATTGTGCATACGGACCGACGGATGTGGGCGTATAAAATGCCTAATGAAGATATGAAATATTTATGAAACTTTAACAAAATAAATTTCATGACAACAAGTGAGTTCTTCACCTGTGAATTTTGATTTGAATAAACATGCTGGATTTTTATGAGTCCAAAATATTCGAAAGCCTAATTCATATAAATCATGGAATAATTTTAAACCTGAGATATATTGAGTACAACTATTAGGGTTAGATAATGAACAACTTTTAGCAGTATGAAATTCAACAAACAATTGTTTTATATGAGATATTGAATTAGTTTGAATTAGATTAGGAAAAGTATCCCATTCCCATGCTTCTATATCCATTTTTAACACTTGTAGGTCTTCCTGAAAATAGAAATTCATCAATTATTAATATTAATCAAATGGTTTACATTTGCTACTAATACATATTTTAAATATAAAAGCCATTATCAGAATATAAGTTTGGGAAATTCATCGAACACATCTATGGAATGCCAAAACGGAAAAAATCTCCCAAGAAAAAATCAATGTCAAAAATTGTATATCTTATACCTAAAAACTTATCAAATACCAAGAATATTAATTATATACCAAAATCATAAAGTTTTAATTTATTGTTGTAAAAAGGCATGTTTTTCTGGCAAAAATCTCATAACTAGGTTAGAAATTCGGGCAACCTCAGATACTATGTGGGCTTCCGCGCGTGGGGGGTGGGGGGCTAAATACTTTGGGTTGCCTGAACCTAGTTACTAGATTTTTGCCTGAAAAACATGCTTTCGGGGCTGCGAGGGGGGGGGGGGTCGGGGGTAACCCCTCTGCATTCCACCCTTTGGCCTCGCCACTGCATGTGGGCCAATAGGATATTCAGCAGATATATCAAAGGAAGTGTAATATTATTCGATAGAGAATACCGAAATCTCAGCATCAAGAAATTCAATTGATTCCTACTTTTCAAATCCTGGGCAGTACAACAACTGCAAACTTGCCCGTGTGTACTCAACATGCTTTTTAGAGCATAGTTTGGTCCATCATTCAAAAAACTAATAAATGAGTGAGAGGTAATATCCGGTAAGATCCGGCCTAAATTATGATGCTTGGGCACGTCGATTATCCAGATTTATCGATTTATTTGAGAAGGTGTACAATACGGCTTTAAAACTGTTGTCACCGGATGTTACTCTGACTACAGTTGAAATGAACAATTATCGTGCAAGCAATTTAGTGCGCTCGTCGAAGACCAAATACATTCTGAAATTTCAAACGGAAACCTTGTGGTGACTGACGTGACAACTGTGAGCGGTATGTATGATATTATTCCCGTCCCAATTAGTTCTGATAATCTTCAATTTTATATAACATATTTAGTTCAAAGTTACAAATTTGCTTCGGTGCAACAATACCAACATAATGGTCTAACAATTTCACATTTACACTAACAGCAAAAATTTTTGGATCTAATTAAGGATAATTACATGTTAAAACTATTGCTAGCAGGAGATATATAGGAACGAGATATAGGAACCAATCAGGAACCCTACTGACAGCTTTGATTTTTAATATTTGGCAGTACAGTAACAACTACCAGTATGAAATATTAAACCTTCAATCTTTTGACCTTTTTGAAGCGATACTAAATAATAATAACAAGATTCATCTAAATCTGTCAAGAATTGGGCCTTCTAGAGTGTTTACAGGCTAAAGCTTGAACACGTTTTTAAGAACAAGGGCAATCAATACCTCATACTAAATTTTTTTCTGATTTTCGATAACGTTCATTCCTGGGTGATTACACTGACTGACGTGACAACTGTGAGCGGTATGTATGATATTATTCCCGTCCCAATTAGTTCTGATAATCTTCAATTTTATATAACATATTTAGTTAAAGTTACAAATTTGCTTCGGTGCAACAATACCAACATAATGGTCTAACAATTTCACATTTACACTAACAGCAAAAATTTTTGGATCTAATTAAGGATAATTACATGTTAAAACTATTGCTAGCAGGAGATATATAGGAACGAGATATAGGAACCAATCAGACACCTGTTGATCTTATCAAGATTAAGTCAGTTTGGGATTTTTATCTTTAGATGATAATTCATTTTGGTTGACACCATCAAGGCTATAGGCTTCTAGGAAAGTGACGCAGTATTGCGTTAACCTGATTTTCCCAAAAATTATAGCACGAATTTGGTTTAATATCGAGTTTTAATGGTTTTAACCTTTTAATACTTTGTTTTGATTATTAATCTTTTGCCAGTAATTTAAAGTTATGATTTTTTAAATAATTAAAATTCCATTGGTACTTGATACGAATTTCTTGGCTTAACATTTCAACTTCTTGGTATATTATTAAATATCTTGCAATATATAATTTTAATTCTTTGTAAGTGATTTTTTTAGTTAAATTTTTTCGCATTTGACTATTTTCAACTTACTTTTTTATGGCCAAGATCCTTTAAAATATCACTCAATGGTAAAACCTTCCATCCATTGTTTATGACCTTATTAGTTCCTGCTATACCAATAGGTATAAAATGAACTAAGTTACTTCTATTGTGAGCTTTTGTATTCATGCTTTAAGAGAAAAACAATTTGCAATGCAATCAGAAATGAATTATCTCAGTCAGTTTGATGGATTCACTCTATAATTGTATATATCTTCCTTAGTGAGTCAATAAGTTAGCTTTCCCCAATAATCACACCAACTATAAATTGGAATAATTTTTATCCAGGTAAAATATGGATGTTTATTTTCTTAAGTCAGACTACAAGCAATTCTTGTCTCATTTCCGGTGTCATTGTTTCTCCGACATACTCCGACACTCCGACAAGACATTTGAGACTTGATATTTGCGAAATGAAAAGCACGTTTTTATAACGCAGGCTGCAATAAAAATTTGGAATGTTGTTATTACGTATGAAGAAACGAAACAATAAATAAATCATTTTTCAACATCTATCGTATGTCTTTTGACAGAAAATCAGCAAATGTTTAGCTATCCAACTGGGCGAGTTCCAAAGTGAATAATAGTAAGCGCGCCATGTTATTGTTTTTTTTTTTTTTTTTTTTTTTTGAGATTTTGTCGGCGACTGCATTTTCGAATTTACCATCGGAACGTGGACATCATATTTCTGCAGAATTGTATTTTATAAACACTGGTCCTCATATCGATCAAGTGTCGTATGAGATAAATGATATTTCACAGACTGAAATAATAAGTGGTTAGGCCTAAAGGTCAGGAGGAACATTTCGGGCAATAATTCTGCTCTATGCTTTGAGAGGTCAGAATAGTCCGAAACATACTATAGCGCGCATACTTTCTAAACATTTTCTGTCAAAAGACATACGATAGATGTTGAAAAATGATTTATTTATTGTTTCGTTTTTTCATACGTAGTGAAAACATTCCAACTTTTTATTGCAGCCCGCGTGATAAAAACATGCTTTTCAATTCGCGAATATCAAGTCTCAAATGTCTTGTCGGAGTGTCGGAACTTGTCGGAGGAACCATTTCACAAAATGATTTTTTTCTTTTATACTAACTAATTGTTTAAGTTTAGTAGAATGGATGGAACATTAAACTTGTCCCTCAATGCAACAGTATCCATAAACAGTTGGTGAGCAAAATTCAATAATTATATCATAAAATCTTTAATTTACATTGGTCAGAATTAGGTCCATTACATCTAAGTTGTCTTGACTAGCACATGGGAGCAAACATGGAAGAGTGTGCAACTTTCTTGCGAAAAATCTGAATAGTGTTAGTCATTAATTACACAACAAATTCGATAAATATTTTCTCCTCTGAAGATTCTTCTTCACTAAATCAGATAGACTTTTTAAAGAAATAAACTCATAACACATACCTAGGATCAAAGGAAAATACTGGAATATTATATTTTTTAGAAATAGCATCATCAAAACTAAAATCATTATTAATTCTGAAATAAAAACGACAAACCAAGTAAAAATATAACTTAGTAAACAATTATAATTTATAATATTATATATACCAAAATGCTTGAAATCAATTCACAGTGAAGTGGAACCTAAAATTCATTGAGATCCATTGGTCTGATTCATTTTTCAAAAAGTTGATTCTAGTGGCTGATCAAATTTTTTCAGCAAGCCATATTCTTAACCATGGTATGCATACTTACTAAAAAGCATATTCCGACCAGAAACGACTAGGAAACGAAGAGGAACGGCCAAAGAAAACGCAATCAGAAACCGTGCAGAAAAACGACCAGGAATATAACCAGGCCGAACACGGGGCATTTCGCTTTTTGTGTAGATCAATCATTTTTTTGTCCAATTTGGGATAACTATACACGATTATATATAGAGAAATATGTCCATCTTTAAAATACCAATGTCGTCATTACAAAATGCATATGTCAATGCTGCAAAGTAAAATTGTCGATTTGTATCGACCTGGCAACAGAGAAACTATTTTTAACATCAAATTTAAGAATTTCCGAGTTAAAAAATACATGACGTGATATCTGCGCGAACAGAGTACTTCGAACTACGGACCTACAACTCTTCACTTCCGGAGGTAGGTTTGTGAAATCACTGCTGATTGGTTATTAACAATTAGTCATCCAATCAGGATCCATTTTTCATAATCAAATATCGGCTTGTAGGCCTACAGTAAAAATGGAAAGGTAAGGGAATTTCTCCCTATATGTTGGCATGCAGTTTGATGTATTTCACGCTCAAAACGTTACATTTTTTTCTTAGCTTTTATTTTTAATATCGCCACTTCAGTTAGGGTCTAACGACGGACCTCTTGAACGTTCTTCAAATTAACACTTTGACCTACCTGATAACCACTGCGTCACAAAATGCCTGCGCTGGTAGAAATTTGATTAGTTAAAGCAGGCATCATTGAGTTAGTTCAAAAAGATTAATTTGACGAAAGTTCAAGAGGGCTGTAACTAAATGAAGTGGCTATATAAAAAATAAAAGTTACCGGTAATAAAAAAAAATGAACGAAAGTTTAATTAATAATTCCAATTTGATGAACAAGCAATATTGTCACAGTCTTTAATAGAGACAATTATCTAAATGAACTTAAAGATGGGTTTCCTTGATTTTTAGTGTCAAATTAAGCAGTTCTCCCATCCCTCCCAATTAAAAATTCTTAGAACTCAAAAAGGACCATCACCTATTGATTCTAAGAAACGCTGGTGCTGATTGATTTTCAACAGCTGAAAAGTTGCACCGTCTGCGGTGAAACCATATAACTGAGCCAACCCACATGCGAGACAAATAGCCGAGCTGTTGACTCACCACGTGTGCGCCGGACTTGAGGTTGTTTCCTGGTCGTTTCACGTTTTCTTTGGTCGACCCCTGGTCGTTTCAAGCCGCTTCATGATTTAGTAAGTACGATTTACAAGTAGTTTTATTTTCCAATTTAGTTATTCCTACATAATCAACCCACTGCGTAGTGCAACAGCATTCATTGACAACTGTACGTGATCATAATTCATTGTAGTCTTCCTACACTTTTCCAATCACTCAGCTCTCTCAACAGACTTATTTGTGGGTACGACCAATGTCGAGCGGCAGAGATCTAGGCTAGGCCCACTGCACTGACGCTCGCAGTGGCATTTCTAAGAAATTGCCACTGATTACTCAAATTGGCGGCGGCGTTTTTCTTGCACAAATGGCAGAATGTGGCTAAAAAGAATTGGGAGGAAGTGGAAGCTAATAACTGCAGCTCAAGTGTTTACAAGTCAGTCAACAACACTTATTTAGAAAAAGAAAAAGCTTACCCAAAAGAATAAACGAAACCATCTTTAGTTGGTCTGTAAGGTTCATCTGCACAAACATCCCATCCACCATCAGTTATTTTACCCATTCTTAGTCTATCTTTACACTCATATTGTATATTTTGATCTAAATATCTACGATAATAAAATGATAACACATAGATCTGATATCTAAATTACCATGGAAACGATAACAATAAATGGATACTATGCAATATATACCTCTTCTCAATACATATTTCCAAGAATATTAGTTCACAGAGTTATACCATATTCTCAAAAAAGACATGCGAGGACGTCCATTTTGAATGAACCAGGAATTGATTGCTTGAATAACAAGTCATAACCTTGTCATACAATAAATAAGGCAGCACTTAACATGGCAGGCAACGAAGTAAGTAACCTATAAATACTTCAAATTAAAATACTAAACGTTTTAAATCCGAATATCAAATTTTAGTTTTATTTCACAACTGCATGACGTACTACTTTCTGCACGTGTCTCCAACGTGAGTTATATGTCACTTCATCGACCGATTCAGATGCTTATAGTCCGCTGGTTTGGCTAAAAATGAAATTGTTGGGAGTCAAAACTAGATCATCTTGGGGATGAACATTGGCTTTACTAAAGTCTGAGTAAAAAAGTTGACCAAATTGTTGGGTTGAATGACTTCAGGAGTTTACCAACTTTAATTATGCTAAATATATTTAACTTACCTATGATAAATAGTAGATAAATCAGGCAAGCTAAGTTTGGGTATTACAGATAGTGGTAATATTGTCCATTTTCCATTCTTTTTATATTTAGAAATATCAATCTACGAATGAAAAACAGAATGGTCAAATATTGATTTCTTGTCATAAGCTTAATATGACCCATACAAAAACCCAAAATAAACCGAGTTACTCCATGAACTGAAATCTAATTGAGCACAAAATAATTCCTCATGTACTTTTTGTAGTATTTTTTTTTTTTTTTTTTTGCTCAAATCCAATGATCTTTATACAAGAATGACATTTTATATATAAAATATTAT
>NW_008709577.1:2198992-2201375 GCF_000327385.1 Lottia gigantea | reverse complement strand
TATATTTCCCTCTCATTGGGACTTATTTTTCTGACGAGTAAAACTAAACGAGAAGAGATACTTATTAAAGGGGCATTCCGTTTTTTGTAAACCATTTTCATTTCAAACACGTTGTAAATTATACCTGAAAATATTTCTAAAGTATATTATTTTTGTCTTGATCTTAATAAAACTGAATTTGTTTTAAATGGGTTAATGAGAAACCGAGTACTAATTATTTATTAAGCAGTTTGACCTAGTTTCGGTGATTGGCTTTACAATGGCTCATTATATTTAGTTAAAATCTTTGGACAACGTAGGAGACATATTTCTATACATATTTACTCAAATACGTACAGTTATAGTTTCTAACAATAGTTTCAATAAAGCGGAATGGCATAGGCCACTAAATATTAGTAGTGAGAGTTTAAATTAAGATAGCAGAAAATAAAATTATCAAATGATTTAATAACTTGTGAATGCATATGTTTAAATAGAGATTTATTTCAAATATGTGTGTCAAAATTGAAAAAAAAAAGATAATTTTAGGTAATTAAATTACGTAATCACATTAATTTGTTTTCTGGCTCATTTTGTGAAATGATCAAATACAAATGTCATGAAAGTGAAAAATTCCTTTTATGCTGAAGGTGCTGACACTTTTACAAATATTAAGACAGAAGACAATACAGTTTTTAAATGTAGTTTAATGCCAATTCTAACTAATAAAAAAAAGAAAAATACTAATGAGAAAATCAAAAAGGCTGTGATGGAACCCCTTATACATTTTGAAAAAGACGAAAGAAATTATGACAAAAAACGTCTTCTGTTTCATCACATTTAATAATTTGATTTCACTTTTGTTGTATCGTTTTTACGACCAACATGCCAGTCACGTAGATAATGTAGCAGGTAACTCCCAAAGTTGTTTCTATATGTTTCACATATAACAAAATGGAACAAACTAAAACAGAAAAATTCGTCCTCGATGATGGATCCTTGCTGAGAAAAATTCCATGGCAACCAGGCGCTACCTACAAGGATATAGTCGTACGCTTACTTAACGTTGTGCAAATATAATAGCAAAGCCGCCGTGGTATTCGATAAATACAGTGATTCACAGATTATCACTCACCAATGGAGGCAGCGCGGACATACAGTTGTTTAAGTTAATCCAACACGAATATTCGACTGCGAAAGGGACCATTAACTGGCCAATGGGTGCACAGAAACAACCCTTAATCATAAAATAACGAATACAATGATGTTAAACATGTTGCTACTCATTGTTTCACGCTATGTGATCTTCAGACAACTGACTTATTTCAATCTTCGTCCCTTTTGGTCTCTGTATTAATTATTATTAATATTTTACGAAAGAATCAATGACTATTGTTTTTTATTTACTACCATGGTTTCTGACAAACACCACAAGAATTGCTTACTCGCTCTAGTCGTTTGACGAATTTTCATCTCGTTATGGTATTTTAGCCGCCATTTTGCAATATAGGTACTGTTCAGCGTTCCAATTTTGAGTAGGCTTCTTGTAATGTTACCAATTTATTATATTATACATGCTTGGTATTTGCACTCAATGTTAGGTTCAACCACGTGGGAAAGGCTTGACAAATTTTGTTACCAGTGTATACATGAAACCTAGTCTCAAAATACAATAAAAGCTTTTGTTGCATTTTTAAGTTTACGTATACTATTAACTTTCATTATGCTTTTTTCATCCTGTTAGAAAACTACTGTATGGATTTAGGAAAATAAACACCAAATTGTTGAGAAATATGTCTCCTACGTATTTTAAAGGTTTCGACTTTCAATAATATCAAGCGTTTCAAACACAAATACAAAAAACTAGGCCAAAGTCTGTCGCTAATTCTATCGACTCCCTCAAATAAATCTTTTATTTCAAACTTTTAATCTTGTGCGATCAATCTACATAACCACCGAAATGAGCTCAATCGGATTTAAAATACAGATGTGACGTGGGCCTTTGTGACGTACCATTTAAAAAATATCAGGCCTCTCGTAAACTGCTATGTATCTCTTATTACGACTCACATATTAAACTATTGTATTATACAGTATTCACATACTTTGTATCACCAGGAATCATAATACAATTTTTTACCGGTGGGTTCGTTTTGCCGCATTGCCCAACTTGCCGCATCGTGCCCAACTGCACAAAAACGACATGTAAAACGAAACTAAAGGTTTCTGATAAAATCCGGAATGGCCATTTTTTACATGAAACGAAATATTTTAATCTGTTGTCCCGCATCTTTTTTTTTATTATGTATAATTTGGACCTGTTAGGGAACTCGAAACTATAGTTTTATGGTAAAATCTGGAATAAAATAAATACCAAGTACAAACGATCAGAACCGTAATACAA
>NW_008709577.1:2192748-2198942 GCF_000327385.1 Lottia gigantea | reverse complement strand
TTTAATAAGTATGCAGAAATAGGCCTACATCAATTTAAAAGAGATGTGGGCAAATAAAAATGACTTGTATCTATCTGGGTACTAGAATGCACCTTGAACCCTGGTTAGTGAGCATGATCTTTACTCACTGAGCTACCACACAAACCCAAGAATCACAACAATCAGAGATCACGCCCAGGTGATATCAGCTTTGCTTAAAACAGAAATACAGGAGGCTAATCTACCTGGTTTTTTAATAGGAGCAACTTTCAATCTATTGTTACCATCAACTCCATCTGTAGCCGCTCTTTCCATTAAAGCATTTCTCTACAACATATAAATAACATAATTATTCTATATATTCTACCAGTTAATACAATCATTTATGACGTCATTTTCTGACAACTGTCGGTGGGTCATCGTATCACGAATGCGGGTTTTGACACGGTCTTATTAACCCGTATTAAACTAAGCCCACTACACTTCGATTTCTTGAAGTGGAAATGAGATTGGTAACATTTACATCTGGCCAATCAGATCGGTAGAATAGAAATGGGGTCATGTACACAAAACACAACACCGCTTTGCCACCGCCAGTTTGAAGAGATAGGAACACATTCGTTCAAAGTAAATATTCTAAAGAAAGGTTTTCATTTTCTCCCCGAAAAAAATCGTATACGTCTAATTTGTTGACGTGCGCTAAATCTGACGTTCGTTAAATTCCAAATATTTAAATGTCATGGGAGTGGTGATATATATATCTAACATAATATCATATATATAATAGATAGTAATTTCTTGTGAATCTTTGAAACCAGAATTCTGGGGCTAGAGCCATGAAAGGGACAAGGATCGTTATTCTATTATTATTCTATTATAAATTATGTTTATTCGTAATGATTCGTCTTGTAAGGATTTGTTTTGCTGCGGAGCCCTTTTCAATATTTTTTAAAATTATTTCGTTTTAACGATATGCAGGCTATATGTCAGGCATTAAATCAATTTTCAACAAAATTATGCAAAATAATAATAATAGAGTATTACCCCCAAACAATTGCAAGAAATTGTTTTATGGTATTATTTTGTACTACAAGGTTTGCAGAACAACATACAAAAAATTACCAAAATCCCTTCACCAGAATGGGTCCAAATTTGAAATTTAAAAAAGATGACGTTGTATATATCTTATCTGCTTATACACACGGCCTAACGTAAAAGTTACACTTGTCGCTCTGCAACTTATCATAGTATTGAATTGCGACCATTATTCAAACTGAATAAATAAAATGTATAATTGGTGAATTAATAGCATGAAATTCTAATGATTGCCAAATGCTGCTAATAGTCGGATAGAACTATTAGATTTCCCTATGGTTCTAGCTTGTAGAANAATTTATAGAGCCAGTTTGGGTCTCGAGTGCCCTTATTTGACGCGCTAATAAATTAAAGAACGTTTGGTCAATATAGGTTTTAACATTTCGTTTTAAAAGTTAATTATTTCAGGATAGGTAGAACAACATAGGAAGGGCCACAATGACCGCCATTTCCTGTATTTCTTATAATTTTGCAACTAGAAATACAAATACAAAATGCATGTAATGTAAATATATACCCCAGGAACTCCATAGATAATTACTGTTAAATTTCGAAATACATAAGTAGCTCTATTACTGATTAGTTTAGCTAAAATAATTCCTAATTCTGTGACTAAGGTACGATTGGTGAAAAAAATTGGCGCATATGTCCTTTTAAGATATATATCAGAAAGACACCTTTTTTCAAATACACATTTCTTATGCATTAAATATACACACAGAAGCAAACACAAAAAACAAAACAATAAACAAACCATATTCTAATCATATGTTTCACTGGGAATTGATATGGCCAAAGTTTTCGGATGTATTACGGTGTTTAAGCTACATATACGATAAGCTGCGGAACGATAACCTGTGCATTAATCATTAGTATTAACAATTTGAGCTTACCAGAGCATCTGGTTAACCCTACATTTCTAAGCAGATGTGTGATTATTACTTTTCCTAATTGTCATAGACACCTACCACTCTATATATCACTGTAAAACATTTACTTTCATATTTTTACTTGTTAATACAGAAGCTTCTGGAAACTATTTGCAACTGTTGAAAACTACTATAAACTTATGAAATCACCTTTAGAACAAAAAAAAAAAAGGATTCTTTACGCTGAAGATTGGCAAGTCTATGATCAAACCATTGAACAGTTTATGATGCGGCATCTGCAGGATTGACTCCCGACCACGGAATTACAGACTGTACATTGACAAAGAAGGTACATGCCCTTTTTCGCTGTGCTCCTATCTATGCAATCAAAAGGCATAGTGCAAACTCCGCATCTTTTTGAATGGTTTCAGGAACGTTCATGAGTAAAGTTTTCAATATTGTCCAAAGGAAATGTGACTATGACAATCGACACCGGTTCGGCTGAAAGGGAGCTTCACCTGAACTAACTCTTTTGACCGATAGATCTGATATTTTTAGCAGCATGTTTTGTACCTACAATATATTTGGATATCACAGACTAAATGCAATTACAATAGTTCTTTCGTATCGTATGTAAGAAAGTGTAGCGTTTATTCCCAGATGTCCTACAGGTTAGTGGGCATCTCTAACTATTAATACTGAAACTGGAGATAGTTTAAGTAAGATGATTTGGCCTTTTTCTAGATTTTAAAACTTTAATGTTTAATTTTCACAAATTTTAACCACATCAACTAGATATTTTAATTGTTTAACGAAAAATAGTTTCAATCAAACCCTCCCTTCCCCGAAATAGAATAATAGCTTAGTCGACAAACTTTATTCCAAAATTTTTTTCGAAAACCAGTGAAGGTAAGGCTATCAAACGTATCCAGTATAAACAATATAGTTTATAAGTGCAAAATTTCAACAGCCTGAACTAAATTAACAGACCGCTGTACTTCTGGACCATCATTTAAATCTGGCAAATGATCTAAAACTGATGGGCTGGGTCAATATTCATCAGTTCACAATTTGGGTCCTTTAAACTGTTTTCTCTGAAAGTCCGCGAGAAGCCAAGTCAGCTGGGTTCTCTCGGGTGTTCACATAATTCCATTGATCCACATTTGAATTGCGTCGAATAATTAATATTGAGTCTGACAGCTACAGATGCTCTGGTAAGCTCAAATTGTTAATACTAATGATTAATGCACAGGTTATCGTTCCGCAGCTTATCGTATATGTAGCTTAAACACCGTAATACATCCGAAAACTTTGGCCATATCAATTCCCAGTGAAAAATGTTTTTGCATGTAAATAGGTAGGTTCTAAACTTAAGTCATCGGTTGGGCCATAACCATAGACAGCGAACGGGAACTTGATGAAACACCTACTGTCAAGATCCGATATTATAGCTATTCGTCCTAAACGGAACTTCATCAAGACAACTTTGAGACTGTTAGCGAGATAAGGTCCAGTTAACAAAACATCGATTTAAGACAGACCTTGACATTTTTAAAATCGTAATTATCGGTGTCAAATGTCAAAATTGGACCCTTTCTGGTGAAGGGATTATGGTAAACTTTTAGTTTGTTGTTCTGCAAACCTTGTAGTACAAAATAACATCATAAAACAATTTCTTGCAATTTATTCAGGGTAGGGGGTATCATATTTTGGACTGGACTAATTAGTGTTTGATGACGTCAGTAATCGCGAATGGCCTTAAGTGATAAAGCACTATTTTATGATAAGAGATGTCATCAAACACACCGTTTTAGTTGAAATACAGGAACCAAAGACGTCTGATCGAAAATAAGAATGGTGCAAATTAATACTATCAGTGTCCCCGATACAAATAAAAATTTTAGAAAACCTTTTTACAATTCCTATAATTAACTAATTTTGAGGTATGCCTTGACATGTACAATTTATTTAAAAGTTAAAAACGTTTAAACAAAATAACAATAAACATTTTACTTGCACAAAAAGTGATCACACATACGTATGTACGATTTATGTAGTCAAACAAATGCGAAACTGTGTCAGAAGCCAGTATGAGCACGTTATTGCTTTGTTTTAGATACCCCGGTCATTAACAACCGTAATACATTATTGATTTCATATTCTTCTTCACACAACAACCTTTTTGTGGATACTAAACACGACCAGCCAGTAGGCTATAATGTACTGAGGTAGGGTCTCACGATAAGGAGATAGCACATATCTGATCGGCTAATAACTCCCGAAAGGCCCAAGCCAACGAAAACTGAGCTAAAAATGCCAAAAACCGATTTATGTAGGTTAACTTCGATATGTTTATATTTCAGTATATATTAGAACTAATTCCCGTTTGAAATAATATATTTCCCTCTCATTGGGACTTATTTTTCTGACGAGTAAAACTAAACGAGAAGAGATACTTATTAAAGGGGCATTCCGTTTTTTGTAAACCATTTTCATTTCAAACACGTTGTAAATTATACCTGAAAATATTTCTAAAGTATATTATTTTTGTCTTGATCTTAATAAAACTGAATTTGTTTTAAATGGGTTAATGAGAAACCGAGTACTAATTATTTATTAAGCAGTTTGACCTAGTTTCGGTGATTGGCTTTACAATGGCTCATTATATTTAGTTAAAATCTTTGGACAACGTAGGAGACATATTTCTATACATATTTACTCAAATACGTACAGTTATAGTTTCTAACAATAGTTTCAATAAAGCGGAATGGCATAGGCCACTAAATATTAGTAGTGAGAGTTTAAATTAAGATAGCAGAAAATAAAATTATCAAATGATTTAATAACTTGTGAATGCATATGTTTAAATAGAGATTTATTTCAAATATGTGTGTCAAAATTGAAAAAAAAAAGATAATTTTAGGTAATTAAATTACGTAATCACATTAATTTGTTTTCTGGCTCATTTTGTGAAATGATCAAATACAAATGTCATGAAAGTGAAAAATTCCTTTTATGCTGAAGGTGCTGACACTTTTACAAATATTAAGACAGAAGACAATACAGTTTTTAAATGTAGTTTAATGCCAATTTAACTAATAAAAAAAAGAAAAATACTAATGAGAAAATCAAAAAGGCTGTGATGGAACCCCTTATACATTTTGAAAAAGACGAAAGAAATTATGACAAAAAACGTCTTCTGTTTCATCACATTTAATAATTTGATTTCACTTTTGTTGTATCGTTTTTACGACCAACATGCCAGTCACGTAGATAATGTAGCAGGTAACTCCCAAAGTTGTTTCTATATGTTTCACATATAACAAAATGGAACAAACTAAAACAGAAAAATTTTTTCGTCCTCGATGATGGATCCTTGCTGAGAAAAATTCCATGGCAACCAGGCGCTACCTACAAGGATATAGTCGTACGCTTACTTAACGTTGTGCAAATATAATAGCAAAGCCGCCGTGGTATTCGATAAATACAGTGATTCACAGATTATCACTCACCAATGGAGGCAGCGCGGACATACAGTTGTTTAAGTTAATCCAACACGAATATTCGACTGCGAAAGGGACCATTAACTGGCCAATGGGTGCACAGAAACAACCCTTAATCATGAAATAACGAATACAATGATGTTAAACATGTTGCTACTCATTGTTTCACGCTATGTGATCTTCAGACAACTGACTTATTTCAATCTTCGTCCCTTTTCGTCTCTGTATTAATTATTATTAATATTTTACGAAAGAATCAATGACTATTGTTTTTTATTTACTACCATGGTTTCTGACAAACACCACAAGAATTGCTTACTCGCTCTAGTCGTTTGACGAATTTTCATCTCGTTATGGTATTTTAGCCGCCATTTTGCAATATAGGTACTGTTCAGCGTTCCAATTTTGAGTAGGCTTCTTGTAATGTTACCAATTTATTATATTATACATGCTTGGTATTTGTGGTCTGAAACTTAGCTCAATAATGTCAAGAGTTATCTTTCTGTAGTAATAAACGTCTTACGGGAGTAGAAAATTATTATATTTTTCTCGGCAATGAAGATATCAAATTCATTACTCTACAACTTCTCTCCATAATCCTTTTACGAGTACGGTTGCACCATGGTACGAGGGTATAAAAATACACGAGATGTTAATCTTCTTCAACCACTTGCCAATAAACCTTTACACCAAACCTATAAACCAACCATCGCACTCAATGTTAGGTTCAACCACGGGGATCCTCAGA
>NW_008709577.1:2184526-2185269 GCF_000327385.1 Lottia gigantea | reverse complement strand
TTACTATACTTTTATCCAACTTTTCATCATTCGATGTCATTAATATAATAACAGTGGAGGAAAACTGAACTAAGAATGGCGTATTTCACGAAGAAGATTGCTTGCAGATGCACTGTACATAATATAAGATAATATTCAGACTTTTTGCTCGGTTCAGAAGGAAATGTAGGACATGTTGACAGGCAAGTTTGGCTAGTTTCAATGTTTCACGATGATTTGTGATTATCGGTGTTGACAGTTCGAGAATATCAACTGACTGAATGGAGAACTTTCATCTCCACGGTTTATTCAGTATGGTGTTCCACGATCTTTCGCCCAAACCCCTTAATATCTTTATAAATAACTTGCCCTGGAGACTGAATTCTAATTGTGACCTCTTTGCCGATGATACTAACATTTATGCCTCTGCTTAGAGTTTATCATGTTTCCAAGCTAAACTTAAGTTTGATGTTTTTATACACATGAATATGTGGTCGTATATTGTCGTCGCCCCTGTCCGTCGGTCCGTCCGCCCGTCCGTCAACATTTCTTGTGAGCACTATAGAGACTACAGTTTTCATCTGATTTTGATAAAACTTGGTGTGATGCTTTAGATTGGTAAGATCTCGGTCAAGTTCGAGTTTGACATACTTTCGATGAACGGTTTTTGAGATATTGCCCTTGACTTAGAACGCCTTGAAATTTGTTAAAAATAGTTCGTGAGCAGGATTGAATCTACAGTTTCAACCGATTCTGATGAATCT
>NW_008709577.1:2132257-2184476 GCF_000327385.1 Lottia gigantea | reverse complement strand
CTGTCGCTAATTCTATCGACTCCCTCAAATAAATCTTTTATTTCAAACTTTTAATCTTGTGCGATCAATCTACATAACCACCGAAATGAGCTCAATCGGATTTAAAATACAGATGTGACGTGGGCCTTTGTGACGTACCATTTAAAAAATATCAGGCCTCTCGTAAACTGCTATGTATCTCTTATTACGACTCACATATTAAACTATTGTATTATACAGTATTCACATACTTTGTATCACCAGGAATCATAATACAATTTTTTACCGGTGGGTTCGTTTTGCCGCATTGCCCAACTTGCCGCATCGTGCCCAACTGCACAAAAACGACATGTAAAACGAAACTAAAGGTTTCTGATAAAATCCGGAATGGCCATTTTTTACATGAAACGAAATATTTTAATCTGTTGTCCCGCATCTTTTTTTTTATTATGTATAATTTGGACCTGTTAGGGAACTCGAAACTATAGTTTTATGGTAAAATCTGGAATAAAATAAATACCAAGTACAAACGATCAGAACCGTAATACAAAATACATAAATCCATAAAACGAAACAAGACAAGTGCAATAAATAAATATGGTAATAATTTACAAGAGTTATGTCCCTCTACTGCGTGCCAATAACGTCACCCTCGTGCTAGAAAAAATAACTTTGCTTCTAACGGTCGAAAATAGCTCAAATTCGAACTTGATCTTCGTTTTATGAATATGTATACACATACCGAATTTAATTTGATTCCATCAAAAAATCTAGTTTTTAGAGCGTTTACAAGCAAATGTTGACGGACCGACCAACCAACCGACGGACGGACAGGCGTGCCGACAATATACGTCCACATAGAGAGATGTGGGCGTATAAAACTCTATGCGAGACACCATATTAAAATATTTCGTTTCATGTGAAACAAATGGCCATTCCGGATTTTATCAGAAACCTTTAGTTTCGTTTTACAGGTGGTTTTTCTGGGCACGGTGCGGCAAGTTGGACAATGCAGCAAAACGAACCCACCGATTTTTTACGTTTAAAGACATAGTTCATATCATAGCATCATATCACAAAGCGAATCTATTTTCACCAGATTCAACTATATACTATATCACTTTAGGACTAGTTACAAAATTTGATAATATTAAGTAATAACAATGGGCGGGCCAAAAGCAGACATTTAACGCATCCACATTTACGTCAATAACGCTGAAGATGGCGTCTGCTAGGTTTGCCTCTGTCGACGTTGAAGAAATAATTAAAAGCGAGCGGAACAAAAACACAGAAAATCACTCGTTGCAATGGTCTTTATGCCACTCGTAGCCATAGGATAACCTCTATACATAAAATATTCAAATTGATTTACAAATCACCAATATATATCGAACCACAAACATATTCATTTTAACTAACAAATCACTACTCTATACCGAATTACAATTTTAATATATCCCTGAATACCTAATGTTAATTTTCATTTTTAGTCAATGTTAATGTATTTGTACGCCTGTGAGAAAAGTATACCTGGCCCATTCTCTTGTCCATATTTCTTCATCAGCCAAATTACTATGCGTCTTTAGATCATTTCGAAGTCCTCTTACATTGAGGGATAATAAATTAATTTTTCTCATTATGACTTCTGAATAGACTTCTGCCTGCCATTATGACAAAATTAGCGATTAATCTACTTCAGGAATGACCTGAACATTTTTGCAGTTGATCGATGTATAAACAAAAAAAACCTGTGCACACTTATGCATAAACCGCTACGCGGTGTACATAAGTGTACACAGGTTTTTGTCTGTTTATATATTTATAGTACGTAAAAACCTTTTATTTATACAGTTTATACATCAATAAACTGAAAAAATGTTCAGTTCATTTCTTAAAATTAAATCAACTCGAATACGTGGTTAAATTTCATTTAATATAACAACTTAAGGCAATCGCCTGGCGCATAAATAATATACATAACAGTTTAACATGTTAATGAACTGATACTATCAAAGACACGCCCTCCTAGAGAACAGTCAATCAGCATCAAGTAGGTTTAGATTTCCATAAAGCTTTTCATAGTGTTTACCATGATTTTCTGTTCCATGTTCTACACATATTTGGTTTCGAATAAGATTTGAAAAGATGATTACAAATTTTATATCATGATATAACATGTAATGTTGTTAACAATGGATTCACTACCAAAGGTTTCAAAAAAAAAGAAGTATTATTCAAAACCTAAAGGAATACAGATATGGGAGAAATATTTAGAAAGAGAACTAATAGAATAAGATATTAAATCTATATTGAGCAAAATGTTTGCTGTAATATAAAATACAGGGATTTCGAATATAATTTTTTTTTTTTTTTTTTTTTGCAGGGCGTTCGCTTTTGGACGTAACTCAATTTCACCGGAAGTGATACCACCGGAAGTAATAACATCGAAACCGGAAGTGATAAAATTTTTTTGAATGTGTGCTTTTATTCCACTATGCTGGCAGTCTACACCATGTGAGTTTCAAGTCAATCCACCAAACTACAACCAAAATATTATTTTCTGATTAATTACGGCAAAAAAAAGTAATGAACGAATTTTCGAAAATCGAAAATTTTCAACTGCTATTATTGTGTCCTTTGTTACAAGAAAACCCGATCAAAATCGGTTGATAAACACGCCCTCTAGAGTCCATTTTCCGTTTGTTGCAATTTAGCGTAATGTTGCTCAGAAAATTTTCGTTTTACATTTAAGCTGGGATTAGCCACGAGTTACGAAACGCCACGAAGCCCATTTTCCCGTACCTGTTGCCGTTTCCGAGAAAACCGGCCTGCCGTGGACGAAAAAAAAAAAAAAATCAATACGAAAACAAAGCAGGGTGTTCGCTTACGAACACCCTGCAAAAATATCTAAAACATTAATGGAAACAATACAGTTTCGAGCTCAACTCGAAAGCTGTAAAAATCAAAAGACTTTTTACTTTGCTTAGACAACAGCCCCTTTTTGTCTCATGAAGCACAAATTAATTCATAGTTGTAAAATACAGTTATGACGTAATTCTTTGTTGTTCGAGTTCTAATATTCAACTTAATGGCACTGTTAGTGTCCAAAATGGAGGAATTATTGGAAGATTATTTAGGAGACAACAACAACAAAAATACTCACTGAAATGAACTTTTCTTTTAATCAATTTATACAAAACTATATTAAAGGGACAGATTTTGGGGGTGGATTAGAAATGTACAAAAATCGTATACTTTCTTCAAAAATACTTCAAATTTGGAATTATATCTTTCCAATCAGTGTCTCAAACTATACACATATACATTTAAAGGCTAAGATTTCGGCGGCGAGCATTGGTCACCATTATTGATTTGTTGAGCCCAAATAATTCCCGTTTCTAAGACTACAGTACATGTTCGAACGGTTGCCGAATCTGTCTCTTTATGTCAAAAATAGCATATGCATAATATTAGTATCTTTAAGACAAAAAATTTAAACTAAAAAAATATGTACCGGAAGTGAAAATAAGCCCCATTTCGGGAAAGTTTCTATTCAGAAGCCGTATGGTATCTGATTTGCACAATTTTGGTGTCAAAGGATACATTTATCTACCTACGTTTATCTTGGTAGTCTAGAGAGCCGAATTTCGATTGTCGGTTTTGCCTTTTTAATGACCGTATATTATTTTCTGAAGTTTTGAGGCTTATATCTCATGACCTTGACCTTTGATGACCTTTATATATACCATGATGATAACTGATAACCACGACCTTTTGACTTTTAGGGTCAGACCTTTTTCTGTGATTATACAAGGGTCTAAAAATGGCACTTTACAGTGCTGTCTCTCAAACCTCCCACATTCAAATTAAATGTACTTAATAATGGTTTCAAATAATATTGCTTTTGATGAGTGTCACAATCATATCACGTTTACAAAATGTTGTAATTTACTTGAAACTTTTAATGCTTCTATCACAGAAACTGGACCTCGGCTGACATCAGA
Source organism: Lottia gigantea (assembly GCF_000327385.1). NCBI lineage: Eukaryota > Metazoa > Mollusca > Gastropoda > Lottiidae > Lottia > Lottia gigantea. The sequence goes on along the minus strand of NW_008709577.1, from coordinate 2,180,493 downwards.
ACAGTGTTATTTTCGGATCCATAATGCTATAACATTAAATTCGGTTAATAAGGTCACGCCCTCATAATATAATAGATAGAAATACTGAGTTTACTAATCGGTTATATGGTTATATCTATCCTCTCCCCCCATTTCTATCAGAAATGCCCTGTGTGAAGCTTGTGCAAATTAGGACGACCTAGGATGGATTAAAATGTGTCATGCTGTAAATTAAACTTACTGAAACACATTGGAACCCTGGCCTAATTGGCCCACTTTCTTATTTCCTTTCCTAATATCTTCAAACTTGGTATATAGCAAATGGCTCCGTGAAAGTTATTCTAGCGCTGTGCAACACATCACAGGAATGAATGGCCATTTTTTTACCGGAACTATGTCATAATTACGTGTCACGTAATTCTGTTATTTTTAATTAAATTGGTCGACAGAACTACAAGTCTTTGTAAACAAAAAAAATGAAAACAAAAATTGCCTAAGATATGTATTCAAACTGATAATAAAATGTGTCAAAATATAGCATTGAATTCATAAGTACTTATCAGAATTATCTGCCACTTGACAAATCACTGCTTAATACCGGAAGTAAAGAGTCTCGCCCAAGAAGACACAACGAAATTCACCATTCATTACCGAGTCAGATTCAGCTTACGGAAACTGCCGAGAATTGCCGAATGGATATATAGATGTATATTCGATTTGTGATCTGGATTACTAACTTTCTTATTTCTTTTCCAATTTCATCAAACTTGGTATGTATGTGTATAAATCAATTTTTACTGCGCATGTGCATTACCAATATTCTTATTTATTATATAATTTCATCAAACTCGGTATTTATGTGTATAATCAAATTCTAAATTCGATGGCAATATTGAATTTTTGTTTTGCGCATTACCAACTTTCTTATTTCTCATCAAATTTGCAATGTATGTGTATAATTCAATTCTTAAATTGATGGGGATATTAATTTTTAGTGCGCATGCGCATTTCCAATTGTGTTATTTCTTATCCAAATTTCATCAAACTGGGTTTGTATGTTTGTAGTCAAATTCTAAACTTGATGACAATATTGACTTTTTGAGAATTGTCCTGCTTGTACAGATTTTTTATCTGAATTGCATGGGTATACTGGAATTTCTGTCCACCTTCGTTTGTACCTGTTTGTCTGTTTGTAGTTTTTTTTTACTTCCTATCTTCCGGTAAACACTTTTATCATTATTATTAGCTATAATAATTCAAAATACTTTTATATGTACATGTTAGATTATCTTTGTAATTCGGAAAGGTGTCATATGGGCGAAAGACTGTACCCCAATCCTTTTCATATGTATATGCGAATGAAAAAAAAAATAAAAACGTTATTTCAGAGCAAAACGAAATGTGATCGGACGATCCAAGCAGAAAAGAAGATCTCATTAATAAACTAAAATCTACTAAAACACTTACTACTTTGGGGTAGAATAACCCAAATTTATCAATTTATCAGATCACACAGCTCCAATATCAAGGGCCAAAAATTTTTAAGAGTGAAATCGTTGAAAATTCAAACTTGACCTAGATCTCATCAATATAAATAAAAAGACGTAAAGCTCCATTCATTTCATTCATCATAAAAATCACATGAAATCTGTTGTCTCTATTGTGTTTATGAACAAGTTTTGAAGCATTTTATCTAAGTCAAGGACAATAACTCAAAAACCGTCCATCGAAAAACCGTCAAATTCAAACTTGACCAAGATCTCATCAATATACTCCATCACATCAAATTTCATTAAAATCAGTTGAAAACTGTATTCTCTATTGTGTTCACAAACAACTTTTGACGCGTTTTTCGTAAGTCAAGGGCAATAACTCAAAAACCGTTAATCAAGAAAATCGTTTCATTAAAATCAGATAAAAAAAACTGTAGTCTCTATTGTGTTCACAAGGAATGTTGACAGACCGACGGACAGGGGCGACGGCAATATACGTCCACATTTCCAGTGGATTTGAACATTCAGGAAATCAGATCACGAGAATTCCTGACTGATTGTAAATCTGGCCTAATGTAACGTATGTAATTCCTGGCGGAATTGGCCAATCTGTAAACGAGACAAAAAATCAGCTAAATTATTGTAAATTCCAGGTATATGCTCACTGTCAACTGCAAAATTATAAGATGCAGCACACATTGTTAAATGCATTAAGGCAGAAATGTATATATTAGGAGACCTGCCTTTCCTAATAATTTGAACAACTGACTGGTTATCACAGCGAAGATGATGGAACAAAGTAAAAAAAACTACAGACAAACAGGTACAACTCAACCTGCCAAATAACAACCAACATTGTATTTTTCGATCTATTTCGGTTAAAAAGTATCGAACGAATTTTAGAAAATCTAAAATTTCCAACTGCTATCATTTGTCCTTTGAAATACAATGAAGGAAACCCGATCAAAATCGGTTGATAAACACGCCCTCTACAGTCCATTTTCTGTTTGTTGCTCACGTTGCTTCATGTTGCTCAGAAAATTTTCGTTTTACATGTAATCATTTTGCCCGATCAAGAAATGTGCTCCCGGAATTAAGAAAAATAAGCAGTACGGAAACGAACGCCCTACAATAATAAAAGCTTTAATAACAAGGGTGGAAATTAACCCTGGGAAAAGAATGAATAACAAATATTAATACATATCAAATAATATAACGGTATGTACATAATATGTGAACAATAAAATTAAAGATGTAAAGGGCTTTTTTGACGTCTAAAAGTATAGATAGGATGGAGGGGAAGTTAATAAAATGCACATACAAGTTATACTTTAATTTATTTGAAAATATCATATCTGAACCCATATCAATAAGCCACAAAATATTGAGTAAGATTTTGTGATTGAATAATTGATAATTTCATTCGTTCATGTGGGTCAATTTGAAATCTCATGACTCTGAAAAAATGCTAGAATAAAAATCATATCCACTTCTCATTCCCTGCATAAGATGGGAAAAATATAATTCTATAAATTATAAAAATATTTCTGGACAATGGATACATTTCGCTGTAGGAATGAGAACAGTGTACAAATCGATTCAAAGTTGTCACTAGAACATGTTCCTTTAGCAACGGTAATCAATACCTATTGTTAATATCTAACGTTGTTAAGGAACATGTCACTAGAATAACTTTGTGATATGAAGGATAGGCCTATACTTCTCATATACACCCAACAGACTACAAAGAGAGTCATTTATCAACAAAACTAACAATATTCTTCAATCTGCATGCCTAATTGCAGCATTATTCTAAAATATTTTGAACTCTGTATATTTATCCTGTGTATTAAAGGGACAGTTGCGCCATATTAGTTTATTTGAATCTTGAAAGTATGTAAATATTCTTCAGAAGTACTAGAAATGTACGAAAATCGCATAATTCCATTAACAATTGTTCAAATTAGGCATTTTACTCACTATTTCTATATGTCTTTTCTATATTGCACCTTATAAAGACTAGTCTTCGTTTTAACATTCCAAGGCGGATAATTCAAACATGGATTTAAAGGCTTAAATTTCGACGATAAGTTATCACATATTACTATACTTTTATCCAACTTTTCATCATTCGATGTCATTAATATAATAACAGTGGAGGAAAACTGAACTAAGAATGGCGTATTTCACGAAGAAGATTGCTTGCAGATGCACTGTACATAATATAAGATAATATTCAGACTTTTTGCTCGGTTCAGAAGGAAATGTAGGACATGTTGACAGGCAAGTTTGGCTAGTTTCAATGTTTCACGATGATTTGTGATTATCGGTGTTGACAGTTCGAGAATATCAACTGACTGAATGGAGAACTTTCATCTCCACGGTTTATTCAGTATGGTGTTCCACGATCTTTCGCCCAAACCCCTTAATATCTTTATAAATAACTTGCCCTGGAGACTGAATTCTAATTGTGACCTCTTTGCCGATGATACTAACATTTATGCCTCTGCTTAGAGTTTATCATGTTTCCAAGCTAAACTTAAGTTTGATGTTTTTATACACATGAATATGTGGTCGTATATTGTCGTCGCCCCTGTCCGTCGGTCCGTCCGCCCGTCCGTCAACATTTCTTGTGAGCACTATAGAGACTACAGTTTTCATCTGATTTTGATAAAACTTGGTGTGATGCTTTAGATTGGTAAGATCTCGGTCAAGTTCGAGTTTGACATACTTTCGATGAACGGTTTTTGAGATATTGCCCTTGACTTAGAACGCCTTGAAATTTGTTAAAAATAGTTCGTGAGCAGGATTGAATCTACAGTTTTCAACCGATTCTGATGAATCTTGGTGTGATCATTAGAATTGATAAGATCTCGGGAAAGTTCTAACTTGACGCATTTTAGATGAACGGATTTTGAGTTATTGCCCTTGACTTTGTTAAAATGATTGTACGACTGTAGTATGTAGTAGAGGTCGGCAATGATACAGATATTGATAGTGTGTGACTGTAGGATGTTGTCTAGGTCAGTAATAATACAGATATTGATAGTGTGTGACTGTAGTATGTAGTCTAGGTCAGTAATAATATAGATATTGGTAGTGTTTGACTGTAGTGTGTAGTCTAGGTCAGTAATAATACATATATTAATAGTATCTGACAGTAGTATGTAGTCTAGGTCAGTAATGATACAGATATTGATAGTGTTGACGGTAGTATAATTGTGTAGGTTAGTAATGATACAGTTCCAGTCCCCGTATATATGAGAAGACTTCTTTACAAAAACCAACTACTTTATTTGTTGTCCTTAACTAGTTAGTTAAGATTCAAATATATATAAGAGGTGTAAGATGAAAAATAACTGGAACTATGGAACTCTATAATTTCACTCATATTTATACTAATTTGAGAAAATTAATGTGTTTAATGAAACAAGTGTGTTGAATTATCTTGGTGGTCAATCATATACAGTGGTGTAACCTATTTTGTACATACAAGGATTTCGTCAATGTTTCCTCAGATATTCTACAAAATAATTAAAATTGGTTTGTTTCGATTTTCTTTATGAATCTCTCACTTGACCCATATTTCATGAGTAACCAAATCGACGACGGCGGCAAAGTGCGTCACCTATTTTCGTGTACAATGTTTGATCTATAAATAAGTCGAGAAAAACACATTGTATGGATACCCAGTGGTATACTTAACTTCTCTTAGTATTTATCGTTAATATCAATTCATTATAACTAATGACAATTCCTTCAAAGAATCATAATTTAAAAAAAATAGTGACTGACAAAATAAGATGCGTAGCGTGATTTATTGCTAAAGTCACTGGAACAACATAAGAATAAGGCCCACATGGTGTTCCATAGAATTTTTCTGCTGACACAGAATCCGCTAGTTGATCACGTGACTTCATTCGTTGGACTACATTCTAGCACACGACACATAGAATTCCGATTACAGCTTGGGATTATATGGAAATTCGGCCGATAAAAACTTGTGACGTTTGGTAATAAGTGAAATCCGCCATTTTGTATTTGTCAAAGTATACATTAATACATTTTACCTTGCTTGAAACTATTGGATTCATTCTACTAGCTAACATTGTACAGAAACCCCATGTTTATCAAAACAACCAAATGCCGTGGTCACGCGAGGTCGCACATGTAAATTATTAATCCTTTCCGGAAATGCACGAAAAATAGGTTAGCACGAAATTAGATTACTCGACTGTATATAAAATATTGATTGACCACGATCAAAAGGAATTAAATGGTACAAACATTAAATTTACTTTTTTAATAGTTTTTTTTATTAGCATATTGAACTCTTGAACTTGGTCTAAATGAGTTCACACATGATAACAATTAATTTGTATTATTTCAATTTTGATCATAATTTCACTTGTATCGATTCTCTCAAACAATCGGTTTTTTTTACAGAAATTTACCTTGTATTTTCTGTTGATATACGTAAATTTCTGCTGATATACATACTTTTCTGTTGATTTACGGACTTTGTTCTTACATTAACAGAATGTTAGTTCCGCAGTAACGAAATATGTTATTTTACGTAAAATAATCTTGGTTGTTGTGTCATTTAACAACAATTACGTCATTAATTGTCAGAAAATTTACGTAAATTTTGTGTTATTATCATGTATGGCCAAACTTGTCTGTAAATAAGCGAAACCTGCGCATGCGTGGGCATACTATATTTTTGACAGGAACGTTATTATGTTTCCTTACGGAAAATAATAACAGGATCGCTGTGAATTTACGGAAAATAATAATAGGATCGCTGTGAATTTTCGGAAAATATGATTTTGATCTGTAATTTGGGTCATATTCCACCACCCATTCCTGTTCTATTATCACTCTTTGTCAAAAACTACAAAATGCAACATGTTTTACTGAATTTTAAGCGTGTGGGAACAACGACAAAATGGCGTAAATTTATCCCACACGATGAACTAGACTATCTTATTTGGTCTTGGGTAGAGTGGAAATGATCATTGAATACAAATAGGTTGGTTCATAGGTGAGTGCATTTTAATTATTGCCTTAGTAAATTCGTAAACGAGGGCGAATAGGACCCTGGATTCCTCGAACTAAAAGATCCAGTGCCCTACTAGTACTACACTGACTACCAATTACGTTAGCCTAGGCCTGGTATAGATAGTAGTGATGGGAAATCGGTTGAAAATCATAATCGATTATCGGTTGACATAGGTTTGACCGATCGACTAACCGATTAATAATCGGCTAATTAATAGATGATGGAAACATTCATATCATAACATTGCTCAAAATAGGTAGCTTCCTGGAGGGAGGTGCTTAAAAGAGGTATGATTCAGATACTTGACTGCAATATAACTGCTGTAATCCATCACTTAACTCATAACACTCCGGGAAACCTTGTGCTTTGTAAGAGAAATTAAAAACTAGAGCCACACGTGGCACATAGTGGGACTTTGCAAACGTAGCAAATTGCAAAAGACTCCAAAAAAATCAACCTTCGACGATAATTAGATCAAGCGCAAGAATAGTCTTATGTTGAGAAATTTTCATTTTTTAGAAGATTCTAATACCAGAAGTAGACGTCAGACCTCACAAATGAAAGTATCAGCAGATAGCCAAGGTCAGTGACCTTTGATCTTGTAAAGGAGAAGGTCTACAAAGGTCAAGATCAAGAGATATACGTCATCAAAATTTCAAATTCCACACGACTATAAAACCGGAAGTTGACATAGGACAGCAAATATAAAAGTATAAATAGATAGCCAACGCCAATGACGTTTGATCCTACAAAGGTCAAGGTCAACAAAGGTCCAGGTCAAAAATTGAAAATTTTGAATTTCCAAAACCTGTTTCTTTTTTAGAACTATGAAGCGGAAACAACCGAAATTCTAAGACAAAGTGGCTCACAATATGAGGTAATTGTATGCAAAGTTCCATTTTGAACAAACGTATGCTTTGCGAGTTATGCTCCTGGCCAAAAATGTCAATAATGAGTAATTTAACCCGGCTGTGCCACGCCCACCTCAATATTTTTGCATAGGTTAATTTATATTCAAAATGTTACGTTATGTTCCAAATGTCAAGCTCCTACATAATACAGGTCAAAAGATATAGGTTAGCAAATGTCAACAAAGGTCAAAATCGAAAATGAAAATATCCAAATGTAAAAAACCCGTTCCTTTTTTGGAACTATTAAGCTGAAACAACTGAGCTGTTAACACAAACTGGCCAAAAGGATGAGGTAATTGTGTGCAAAATGTAAACAATTAGTACTTCAACCCGGATGTGCCACGCCCATAGGTCATAGGTCATAGGTGAATTCATATTCAAAGTGTCTAGTTATATTCCAAATATCAAAGTTCTACATCAAATAGATCATATGATATACATACACCAAGCTCAAAAAGTCGCAAATATTGTAAAAAAAAAACTCAAATTTGAAAAAATCACGAATTTCAATTTTGCTTTAAAAAAACGATTGTTATATATCTATGTAAAGTACACGAGAAGCACATTAGGAAACCGAAAAAATTTACTCTCTAGGTTAATTCGGTCACGTGCTAGAGCAGTCCAAAGTTGCGAATTTGGCTTTTTACGGATAGCTAAAAAACCGGAAGTACAAGTCGGAGGTCAAAGGCCAAAGTATCAAATGATAGCCAAGGTCAATGACCTTTGACCCTATGAAGGTCAAGGTCATCAAAGGTCAAGGTCACAAGAAATAAGCTTTCAAACTTTGAAAAAATTCAACCGGAAGTTGCGAAAATGCAAAAGCAAAATTCAAAAATCGGCTCGCAACGTTTTGTGAACATTAGACAGATTACATCGACACCAAATTTATGCAGATTTAGTTTATCCCTAAGGACTTATTTCGATTGTAAGAAAATTAGAAAATCAAGATGGCGGCCAAAGTATCACTTCCGGTCTGGATTTTATTTTAAAATCAGCCATAAAATTTTATTTGCCAAAGATCAGCTAAATTTTGGTGACCTACATAAATTACACCGGAAGTTATTCAACCGGAAGTAGATTTGAAGTTCAGTCGCTTTCCTGTTTAAAATCGGAAATGACGTACAAAATTTGACTGTATCATATTATTAACATTAGTGAAGTCTCTTTGCATTTAAAAATTCAGATCAACCGTTCCAAAAGCAAAAAAGTTGCAAAAAATCGAAAAATTTGATTGAAAAAAGTGAGCGACGAATTTTCGAATTTCGTAAATTTTCAAGTGCTATCAGCTATCAGAAATTATAGGTAGATTGTAAAAATGAAAACCTGAAGAAAATCGATGCAAAAATACGCCTTCTAGAGCCGATTTTCGACTTTTTGCACATGTTGAACTGTGGCACTTCCGGTTTTTCAAAAATGTTCCAATATATATTTAAGGAACACGTCGCCACTACAGAAGGTTTAGAGAAGTTGAATGGTTGCTGCAGTCTAGGCTCAGGAAGGTGTGTAACTTTCGAAAAAAAACAAAAAAACTAGAACTGTTCTAATAACAGTATTGATGCAGGGCGTGTTACGACATTCAGGTACATACGAAGATGGTCTATTGCAATTATATTGATGTAAATCCTTTACTGCATCTCTAAATGCGTAAGTGCGTATGAGTTTAAAGTATATTGACTAAGAATAAGAGAATGTTTGTCAATTAATAAAGACCAAGTTTGATGAATTTCAGACAATAACTAAGAAAGTTGGTAATGCGCATGCACATTTATTTTCGGCCATCATTTATCAGCTGAAAGTTACGGAGCATTGTGAGACTTGACCTGACTTTCGAACGGGCAACAATTAACTGTGCACATCAAAAACAATTAGGCCTTATAATAATGATTAGAGTTGCAACATAAACTGTATTGCGCTGGATGAGGGAGTCTTATAACCTTATGAAACACTAAAGTACTATGGCCAGAAGTAGTAGCTATACTGTACACAGGTCCTTAAAGTTCTGTCAATATTAATAAAATATGGGCAATGTGGAGAAAATATAACATAAATAAAAAAAAAAGACATTAGTTAAATCAGAATGTCATGAAGATGGCATTAGTTAGAACGTTATGAAGATGTCATTAGTTATGAGAACGTCATTTAGAGATGTCATTAGTTATAAGAACGTCATTTAGAGATGTCATTAGTTATGAGAACGTCATTTAGAGATGCCATTAGTCATGAGAATGTCATTTAGAGATGTCATTAGTGATAAGTATGTATTTCAAGTTAATCATTTGATGTTTTTATACGCCCACATTTTAGGTTGTATGTATAATTAAAGGTGTAGTTAACATCATTTGCTCTGATTATTTTAAATGCACAAATAAAAAACCCATAAACAAATAAAGTAAAAAAGTTTTGCTTTTTTAAAGGAAAATGAAAATGAATTCTGGCAACAGATTTATTACCAGAATATCCCTTTTATAATTCTGTTGTTTTTTTTTACAGAACTGGAAGTAAAAATTCCGGCATCAGATTTACCAGAATATCTTTCCTTTTTTCTGTTAATTACAGAAATATTATTAGTCATTCTGTAATTTAACAGATTTTGTCGTAAAAATATTTCTGTTATTCAAAGCAAATATTTTAGAAGAAATTTTGTTATATAACTGAAGGCAACGTTTAAATTCTGGTAAATCAGCTGCCGGAATTTTTCTGTTAATCGAAGGAAATTTCTTTTACAGTGTAGGTTTGAATTGAGAAGTATTCATATAAATATCCGGAATTTCGAGGAAGGGTTTCATTTCTCAGTCTACGAAAATGATGACAAATTAATACAAAGTGAAAAAGATCATTTACAGAAGTTGTTTTACTAAGTTTTTTACAAGTTGTAGGAAATAAATTTAATCTGCCTTTAATCCCCTTTTCTAAATTAAGCAATTATAAGTGATATTCATTACAAAAATCCATTGTGAACATAGTAACATAACCCGAAAAATATTCAGTTTGAACAAAAGACCATTGAAAACGTATAGACCTACTCAACCTTATACCACATTCAGTATGAATAGCAATTTATTTCAATAGCTATATTAGATAATAAATATAAAGAATTACATTACAAACTATAATGCAAAAAGAAATCCGTTTGATAATAAACAATTCAGAAACTAGAAATACTATCATTGAATTCGAATAGTGAAGCAATGGGTTAAAATACATAATATAATTTTGAGTTTTTAATTCTAGTATTTTCTACACAACTGAAATTCATCTCCGGGTCAACAATTTTAAACTCAGTTTCTAACACTTTGAAATTCTTACAGTAGGACATTTCTTTATATGACAGTAAAAGTATAAAGTAAATTTCCTCCTAGTATGGAATGTTTATTTTCAATTTAAATAACAGTGAACCAATTATCATGTTATTATAAAACAAATAAACTTACTAATCATATCAGACAAAACTCTACCCGGCCTGTTTGTATGTAGTACTGTACATGCCTTTAGGTGCGGAATGTCACCATAAATCAAGAACAAGATTTTTTGACCATTGTTCCGCCGACAACTGTCGAAATAGTTATCAGGGGAATACAGTGAGATGTTCGGACTACCAAAACAATTGCGTATAAGAAATTGTTCGCTAAACATTTTAAATAGTGTTGGCGTTCTTAAAATTAACTGCAATATTCCTTACAATTAATACTTTCAGTTATGGTAAGGGACACATTTATCCAGTTTTCGGACTAAAGGCTTCCATAATTTGAGCACCTTACTTTCCTTCAATTCTTTAAATCTGTTATTATTCTGTTTATTTTACCAGATATTTAGTCGATTCGAGGAATATCTATAAAGGACGTATATTTTTTCACTTATCAAACACCCCCACGAACTTAAAGTTCCACGAAATTAAATTGTAGGAGTGTAGTAGTGTTATCAAAAATAATCTCAATAACGGGCACCTGTCTACTTACCCTTTCCAACTGTTGGGCTATTTTATCCAGTAGAAAATCTCCATTGAGTGAAAAAATTCCAAGAAATACAACAGTAACAAACAGAGATGCTATACAGATATATATCGCTTTCCCCCGTGGTAACATATCGAAAGATTTTAAACTGTAGTATAAAATGAATGTTCTTTGGTTGACGGTTCATGCATATGAGTTTGTTGAGTCGAACAATGGGTTATATATTGGTAGAGGAGTTATCACGTGATATAATGTTATAAATCATTATTTTTTTATGAGAATTGACCTATCGGCAAGATAACCGCGTCCCTTTCAACAAGGGAGGTAAATCTTCAATGTTCCGTCAACCTACCCTGACGTCGTAAGCTTCAACAATCGCCGGTGCTCACCGAACATGAAATGAAGGTAAAATTATAGAAATATTTAGTAATATTTGCAAAATAATAAAGGTATATTGGTATACTGGAGAATAGAATTAGTGTGATTGTGGTTTTGCTCATAGAGGTCTCGACGGACGTCAAGGACCCACGGCCGCTCTGGTCGATCGACGACAGGGACTGAACCACCAGCGAACAGACACGAAACAACTAAAATGAATTAGGTTAATGAGAGTAAAAATGAATCAAAAGAAAACAGACATAGAACAACTGTCATCTTGGGTGAAGCAAGGAAATCTCAGTCGAGATGAGCCACCAGGGAGAAGACTTGAAACAACTGTCAACTAGAACGAATCAGGTAAATCTCAGGTACAATGAACCATCAAGGATAAGACATGAAACAACTCTTTACTGGGACGAAACAGCTGAATTGCAGTTGATATGAACCATAAGGAAACCCAACATGAGAAAACTGTCAACAAAGATAAATCAGCAATTAAGATGAACCACCAAGGAACGGACATAAAACAACTGTCAACTAGGTTGAATCAGATAAGTTTCGGTTAAACGAGCCACAAACAACACTGTCAACTAGGATGGATCAAGTTAATCGCGGTGGAAATGAATCACATGCATGATACAGCTGTTTACTGGTAAGCCAGCAGAGATAAGACATGAAACATTTTAGTGTACACAGGACGAATAAACTAAATCGCAGTTGGTATGAACCACCAGGAAACCATCATGTGAGAACAGTCAACCAGCATTCAACTTAATCGTAGTTTAAATGAATCACCAGGGAACAGACATAGAACAACTGTCATCTTGGGTGAAACAGGTAAATCTCAGAAAAGATGAGAGTTCTCTTTAAGACTGAGATCAGGAGATTCTTTCAGAAGATGCATAGGGAGCATGTGAAGAGTCTTTGAACGTTGGGCATGATAACGTGGACAATAAATAAAAAGTGGTCTGCATTTTCAAAGGGATGGTCACATGGGCATGATGGATCATCAGTTAAGTGTCGAGCAAATATGTGCGTATGGAGGTTACTCATACAGATCCTAATTTAACAATGATGTGAAGATCGGTCACCAAAATAAAAGTAACTGGGAATCTGGATTTAATTGTAGAAGCTCCCTTGAGATTCTCCAGGAGATTATTCCGATGGCAAATTCTAGATGGAAGAAAGGATTCTTGAAAAGAGTACTCAGACAAAATGTTGATCTTAGTTGATCCAGATGACGAATATTGTACGTTTGAATGGTACCAGCTGGACGTGGAACTAATATATTCAGATAAGATGAAGCTTGATGATTTACAATCTTGTAGAAAAGGGTAAGTTTAGCTGTGCTATTGTTAAGTTTTGAGATGATGGTTCCGGATTTGGTTGTATATCATCACATAGCAAGATCCAAGAAGGTATATGTGTGTTAGGGTAACACCGTATTGAGTTGTTTATGTCAAAAGAGTGTCTAAAGGGTCGATTAGCAAAACCAGCAATAAACCTATAAATGATGGTGCAATTGTCGGAGTGGTTGACAGAGTATTGGGATATTGGTAGAGAAAGAATATGTAACACGGTTGAAGTGTTTTTGATGTGCTAATGGTACAAAATGATATCGTGCAAAGAAAGAAGAACACAGAAATGTTATATACAAAGGATATCATCATGTTTGATATTGGTTTTGCTTTTGTGTTGATATTATGTGGTATACATTGTACAATCGTGCTGATGAAACGAAAGTCTATATCTAAAGAAAATGCAAATTAATGAAACACATATTTAAGAGTTCAGGGGGGCTCTCACTTTTGTAAGTATATATGTTTGGTTTGTGTTAGTATATAATAGTTTGTATGTTTTGGGAAATGTTGGGTAAGTATGATTATAGTTTTTATTATTTTTGGGGTAAAGTTGGGTAAGTATAATAATTGTCTGTATATTTGGAGTAATGTCGGTTAAGTATAACTAGGTAATAATTAGGAACATTCTGACCATTTTCAATGTATGATTTATGGACCGGGAATTTTAAAATTGTTACCTTATCTGTTCCACTTCCACTTCCACATTCCAAGTTGATGATTACAATCGCAGAATGTTAACTGAAAAATGTCATGAATTCATTATAATTAGATTAGATAATTCAAAGGATGCCAAAACGGGTAGAATGAAACTAAAAGAGAAATGTGTGACAGGTGCTGACACTTCTTTAACTGGCGGAAAACTCCTTAATTTCAGAAATCCGCCATAAAATCTGTTCGATTTGCCTCAAAATTTTTCGTGTGTATTCTTGATAAAACTTGAAAGCAGACTTTTAAAAAAAACTGACTAAAAATGTTGTCACCAACTGTTTGTACACTAACAGTTTAGCCGCAATCTTGAAAAATGCAAAAAAAGGTAAACATTTAATACAGACTACATTTTTAGTCCGATTGTTGTTAAACTTATGTAAAAGTGTAAATAAGAAGAATACATTGGTCCTCTAGAAGCCTTTTTTTTAATTTCGACTTTGAAGAGGTTTATTGATGATTATAGTTTTAAACAAGTCTACATCATCTACAGTCAAATAGTCAAAGATATGTACAAACAGTAAAGAAATTGATTGAAAAGAGTAAAGATCCTTATAATGTTTTACTTGATTATAGAAATACACCAATAGAAGGAGATATGATATCATCAGCTCAATTACACATTGGTAGAAGACTAAAATCAAGTTTACCAACCACTTCAACATTATTAAAACCGGACAAATATGATGGTAACATAATTAAAGATATCCTTTAACAGAAACAGAAGAAACAAGAGTTTTATTTTAACAAAGCATGAGTAAAAACTTGATCAAACTTGCAACCAAATGATCCTGTTGTAATAGAACAAAACAAAGAATGACTACCAGGAAAAGTTGTAGAAACTCGTGGTTTTCCTAGATCTTATATAGTTGAATCGCAAGAAGGTTGCAGATTGAGAAAGAAAAGGAGACAACTTCAACCAACTAAAGCTAGGTTCAAACCAAGAATTCCTGATCATGAAGTAGGCTAGACTTTAGAAATAACGTGACGTGCTCTTATTAACCCGAGAAAGTATGACGAATGGGGGTGTGGTTTGGACACGTTGATATTTCACGAGTAAGCAACTCGACAATGGCTGCTTAATGCGTCATCTATTTTCGTGTACAATGTTTGTTTTATAAATAAGTCGAGAAAAACACGTTGTATGGATACCCATTTAAAAAATTTCTCTTAGTATTTATCTTTAATAATATTTCATTATAACTATTGACAATTCCTTAAAATAACAATGATTTAAAAAAAATAATAGTGACTGACAAAATGTAAGAGTGATTTATTTCTAAAAGTCATTGAAACAACATAAGAATACCGCCCACATTGTGTTCCATAAAGTTTTCTGCTGACACGGAATCCGCTAGTTTTTCCCGTGACTTCGTTCATTGGCTACATTCTAGTAGACGACACTTGGAATTCCGATTACAGCTTGGGATTATAAGGAAATTATATAATAATAATAATATAAAATATTGTGACGTTTGGTAATAACTGAAATCCGCCATTTTGTATTTGTCAAAGTATACATAAATACATTTTACCTTGCTTGAAACTACTGGATTCATTCTACTAGCTAATATTGTACAGATAACCCATGTTTATCAAAATAAGCAAATGCGGAGGTCACGCGAGGTCGCACATATAAACTGTTAATTATTTCCGGAGATGCACGAAAAATAGGTTATCACGAAATTAGGTTACTTGTGCGTAAAAGTTTCATTTGAGCTTAAGAAGGGGGATGTGATATCATCAATGTAGGCTACCTAAAAAAACACTTCTTGAAAATTTACGGAAACGGCCGGAAATGACTTTTGATTGTGTTAATGACCAACACAAAAAGTTGTTTAATTCCGTTTTTTTATAGCATTTTGAATATCGCAATTTTTAACTTTAAGGGGTTCTGTCACGTGACAATTCAAATTCAAATTCAAATTCAATACAGCACTCTATACTTTTTTTTTTTTATCAAAATTGCAATTTTTAAGCATGATACGAGTTGAAGATGTCACAAAGCATTTGTGTTTGATTTGTACGTTTATGGTGTCTATTCAACCGGATTTTTTGGTAAACAAATTTTGAATTTCGAATTTGACTTAATTAAAACTTTAGTAAGTTTAATGATAAGTTGGAAGTTTTTACATCTTGACGTTAAATTTTATGTCTTGATGTAACCTATCATATGGAGATGCTATAATGGGGTGTTCAACATTAAGTTTTAGACATCCGAAATTTGACAGTTTAAACCTTTACATTTCAAGTTTGCATAAGGTATTATTTATTAACTTTCAATAATTTAAATTCAAAGTTGGCTGAGTTATTGAAATTGATATTGATTTCATACAACATATTGTGAACTTTAATAAAGCAATAAATAATATTCATGACCATATACCATGTTCAGTATGAATAGCAATTCATGTCAATAACTACGACATTCCCTGCCGGAAGTAGACGTCAGACACCAGAAATGAAAGTATCAGCAGACAGCCAAGGTCAATGACCTTTGACTTTTTATAGGGAAAGGTCAACAAAGGTCAAGGTCAAGAGATATAACTCATCGAATTTTCAAAATGCATACGACTAAAAAACTGAGACTTCTAAATAAATATCCAAGGCCAATGACCTTTGATCCTACAAAAGTTAAGGTCAACAGAGGTCAATGTCAAAAATTGAAAATATGGAAATTTTAAACCCCGTTCCGTTTTTTGAACTATAAAGCTGAAACAACTGAGTTTTAAACACAAACTGGTCCAATGAACGAGGTAATTGTGTACAAAGTCCCTTTTTGGAGAAATTTATCTTATTCGAGTTATGCCCCTTACCCCAAATGTAAACAATTAGTAATTTAATCTTTGTAGGACATTTAGAAGCAGGAAGGTCAACATTAAGAACACAAGTTTGATGGATATACTACTTCTAGTTTTATTACATACTACGTTTCGATACACATTCAGGTAAGGTTATCAAGTAAAATCATTACCAACAAACAACACAAGTTATATAGGTAAATCAATAGAAGCAATAAGGGGATATAGCAATAACAATCATGATTAAAGATGTACCTATAATAACAACAGGATAGATATAAAAAAAAGTTACTTGAAGCCAAAAACTGTAAAACAATTAAGAGTACTATCTGATAATAAAGAACACTATGGCAACAAAGCAGCGCTATATAATTCTCCCTACTTCATCTTATCTTTTAGTGCTAGAAGTAGTATATTCATATAACTTGTGTTCTTAATTAGTAATTTAGGTCATTGGTTAATTCATATTCAAAATGTCTAGTTGTTTTCCAAATTTGAATATTCTACATCAAATATATCTTAATATATACATAAACTAAGCTCAAAGAGGCAAAAATATTGTAAAAAACACTCAAATTAAATCAAAAAGAATCACGAATTTTAATTTTAATTAGGTCACGTGCTAGAGCAGTCCAAAGTTGCGAATTTGGCTGTTTTCACAAAATCGGAAGTAGATGTCGGAGGTCAAATAGGTATCAACTGATAGCCAAGGTCAATGGCTTTTGACCCAATGAAGGTCAAGGTCATCAAAGGTCAAGGTTATGAGATATGAGCCTTCAAACTTCGAAAAGATTCCACCGGAAATTGCAAAGAAGCAAAAGCGAAACTCAAAAATCGGCTTCCTAGCTTTTGTTGGCAATCGTTTACAGATTACAGTATCAACAGTATACACGTCCAATTCTTCCCTGAGGCCCAATTTGGATTTACAAAAGTGTGTCATATAAATTATGGCAGCCAAAGAATCACTTCCGGTCTGGATTTTATTTATCAAGACCAGCCAAATTTTGTTGGCCTACATAAGTTACACCGGAAGTTAATCAATCCGAAGTTAAAATCAATTTTACGTTTAATCCGAATCAAAATATATCACTAGACTCTTTTGTTTACTTTAGTAATCTATATTTGCACCTAAAATTTCAAATTAATCCGCGACAAATTTCCTAATTTTGAAATTTTTTAACTGCTATCATATGAGAAATTACATGCAGATTCCAAAATTGAAAATCCGAAGAAAATCGACCAAAAAATTTTTTACCCTAGTGCCACCGACAACTGTCGAAATAGTTTTCAGGGGAATAAGGGAGATGTCAAAATTGAAATATTATGATTTGATTATTTCTTATAAAGAAAACTCAATAAAAGCCATTTTTGTTCCTTAAAATATGAAAATACCATCTCACTGATCATAATATTGCAATTATAATAGTTTTAAAAATATTAGCTATATATCAGTTCTTTATGTCAATAAATATTTCTAAATCTATTGACAAATCCTCAAAATAAATATAACTAAATAAAATTCTGTTTTGTTTTCTGAAAAGAGAAATAAAAGATAAACCAGTGATAGAAAATCTACACACTGTGATTAAGTGAAATAATAAGTGATTTGATGTGGTTAGATTCAATATGTCAATTTCAAAATAATAGGGAAAAAAGGTTACATATTATACTTAAATCCTCATGATCAATGTTCAGAAAATGTTCCTTGAAATGAGGATTTTGAAATATTTTTTCAATGACCTGTGAATGTGTTATTCCATAAAATTTAGGTAAAAAGTCATTGCCATCCAGACTTAAGGCGACCCCTAGTTTTAATCCAATATACCTATATCTTCAGTTGAGGATTCGAATGTTTCTAAAAGACCAGTAATATTGTAAATATCAAACATTCCTGCAGGCTTGTGTAAAAGGACATATATTGGGTTGATGAATCTTCCATTTTTATTTCGCTTCCATTTCCAACTTGCGAAGAATAAATGCAGCACCACAGCATCTATGTCCCCAGAAGTTACCATGCTGACACAAACATCCCCAGGAGATAAATCTGAAGCATACTCCCATAACCAGTCAATCTGGGACATTTCAGCTTCTCCCTTTGATTGTTTTATAGAAGTAAGCTTTTTGTTTGAAAGAAAACCATTGGTTGCCGAGTCAAAACATCGAATTGGTGTAGTGAATGTCGAGCAATCCGAGACATATAGCTCACTGTCAATATCAATCTCTAGATTTTTCTTGATCTGAAGTTGGTCCATATGTCTTGTCAAGTAGGTACTAATCACCTTTTTACCATCATGTGTACCTGTAATAGACTTCTTATCAAATGTTGAGAGTATTTCCTCTGCAGTTTTCAAATGATAGGAATCTTTTTAGCTACTGACATTCTTAGATAACGTGTAGCTGCCTTAAAGTCATCAGAGGTGAAGCTATATTCTCCTTCACAGACTGCAATTCTCTTTTCAAATGGCATCTGAGTTGCGGTCTTTTGAAGAATACCCCTTTCAAAATATTTAAGATATTGCACACCATCAATCATACCAGATGCTTTAAACTTAACCCCAACAAACTCAATGGTAACATATTTGACCAAATCCTTTACCTCTTCGCACAGCGATCTAACATTATATGAAACAAATTTCTCAAACGTAATTTCTTTATTCTGTTCAACTGTTGAATTTGTCATTGACATGAAAATGTTCTTGAAAGCTTGCTTTATTCCAGTAGACTTCAATACTTTTGGTATAGAGCAGTCAGGTTTGACAACAGCTTGACATGTATTCATTGCAGAACTCGTGTATCTGATACGATTGGTCTCCCGTTTCACTAAGTTAAGTCTTTTTTGATCAGGATTTCTTTCTGCCATCTTAATTTGGGTCTCTGTTGTTCTTTTGACCGTTACACCTTTAGATCTCTTAACTCTTGTTATCAGGTCTTTGGGTCCTGACAAATGTTCTATATCAGGGATGTCATCGGTTTCTATGCCAAATAAAGACATTGACTCTGCATGTTTCTTGATTAAGTACTTGCCAATATTGATAATGATAATAAGTTGAAGAGCAAACAACACTTCCCAACTGGTTTATTCAGAATCGCAAGGGGCTAAAACATATTCCTGCGAAATATTATAATAATAACCTCTCCATGTTTACCCAACTATGTACATCAAGAAATGAACAGACACTGTCCTCGTTGTCTGGACAGACAGGAGGCTCTGTCTTTCAGAAATCAAGCTGCCACATCTTGACACCATTTATTATAGACGGTGGACTGCCTGTACGTATCGTTTCACTTCTTAAAAGTGTGTTGATTTTGTAATGCTATAAAGCCAATAATCCATGTTCCCAAGCTAGAACTGAAATATTCGCGCCTCTTGTCGAGAGTGTGACCTTATCATACAGATATCAAACCAATCAAATGATGTTATTCTTAAATATAACTCCGCTGGTTGACCGTTTCCAGTTCGGCAAGGTCAACTTTCTGTAAACAATCTGACCGACAAAATGAAGTGTTCAATTCATCTTGAATCGAAAGATCATGCAAAAGTTATTCAATTTTCACAAACTTGTTGGACAAGAGCCGTACCTTTTTTTATCTGGAGCGCGGGGAAAAGAGAAATGCAGAAAGATGTTTTTACAGGTAAGAAGATGAAAGTGGATTTTTCACACGACTTTGACATTTGTTGACATTTTTGATTTGGTCGCTCGTTGGGAATTTTTACTAGAACTACTGGAATACTTCTAGCTTTTGATTAATTGTAAAACTAATATGCAGTTTTAAATAGTTGTTTTCTAAAAAGTATACATATATAGCCAAAAGTAAGTGGATCGTGAGAGTGCATGAAGCCGTCCGGTCTAAGCCCCTGGTAATGGCCGAGGATATTCGCCACCCGGGTGGCAAACAATTATTCGCCACCCTCATTTTTTTTTGCCACCCGTATTTAAAACTTTAATTTCTAAGAAGACTGACATTATTAGCTGTTAAGGCTATAGCGTTACATGCATTATAATGTTTTTTTATGTTCATTAGAAACGCTTATTTGCAATTCCTTTCAAGAAAATGTACGAATATAACACCTACTTATAATTGATAATCGCTGTCCCATTGGATGGCTATTTATAGTCAACCGGTGTTAAGTCAATTTTTGAATCACTTCTATGAAATTTAGTCTCGATATTTACGTCACTTACAAACCTCGCGTGACTCTGCATTTTTTTTTTTTTTTTGAGGCCCGGAAGCGTTTTTTCTTGACATTTTCCGGCGGATTTAAGGATTTTTTATATAATGTGTGGGAGATCCCACCCTTTGAAGATTTTTAGAATCGGATTCCCAAAAACGCGAATTCCCGACATTCCCTATTAGTTTAAGAAAGCTGGAGCAAAAGCTGAGGGTGGTAAAAAAGACTTTAGGGTGGTTAACAAGAATTGTCGGTGGTACACAAGAATCGTCAGGGGTAAATAAGTATTGGGGGTGGTAAACAAGATGTGAGGGTGGTGAACAAGAGCTGGAAGTGGTAAACAAGATTTGCGGGTGGTAAACCGGAACGGAGGGTGGCAAACTAGACCTGCTGGTGGTAAACAAAAACCGAGGGTGGCGAACAAGAGCTGAGGGTGGTAAACAAGAGTAAGTTGGTAAACAAGAATTGTGGCTGTTAAACTAGACCTACGGGTGGTAAACAACAGCTAGGGTGGTAAAAATAACCCAGGGTGGTGAACAATAGCTGAGGATGGTAAACAAGAGCTGGGGATGGTGAACAACAACTAAGTAGGTGAACAAGAGCTTAGGGTGGCAAACACGAATTGTCGGTGTTACACAAGTATTGTGGGTGGCAAACAAGACCTGGGGGTGGTGAACAACAGCTATGTTAATGAAACAAGAGCTGAGTGTGTTAAACAAGAATTATGCGTGGTAAACAAGTATTGAGGGTGGTAAACAAGTATCGAGGGTGGTAAACAACAGCTAGGTTAATGAAACAAGAGCTGAGTGTGGTAAACAAGAATTATGAGTGGTAAACAAGTATTGAGGGTGGTAAACAAGTATCAAGGGTGGTAAACAACAGCTAGGTTAATGAAACAAGAGCTGAGAGTGGTAAACAAGTATTTAGGGTGGTAAACAACACCTAGGTTAATGAAAAACAACTAGGGTGGTAACAAAGAGTTGGGGTGGTAAACACGAACTAAAGGTGGTATACAAGAAATGATGGCGGTGAACAACAGGTAGGGTAGTGAACTCTTAGCATCATACGTTTGTATAAGAAATCCGTAGAAAAAAAAATGAAATAAACTAAAGTTTTACGTCCTATTTCTGCACCTGTATGGGCTACTGAGGAAGGGCAAACGCCATGCAGTGTGCAATGAGGGAAATTTTGTCAGGACAGCGACATTAGCCTACTCTTATTTTCGATTTCCAACTGTCGGGGGATCTTTACGTAAGTAAAAAAAAGGTTGATGAAGATGTGTAAATGGTAAAAAAAAAGACAAAGCAGGCGCATGTCCAAATTGTGTCACATTTGTCCTAGACGTATTTCCCAAATGGTCCTGTCAGTGTTGCTGGCGAATAGTCAAATGAATGGACGTGGACTATTCGCCACCTGGGTGGCGAATATCCACGGCCCCTGGTAATTGGCCAATTCTATAGAGTTAATGAAACAGATTGATAATACAGTTGGTTCTTTTCTTAGTTTAAATTACAGAGCATCTAATTCACTACATTCATTTTATTTTACTTTTAGTTTTAGTTTACTTTTATACTTTTTAATTTTTACTATTTGAATTCATGACAACACTGGAGGCCATGACCGGAAGCATGCTTATTACAAAAAGTACGGATCAGATTAAACTTATAAAAATAGAAGGAAACATTTTGGAACATGGACAGTCAATTCAATAGTCTCTTGCAGAACAGTAAGGGCAATATCGTTGTGTTAGGCTTATAACAAAACACAAGACAATATTATGGAATATAACACACTTCTTTAATAAGGTAGAGCACATAAAGTTTCAACAAAATATACAAGTGTCGTCATCAGATGTAATGGCAAGAGAATAAAAGATAACAAAATATATACCAACAAGAAATAATATAGAGATTAAGAGGGAAATAGACAAAAGGGGTAATGACAAGTGATTAAGAGAAACAATAGATGTATGTAAACAATGCGAAGTCATTGAGCAGGCACTAACCTCTACTACAGTCAATCACAGCCAATACCTGAATTATTACTGACCTTGACTACATGCTACAATCAATCAGTACCAATATCTGTATCATTACTAAACTCTACTACAAACTACAGTCAAACACTATCATTAAATGTATTATTACTGACCTAGACTATATACAACAGACAAACACTATCAATATCTGTACTATTACTAACCTAGAATAACTACAGTCCAACACTATCAATGTCTGTATTTTTTCTGACGTCTGGAAACAAACAATTCGATTAGGTCAAAAGAGTGAGTCGGTCGAGTTTAAGATAATTTTCAACACATGTTCCATCTTGATTATTATGAAGGTTTATCTAACTGTATCTAAATTTATAAATAATTGTGTCTTCTACAGTGTTTACTATCAATCCCGGCATAGGTCGAGATAATACCTTCGGATTTTTCAACCCGGTTTCCCCCTGTCAGTGATGCAGGTAAGAGGGGCTGACATGGAAACAGCGTTTAGTCGTTCGGATGGGACAATAAACAGAGGCCCCGTGCGCTACAGGCTGTGCACGTTAAAGATCCCTCGACAGTTGGAAATCGAAAAAGAGCAGGCTAATGCCGATGTCCTGGCAAAATTTCCCTCATCGCACCCTGCATGGTGTTGCCCTTCTTCATTAGCCCACATGGTGCAGAAAAGTAGGACATAAAACTCCATTCATTTCATTTCATTTCTACATTGTTTACTAGCCACAGCACAAGTTATTTTGTGATAGGTTTCATCGTCTTTTGATAATAAACAATTGCACCAAGTTTGGTCCAAATCCGCTAAGAATTGTGCAACTCATATCAAATATCAAGATTTTTTTATTTTCATAGGGCTCGTTTTCCTTGCACCAATAGTCCAAATATAGGAACAGTAAATTGTCGACAAATCCTACGCATATCATCAGCCGCATTGAGTCTATTTCTAGCGTTAGTTTTCATAACTAAAGTGTCGAGGTTCGCTTGGGTTCGTCATATTGAAGGGCACCAGCAATCCTGAAACTCTATAATTCGTCTCCTACAATAGTTAGCCGCACTCTACACCTCAGGAGGTGAAAAGAAACCTAGGCTGGGAACCAGAAATATACAATATTATAGCTTGGAATTTAAAATTTCAATAAAAGCCTGTCAAAAGTATATTTTTAAAATGTATATATAAACGAATTGCAGACTAATAGACAACTGGAAATGCACGCAATACCGAGGTCGAGGTATGATTATTAACACCATTCCTTATGGTTCACTGGCGATTGCAGAAAATTTTTAGACTGTGAAATTTAGCGTCCAAAATGCCCGAAAACTATAGTCACCGATATTAAATATGGCGGATATTTTCCTTCCCTAGAGATATTAAAATTCTTATTTTAGTGTGTTAACAATGTGAAATATACACAATGTTTATATTTTTGAAACTCAAAAAGTGTGATTTTATGATAAGTTAAAAAAAATTGGAAGAAAACCACCAAATAAAAAAAAGCGTGGTAAAATTTAGTTACCACGTTTTGTCTCCATAGACTAACATGGCGACATTGGCCTAATTTAACAAGTCACCACGCCGTGGTATATAGCTGTTAGGGTACTTATGGCTATTTACCACGCCTACCACGCCAGGTTGGTAGAATATAATTATAGGAAAATATTATCATCCAATGTTATAGTTCCAGCTCCTCCGCCCCTATCTTCTATGTCAGAACAACAACCAAAAGAACAAGAAACAGTTTGAATAACTATCAACAATACTATACATGTATATATGTTATATTGATAACGAAAAATTATTACTGTTAAAATAGTGCTCAATATTAACATTAGCTATTTATTTTTTACAGTGGTCTAATACAAATTCGTGTGGCGTTTATATCACCATTATATTATATTAGGTAACAATCAGGTATATAATATAATTCGCATTTCTATTCTATTTTAAATTGCAATTCAGAATATAATATTAAAATCTGTTATATTGATTTAATATCGATTTGAATAATTTAGCCAACTATGAAATTTGGATATTAGATTATCAGAACTCAATGAATAATAAGTGAAGACTGTATATTTGAAATAAGCCAACAGCTTATAATATATGATGATAATAATAATAATAGTAAAAACTTGATTAAATGCGTAGTTGCACAAAGAAATATCTTCCTTGGGATCATTCTACATAATACAACTACTATAACATATTTACAAAACGATAACATGATAAACAGGAGAAAAGAAAATAATGCTGTAAATTAAAATATATTATTAAATCAAGGTCAAGGTCATCAAAGGTCAAGGTCATGAAATATGTGAGCTAAGAAAATTGCAACAATTTTTTTAATATGGCTTTGGCATCATCAAGTGCGATATTATTTGAAACCATTAGATCAGCTTTTATCATCATGGTAAATATGAAGCTCATCAAAGGTCAAAAAAAGGAAAAACGAAATTCAAATATCGGCTATAATTTAAAAAGACTGTTTGAGGATAGGAGTATAAAATAAAACTGTATAAATATAGTACATGCGGAATAAAAAGCAATAGAAATAATATAAACAAAGCAAAAAATACAAAACAAGATCTATCGTTAGCCACAAAAGGAGGCGGATCTAATACAATATTTAAGGAAAGATGAAAATTTGTAAAATTGGAAAAAAATTGGGTTAAATATTTTTCATGGAGCTGACTGTATTTAGGGCATACTAGTAGAAAATATTGTTCATCTTCAACCTGATGAAGATCATAGTGCTGGTATATTTTATTATTTACAGGGACATGTCTGTTCCTTAAACCTTTTTTTTATATTTTGGATTTTTTTTATATAGAAAAGGTAGGGAGCGGAAGTAGAAAAAAGGGTTTTAACTTGAAAAGATCAATAAGATATAGGACATGGCAGTGTATAGAAGGGGATTTTTTAATTGAGATTCAGGGTTTTTAATCTTTAAGGTATAAGATCATACGGAGATAAATGTCAGTTTGGATTTGAAAGAAGTGAGAGTTCAGACCCAATATTTGATGACTTTTTAGGTAATTCTAATACAGATTTTGCAATTTTCATGGAAACTTTGTTGGACTAAAATTTATTCCAATTTTCAAAGCGGGACTTTTTTGATTTAGCAACATCTCATCCCAATACATCGACAAGATACAAAGAAACTTGTTTAAAAACACTTTTATACAGCCTCCAAAGGACTTTTATTGGAAGGTTGTCGGTCGTAAAAATATTTTATTTATACATAACCATGCACGTCTGGCTTTCTTGCTTGATTCCGAAATTGCACATTTGAAAGACCCGT
Source organism: Lottia gigantea (assembly GCF_000327385.1). NCBI lineage: Eukaryota > Metazoa > Mollusca > Gastropoda > Lottiidae > Lottia > Lottia gigantea. The sequence continues at coordinate 2,154,378 of NW_008709577.1, read as the reverse complement.
TTTAGTAAAACATTTACCTAGGTATGTATATATAGTAGAGGTATTTTTACCGTAAAAGAGACTTTTTCTTAAATATCATAATTTTAGAATGTTCAGTGTTGAGGGTTAGTTGCGAATCAGTACAGAAATTTTTATTGTATCATTAAGTCCTTTTGGAGTTCTTGAAAAATTACCAGGTTATCAGTGAATAATAAAAGGGAAACGTGCTTATCATTTAATATTAAATTTCCCTTGAGGACATATGTATCACGTGACTTAATTTGCATATGTGAATTGAAGAAATGCGATTTTTAATCAATTATTGTGTAGAAAAATGAAACATGAAATGTCTACCCGAACTGGATGTCTTATATGGTCCTGATAGAGTTAAGGACGTAAATTTTGTTACTTTTTTTTTTAACTTATTTTTTTCAAAATTAAATAGTAGGAGTGTAGTAGTGTTATCAAAAATAATCTCAATAACGGGCACCTGTCTACTTACCCTTTCCAACTCTTCGGCTTTTTTATCCCGAAGAAAATCTCTTTTGAGTGTAAAAATTCCACGAAAAACAGCAATAACACACAGTGATGCTACACAAATATATATCGCTTTCCCTCGTGGCAACATATCGAAAGATTTTGAACTGCAGTATAAAATGAATGTTCTTTGGTTGACGGTTCATGCGTATGTGTTTGTTGAGTGAAACAATGGATTATATATTGGTAGAGGAGCTATCACGTGATATAATTTAATAAATCATTATTTTTTTAAGAGAATTGACATATCGGTAAGATAACCACGTCCCTTTCAACAAGGGAGGTAAATCTTTAGTGTTCGCCAACCTACCAGCGAACAGACACGAAACAACTAAGATGAATAAAGTTAATGAGAGTATAAATGAATCACAGGGGAAAAGACATAGAACAACTGTCATCTTGGGTGAATCAGGTAAATCTCAGGTGAGAGGAGCCACCAGGGGATAAGACATAAAATAATTGTCAACTAGAACGAATCAGGTAAATCTCAGGTAAAATGAATCATCAAGGATAAGACCAAGAAATTAATCGCCACAGCCAACAAAACCTTCCCAAACTCCAAGATCATCTTCTCATCTATACCCATTTCAAATATAATCTCGAAGAAAGCACAACAGAACCTCAGCACCCTCAACAACCTGATGATGGAGTCCAGTATCAACAGCGCAACAATCTTACCACGATACGAAGAAGAATTCGAACCAGTTGATAATCTTCATTGGTCTCCAGAAACAGCAAACAGCATTTATTTGTTTTGGATACACCAGCTTCTTTAATTAGTCTTTAAACTAATTACTGGGGATAAAAATACTGAGAGGCCACCGCTAGGCCAAACTGTATAGTTAACTTGAGCCGCAAAATTCTCACACCCCTTCAGCATTCAATCTTAGACCGTGGACTGAAGTTTATTCCCACACCAAAGATAGCTAACTTAAATTATCTTCGACCATCCATTGAACGATTTCAACGAAATCTTAGCTGTACATATTTTTTTCGAAACCACCCCCACGTGGTTCTAGAACATAATTTATTCCTAAATCCACGTGGACACCCCCTCAGGCCGCCATCCATCCTGAAATATTGAAATCATTTGCGAGTATGAATAGCCAAACAGCGAACCTTTCCATAACACACGAAAAGCCTAATCTCACACGAGTGGAACGCGAAGCGTTAAACTTACTTAAGAAAGACGATAGCATTAAAAAGAGTGACAAAGGTTCATGTTGTGTCATTCTGAATAGGGAGGATTACGTTTCAGAAGCAGAGAATCAACTGTATAATCCTAAACATTATGCCATTTTACCGAAACCAATTTTCAATGAAACTGCTAACACGATTAACAATATTCTTGCCGATTTTGTCAAAACTAGTTATCTCAAACAGAAACAATATGACTATCTGTCTGCCAAACCTGATTGTCGCGAAAGACATTTGTACACTTTGCCTAAAATCCATAAGAATCCAACCAAGGAGTGGTTTATCTCGAATAAAATCCCTAAAGGCCGCCCGATTATATCTGACTGTGCATGGTAGTGAGTCATATGCAGTGTTAGAATACATTGATCATTTTTTACTACCTCTAGCATGTCAACATCGCACCTACCTTAAAAACACAATAAAATAAAAAATCTTCGAGTTCCCTCTAATGCTATTTTAATTTCTAACGACGTTTCTTCTATGTATACCAATATCGATAACACTACTGGTTAAACGGCAGTTCGTAAAGCTTTTAATAGAAACCCAGATCCAAACAGACCCGACGATGCAATTCTACAGCTTTTAGAGATTTGTCGAAACGATTTCACATTTAATGGTAAAAAAAATTTACAAACTTCAGGGACAGCAATGGGCAAACGATTCGCCCCTTCGTACACAAACCTTTTCATGGCAAGAGTGGGAACGTGAGGTGTAGCCCCTCTGTCCATTTGACCCACTTTTTTACGGACGCTTTTTGGATGACATTTTTATGGTTTGGACTTATTCTATCGAACAGTTTTGGGAATTCTTTGAGATTCTCAACAATCACCATCCTTCTATCAAACTAACCGCAAACGTGAGTGACAAAAGCATAGACCTTCTCGATACCACTGTCTTTAAGGAAGATTCCATAGCAGAAACAAATAAACTGGATATTAAAGTGTATTTCAAAGGAACAGATACTCATCAACTCTTGCACAAGAGCTCCTTTCACCCAAAACATACCTTTTCTGGTATAATTAAGTCACAAGTTTTACGATTTCATCGAATTTGTACAAGATCTTCTGATTTCAACCAAGCCTGTACGATTGTTTTCTCAAAACTGAAAGAGCGTGGGTACTCTAAACGATTTTTACGAAACATAAAAAATTCCACCTTAGCACAGATAGCAGCTAAAAACAGACTTTATGCCGAAGTACCTCCAGGTTTAAGAAGTGTTCCATGTTTGTCCAGTAGATGCAAAACATGTCCCTTTATATCAGAAACTCATTATTTTGTAAGCAACTCTACGAATAAAGGGTACCCGATCCAGGAACATGTGAACATTCGATTGTAATATATTTAATTTCATGCAAGAAATGCCCCAAACAATATGTAGGAGAAACCAAGAATAATTTACGAACTCGCTTTAATGCTCATAGGTCAGACATCAAATTAAAGAAAGACAAGCCTGTTTCTAATCATTTCAACCTCGACGACCATTCAATAGACGATCTCACCCTAATCCCAATTGAGCGTATAGAAATTGACTTGCCCGAAGATGAAACTACCAAATTCCGTCAATCTAGGGAAGCCCATTGGATTGAGACATTGAATACAGCAAGACCTATAGGACTAAATATTCATCATAATGTAGGCATAGCACCCTTTGTTGTCCCGTTCAATACAACCAGCAATCGAGCAAGCAAGATAGTTCATGCCTACTATAAGAGCCTTCAAGAGAAATTCCCCCATGTCTATAAGCAGAAAATGATAGTTGCATATTCAAAAAATAAGAACTTAAATGATAATATTGTTCACAACAGATATTATACTTCTCTAATTTCAGATCAGAATAAGAACAGAAGAAAACCCAATATCAAGACCCTTAATCCTAATTTCTAAATGAAGTGTCTGCTCCACCCTAGGCCTGTACATTAGGGAGAATCAAACCCTCCCTTCCCCGAAATCACAAACCGTCCATCGAAATATAGCCAACTTCAGACTTGACCAAGATCTCATCATTATAAATATTCACACAAAATTTCATTTAAATTGGATGAAAACTGTAGTCTCTATTGTGTTCACAAGCAAATTTTGTCAAGGTCAATAACTAAAAAACCGTTCATCAAAAAATCGTGAATATCGAACGCGTTCACAAGCCAATTGCGGACCGACGGACGGACGGACATAGGTGACGACAATATACGTCTACATTATAATGTGGGCGTATAAAAAATGCTGATGGACCTTGTTAATTCTTAGGTGACGAATTGTGGACAGACAGCTTCAGATTAAGAAGATTTAACATCGCTCAGTGGTACATTTTGCTATCAAGATGACGAAGACAATGTTATAGATAATACCATGGTCAATACTGAGGTTCTGTTCCCCAGTAGGGAATTTTTACTAACTAATTATAGTTGCTGACAGTGCAGTAATATGGAGATCAATCGTATTTAGAATTAGATGCCATGTACTTATGTCTAATACAGCGAGACGATACATCTGTGCAATGTTCAAAGACAAAATACCTCTTTTACTTATGTCATAATATGTCTAATTCGTATAGTAATAATCAACTGATCAAAAAACTAAAAAAATTAAGTCATCGTATCAGACTGCAGCCATTTGGCCAGGCTAGTTTGTTAGAGGTTGACATGCCGCAAAGCCCTTACTGTTTTGTAAACAGGTGAATAAGAAATGTTTAAAAACAAGTGAGGCTAAAACGTCTCAAAGTCTCTAACGTCTTGAAACCAGATATAATTATAAAATTGAAATTATTACCCATCCATTACCTTAAAATCAAATGGATAGACATGGATAGCAAAATCCAAAGTGTACAAACTTGATGACAAAAATAAATTCGAATGTGATATGAATATTACACGAAAGTCACTATTAGAATTAGATATAGTAAACAATTTAAATATGTGTAGGGGATTTTTCTATATTATATTACGTTATACGATTGTATTCCCGAATTGTCAACCGGAAGTAGGGTTTCTTCTAGACTATAGAGCTGTACTTGCTATACAAAGCCGTGCATGACACTTTGGCCAATCAACAATTGTTATGAAATGCTGTCCAATGGAAACGGATGTCTCACTTTGCACGTGCAGTATGCAACATTGTTGGGTATTTAAGGTTTAGTCAGTTGGTCGTGGACTGGAACTTGGTAAGTTCGGCTGTCAGCTTGGTTTGTGTGAGTTACAACACTCCGCTCATAGATTTGTGTTTACAGATGGTTCGGCTCGTTGTCTTAATTCAGCCCTTAATTCAAGTAACAAATGGGTCGCCATCTTAGTTTGCCTCATTATGCAAATTTTGCTATTTTATCCGATTTGCACAATTTTGGCGCCAAATGATAGATTAAATGTTTATCTAAAACTTGTAGAGAGCCGTATTTCGATTTTCAGTTTTGCCTTTTTTTGCACGATTTACGTAGTGCGCATGCACATTAACAACTTTCTTATTTCTTGTCCGAATTTCATCGAATTAAATTCTGAATTCAAATCCAAATTTCTTTAAACTGTATGTATTTGAAAAGACATGTACATAGGGATATATTGGAATTTGTATAGTTCGCATGCGCGGCCGGTCTTAATCTGTCTACCTTTGTAAGTTGTTTTTTTTGTTGTAACACGCCCTGCATCAGTACTGTGAAGGGAACAGTTCTAGTAATATTTTTATTTAAATTCCATTAGATTGGCTGGTTTGATTTTCTTTAATTTGGTTCTCTCGAATTTTATCTTTATGAAAAGATATTATGAGTCGCGTGATAGACTGATAATGCTTGATCAATAAGATGTAATTGGTGTGTCGCGGTTGATGTCTCAAGACGTCTGGATAACTTTGACTACATGCTTTGAACTTTCAAAATCGGTCATAGAGTTATAAATAGAACAATGGCCGCAGTCAAAGAAAACAGTTTAAAATTTGGATGCTCAATATAGCTGGTGGTCAAGGGTGATAATTGACAAGATATAATCAAGAAAAGGGCTAAAGAATCTAGCAAGATGGCGAACAAAGTAATTTAACCTCAAATCTACTCTTATTTATTGGACTTTAACACAAAAGAATCATTAAGGCCTATAAAAACACATTCATTCTGAACTGTAAATTTAGTAAGATGTTTATGGCTTTAACTACATCTGCTCAAATTAAAGTCTTGTTGAAAGTTTTGTGTATGTGTATTAATAGATTACTCAGGGTGTTTTAAATTAAAAACCTGATAACAAAACGGTTATACCTTTATACAAATAATAATATTGTAACCATTTTGATTTGAAATGTTTATGTCTACAACTGCCGTCATGTTGGATTTCAAAATGGTCACCATCAAAAATATACCATTGTCAATATATCTGGTTCTTTGTCAGCAATAAACCCCTGATCCAAGTTATAAATGGCTACAGCTACTGTCGTGTCCAATTTAAAGATGTCGGCACAGTACAATGTATACTCTTAATTTAACATTTTTTTAACATCAAAGCCACACAGGAAAGTAATGTATTGTGTGTGCTCATACTTATGACATCATTGTTCATTCATCTTCGCGACAACGACAGGAGACAGACACATCACTATGAACAAACAAAGCACAGATCAAAATTGGCACTGATATCCGCGCATTTAGGTCTGTCATGAGAGAGATGGGGAACCATTTTACCAAAGTACCGACCTGCTGGTGCCAGAACACTTTCAATCCTTTGCAATGAAGCGTTTGGTCGACAGATCAAAGCCACACAAGGTAAAATGAACCGAGCCTTCCCTCCAGGATTTTCCCAAGACGGACAGTTTCCATCAAGAGGCAAGGCAGACCTACTCAAGCCCATACAAGAGATTGCCATCAAGAACACAGATGCACCACATGCCATTCGTGCCATCATTCAAATACTAAAGCCAGATAGCCGTAGAGCATTCCTTGAATATGTATCAGCATTGATGTCGTTTTGAACTAATGCGAGATCGCTACGCTAACAGGCAGAAACTGGCAGATATTTCTTTGTGTTTGTAAAAGTAAAGAAGAGGTTGGGATTAGGAAGGTCGACACCCAAATGGTGGTTAATTTAACAGATGCTTTGGGGTGTGGACATACTTATGCAGACAGTGGACTTTGTCTTTCTTGTCATTGCACTACCTTTGCACTAAGAGTGACGGTAAAACTGCGTGAACTTGTGCTATATAGCATCATATGAGGGCGGTTGCTGTAGATCTGGGACAGGTTTGAGTCAAAAGTAAACTTCCATTGTTCCAAACTGTAACAGACTGTGATACATTATTTTAAACTTATTCTGTTCGATAACTTTACTGAGTGGCTTGCATCTATCGACCAAACTATTCATTGCAAATGAGTACAATTTACCCAAAGGGTTTGAATATCAATTTAACCCTTTGTCCTTCGTTCAATAAGTTGCAATAGCTGCACAACAGGATTGAAATAAAATATAAAAGTGGCTAAACATTTATTACATTTTCAAGTATCCAATGCAATAAAAACAAGTAATTGAACAATGAATGAAAATTACATACAATACATATAAAAACAAATATCGAAACATTTTTACAACATAAAATCCCAAACCCACACGTACTTGTATAAAAAATGACGTTGTGTCTATTGTTTAAAGTGTTTTAGGGATTAAGCATGAAAAATTATGCATAGCCTTCTGGCGAAGATGTAGATCGGAATGCACATAACGCTGGAAGCACTCGGTGGACCAATAACCCAGGAGTTTGATATTGCTATCTCTTAAACCGACAGAGGATGCCCAAGAGGCGGCACCACGGCTAAAGGAGTGTCCGCCATAGAGTTTATAGTTTAACCCAATACCATGCAAAATATACTGAAAAGATCGCAAAAAAGGCATAAGATATTATGAAGCGCAGTTGCTGGGCATAGCGGGTGATCTTGCAAATGAGGCAATAATACAAAGATATCCTTAGTGCGAAACTGAATAGTTTTAGTGACTTTAAGTCGAATAATTAAACCTTTATTTGTAATCTGGACATCGCGTCGTTGTATATCAACAGCCGGATCAAAATGGTCCTTAATAAGAAAATTAATCGGTCTAAGGAAGCCAAAAAAACCAAGCAAACAAGCAGTCCAAAAAATTTTGTTGTTATAGTTTTGTAAATCCAAAGCCGCATGGATTTTAAGAAGCGAAGTAGGCGTGACAGGTGTTTTACAGTTTTGACCTGCCCCTAGTTCTCGCTTGACGCCAGTCAATAAATGTTTAACAGTCCAGCTCTAAATAGGATCGGGTAAATTGTTCGACTTATATAACAATGAAATAATATTCAAATAAGATCTAATACTGCTATAAGTAAAGTGTTTGACATCAACAAGATAAGCTATATACATTTCTATAGTAGCATTTTTGACAGGAAACACTGGAAGAGCATATTGCCTACAAAAGTCTTTAAAGGTCTTCCAGTGTGTTATGTAAGTTTTTGCGAGTAGTGTTAGCCCATCCCTTGCCTTTCAAACGTTCCACTGTTGAATATAGCCGGTTTAAGCCCCATTCTCGGGGAACCCCACCTATAATTAAAAAACAAAGGTGTCACATGGTTGAGAAGTTCTGGAGCGTGGAAGAAAAAATCATAACTTCCCAAGACGCTATAAAGTCGACTGAGTTGATCTGGTTCATGTAGCCTCGAAGCAGCATCAGCAGCAACATTAAGACGACCAGGGATATATCTGGCTACCAAGTCAAAGTTAAATATGGCTGACAACCAAAACATAAATCGCAAGAAGCACATCAAGGTACGATTGCGAGATGTTCCTTTGTTTAACACATACTTGGTTGTCATATTGTCTGTGTTCACAATTACTTTCTTGCTTTGCCACTGAGGTCCCCAATGTATCGCAGAAAGAACCACTGACAAGGTTTCTTTGATATTAATGTGATCATTGGCAGTTATAGGCAAATCCAGATTCCAATTTGTATAGAAAAAATCACCTTGGAAGACACCGCCACAACCACCCGAAGACGCGTCCGTAAACACAGTAGTTATAGGCTTAGGATCAATAAATTTTACCGACCCATTGAAAATTTGGAGGAATTTAATCCACCACACTAAATCCTCGAAGAAAAATTCGTCAAGTAACACTTTTGCATTTCGATCACTTAAAGGTGACACTGTATCAAAAAGTCGTCGCATAAAAGTCCGCCTCCCTTTAATCACTTTCCACATAAGGACATAAGTTGCTTTACACTAGCGCGTTTTCGAAACAAAAACGATTGCAACACTTCCAAAAGCTCAGCTTGTTTTGGCGGTGGAAGGGTTAATGTAAGGCACTCAGTGACGATCGCTATGCCTAAAAAAACTAAATGCTTGTCAGGGCCTTCCACCTTGGACCAATTTATATTGAATCCTAAGTCGCGTAAGGTTATAAGTAGGAGTTGTAGCCCTTTATTACACTTATCAAAATCATCTTCGATAATCAGGAAATCATCAAGGTATACAATACATGTCACATTGTAACGAGTTAGCATAATGTTGCACACGGCAGATGTTATTCTTTGAAAAAGCATTGGACTGCGAGAATGTCCAAAGGGTAGCTTGCGATCGAACATGTAAGTAGGGGTGTTACCGCCTTTAAAAGCCCACTGCAATCCTGTCAACGGATGATCAGCCTTGCTACATAACACTGACCGATATGCACTCTTTAAGTCTACCTTAGCTAAGAAACTATCAGGCTTAATTAGCTCCAAAGCACAACGCAAGTCCATGTATGAGCAAGATGTATCTGATGTATACGAGTTAAGGGAAAGACCCTCGGGTCTACTAACATCGTGTATAATGCGAATCCCACCGTCCGGCTTTGGTATGGCTCCCAAAGAGCTGACTATGGTAGGCTTGACATCGGTGACAACGTATTTGCCAAGCTCAATTTCACGCAAGATTTGAATTTAACCTTGTCATGGTAAGCGGTTGCTGATCTATAGTTTTTGCGGTCGACAGGTTTATGGGGACCGTAAACGTTGCAGAGAAGAAATCCGTTGCGTACGCCGTCAAGCAAAAAGTCCCTGTCTTTGAAATTATCAGGTAGAAGCCTACACCATGCGTTGTATCTCAAGCAATTAGCGCGACTGGACTCACTCATTGTATCTCGAATGACTATAAAATTGATGCCCCATCCCTGGGGCGATTGTAGTTTTTTGCCGGGGCGTTAGCTGACGAGTGTGTATGTCCAACTGCTGAGTGAGACAAAGACATGCACAATGCACAATTGTGTGTCATCTTACAGTCAACGCGGTTACAATTGTCATTATTAAAATTTCTGCAAATTTCACGACCATCACTGAGAAAATGTCTTTTACGTCGATCGGATTGGTTGCCCATGTAGCGAGTTGCACCACCCAGATAGGTCTTATTTTGACGATCATTGATAGTATTGGCATCCTGAAAGGCACGGATTGTAGGATGGTCGCGTATTAGAATCAATTGGAATTTCCGAATATATTGACGGTGTGTGCTCCATTCAAAATGTTCCATTGCTTGATGCTCTCTGTATTCCTTATCATAAAGAAGGACCGAATACCATACACACTTGGAGGCAAGGCAAAAGATTTCTGATGTGTACCGGATATAAGATATGAATCCTGCAGTATCTAATTGATTCTGTTTCAAAAGTTTCAATAAAACTTGGTTGTTGGCATACCTCCATTTCTCAATGGAGACTCTATCAAGGGTTTTATCTTAGCAACACGGAGCTCGATACCACTATCTGTACCAAAAGAGTGTGAACTGTACTGGGGAATAGAGTCGACCCACAGAAAGTCCATAATCTGCAAGGCTTTAGCATGTTTTTCGGCATCACGAACAAGTGGCGATTGAAGTAGTCTTTCAAGCTCACCTGAGACTGGTGCTGTACTTGAGGCAGTGAATTCAAATCCGTTCTCAACTGCACGAGGTTCCGTAATAATAGGCACGGTTTCTCCATCTTTTTCAAGATCATTTACGGCTTTTCTTTCTGCAGATATCTGCCTTTGAAGAGTTAAATACCGTCTTTGTTTTTGAAGAGTTTGAAGCTCTGCTTCCAACGCTGCAACACCCAGCGGAATATTGGGATGACGAGATAATTGGCTTGCGACGATGACATCAGTCGCCATGTTAGGCATGTCGTTGATAACCACATGCGTTTCAAAATTTTCATTTGCAAGTTGTACAGTCTTTTAGAGTTTCTCCCGTTGGTTCAGGAACGTTCTCCATGTCTCTGACTCCCTTCACAGACTTTTTCCTTGATGACATCTATGATTGTAGGAGAAATCCGCTATTAAACTTTTTAAAACTAATAAGCGATCAAGGCTTAGCACGCTAACTGCACAACAAGGCAAGCAAGGCTATAAACAAAACGAGGCTAGCTTATGAATATGCGTGAAGGTCGGGTCAGGTCAGGTCAGCTCAGCTCAGCGAGTACACTACAGGTCATAGTTAAAATTAGATTTAACAAAATCTTCACCAAGACACAAGAAAAATATCCAAACGTTTTTACCAAGCAGCTTGTGACTGCCTAAAGATGAAACAAGAACATAGTCCGTGGCAAAGTCAATACTCTCCCTCCGCCCCTCCCTTTCTATGCTTCCTCTTTCTCCAGAATATGGGAGCATCACAGATAACATAATTTAAAAATCAATACACAGTGGTTTTACCAGTTTGTTCAGACTGTCACAGCAAAGGCAGATCAGTCCTGAAACGCCAACCTTTAGTTGGAAAGTAAATTTGAGCTTGATTACGAGAATGAACATAAAATTTAAGGGAATCTAAAGAATTCTGAACATTTTATGTGTACCTGGGACAATAATGACATGGGTTTGCACTATTCCGTTTTTCAATTGGACGTCTGTGGTTCATACCGTTTCGCTTTATATCGACAATTTATTTAAGTGACAGAGGGCGCAAAAGCATCCAATGATATGCAAGAACCGCAGTGATAATAATGTTGGCTTGGATTAAATGGAATTGCAAAACTCACAGACATCTGACTGAAAGCCGGGCCAGCCTTTTTTCTGGGCTCCGATAAAAAGACGTAGATAAATATGAGGCATTAGGCCATACCAAAATAATTTTCTGTTCTTCGGGATTTCTTGAAAAAAAAAAGGTACGAGCGAACGAAATTTTTTTTTTAATTTTAAAAAAAAAATGTCTAAAAGTTAGTAATCATTGATTTGGTTGGTGCGATATAAGATTTTTTAATTTTTTAAAAAAAAAAGTCCCTTCGTACCATTAAAATTTTCAAGCATGGATGATTTTGAATGTATTCAGATAAAATAACAATTAATAGTATTTATTTGTAATCTTCCACAAAATTTCTTTTGCACAGATTAACTGGTCTTTTGACCAGCCATCATCAATTGTTTTGCACCAATCTAGCACATCACAAAATAGTTTTTGAGGTCCAGTTAAGGTTTTGTCAAAGACTGGTGGTGTAGGTTTTTCAGGAAACATTAATGTCTTTCTTGATGCCATCATAAAATCGAACACATTTTTATCACTTTTGAAAGTATTACAAACAGGTTCTTCAGACGAAGAATGAGCAGGCAAGTTAATTAAAAAGTCTACAAACTTGGATTTCAGTTCATCACACAGAGAAATTTTCAACTAAAGTGTAACTAAGACACCGCCTGATTTTTCCATATTGTCCTTGATGTACACTTTTTCTGGGATCTGTGATATGCACGATTGAATTCCTGCAGATGCCAGATCATAAACATCTTTAAAAGTGTTTTCAGATTCAACATCAAACGCCAGTATGGCAAAATAAGTTTCTGGTGTGACCTAATTTTGATTACTAAAATCATTTTGGTAAAAAAGACAAATACAAATATTAATTCTAGCACTGCATCGGCCATGCCTATTTCTGATAATTAACAACTTCCGGAATTTCGATGCGTTCGGTCCTCGAGAAAACGTTCTTGCTTCAGCGAAGGGCCTAAACTACTGTACGAACTCACTCTTTCAACAGCTGGAACATGTTCTACTATAATTGTCGCACGATGTCCACAAACTGACAAACGAAAATAGAGGGCGCAATTTGTTACTCCTGCTACCAAATTTTAGGCTTAGAGAAATAAAAATGAAACTAAACATGAGAGCTAAACAATCATGTTTTCTGATCAATTTTGAGGTACGGACATACGGGCAATATAATTTTTTTTTTTAAATTAAAAATTCTTTTTCAAAATTTTACATACGGGAGCTCTTTTGATACATACGGAATATTATTTTTTAATTTTAAAAATAAAATTTCGATAACGGAAAATCGGGTACGGAATTCCCGACGAACAAAATATTATTTTGGTATGGCCTTAATACAGAATTTATCGTTTCTAATTTACAACTGATATTAATCTTAAAGTGATACTACGTCTTAGAATGAACATAAAATTTACGAATTTTAAACTTGACCAATAAGAGCATATATTCTTCAGTAGATATACCTGGTGTCATAAATAACATAACAGGCTCCTTATATAATCCGATAAATCCAAAAAACTTAATATCAAGATTAAGCGTTTTTCAATAATTACTTAGTTTTATGAATTTTCAAATTTTCCAGATTTTACAGGGAATTTGTTGTAACTTTATAACATACGTTCACTGATACCGTGATAGATATATACTCATATTGAACATTCTTGAGAACTTAAATCTTATGATCATTCGTAGTATCACTTTAAATAATCTGGTTTTATCAAATATATCAAATGAACATCAATTGAAATTTGCAATATCTGAAGTGTTAAAATTGACTACATTTCGGGCATGCTGTTAGTTAGTGCTGCTCCTTTTTATACGCCCACACGTAAGTATGGGTGTATATTGTGGTTGCCCCTGTCGGTGCGTCGGTCCGTCCGATTACATTTACAGGCTACAATTTTCTATAGATTCTTTTGATTTTTTGTATGTGTGTCAATATCATTATGAAGATGTGCACTATTGAATTTGGTGAGGATCCGATGATTTTCTTGAGAGATATCGCATAAAACTCTGATATTGCGTTTTTTCACTTTTTTGGCTCGTGCTCACTCTATAGGCTACGATATATAGTTTGTTTTACAGTTCACATTTAGCTCTTTATAAAGCTGCTGGTGGACGTATTCGCTTTATTAATTATTAATTCAGAACAAAGAATTAGATTAACGATAATAGGGTATTTAACATTTGAATATGTTTAGAATTGAACGGTTGGTTGGAAGACAATAGAGACTCAATTATAAATATTATTGATTTACGTTTCATGGTAATAGCTATATGCAAGTATAAACATAACGTAGCAACCAATCGAACAAGTCTTGAGTCCAATTAAGGGGGGCAGTTTAGATATCCCCCCTCCCCTCACGCAAAACTTTGTGAATTGTTAAGCATTACAGTAGTGCTCTCTATAGAGTTATTGATACCTTTATTGCTGCCGAGGACGCCCATTGGAAGCCTGGAAACACGATTTTCTGAAGTCTAGGGAGAGAGAATTTGACTCCCTGAAACACGATTTCCTGACATGTCCTGGCGAATTTAAGGTTTATTTGTATAGATACTGTGCGACCACAACAAAATTTTTTTGAGAATTTGACGCCCAGAAACGCGATTTCCTGACGTATCGCAGATATAGTTTTGGGTCAGTTTGTAGGACTTGGGAACTGTTTTTTGAAGATTGAAACGACAACTATAAGGAAAAAAAACGTTAGTTATTCTTCCCTGACTCTGAATAATGCAATAATCGTTCAAACTTTTTGGGCAACATGAAATAGGCCTACAATTACTCTTGACCTTTCTTGGAGTTACCCCCAATGTGCAATATATCGATACCCAGATAATACCAGAGATCATCGTCGGCCAATATGTATGAGGTGAAATTACTTTCGGCATTATGATTTTTAGAAGATTGAAATTGTATGTATTTCAAGGCAGTGGCTATTTACCACTGCCGTGTTAAGCTATCAATAGTTCAAAAGATGTCTAATGTCTCTATGATTATGAGGTCAAAATATCATGGTCTCAGCTTCAAAATTCTATATGAATAATCCTGAAATTAAAAGTGTTATCGTTTTTACTGTGCCACTCGATATTTATTCATAGATACAATAATGATATTAAGTTAATGATAATACTGATTGTCATATAAAGGTGAAATTACAAAATATAATTTTGTAATAACCTAACCCGATTTACATATTTTGATTAGAGATAATCACATGTGTTTTATTGTTAAACCTGTTAGCCTGTAAACACACAGTGCCCAATTCTTGGCAGACTTTGACGAAACTTATAATATATAATATTATTTGGTATCGCCTCAAAAAGTAAAAAAAAAAGTGTATGACTGAAGGTCGAATATTTCATACTGGTAATTACTGTACTGCCAAATATTCTTTATTTGAAATCAAAGCTGTCAGTGGGAGTATATTGCCTTGCAAGCTATCAAGCTACCGAGGGCTTTTGATCTGCAGGCAACTCTCACTATAGTTATACCTATTATAGACATGGTTGAATGCTTGTAACAAGACCTTGCCATAATGCTCTCTATAGTTTGATGGTCAAAAGCATTTACACATACATTTATAAATATACTTTTTGCAGAAATTATCATCAGGCTAAAATTAAATTTTGCAAATTGGCATCAACGCTGTTTGTTTTCAACGCGATAAGGTGCAGAAAACTTCGACGTTCAACTCAACAAGTAAATATTTAAAGTAGAGTATTGCTTGCAAATATATTTTCCAAACAGTCGAACACTTTTGACAACTATTGTGAAAATGCCAATAAACATTATATCGCAAATATTAAAATCATTGATATTGATGATTATCGAGGTATGTAAAATAATATATTGAGTGCGTAACATATTTGCAATACATGATAATGAATTCAACAGGTGCTGTTATTGGTCGCGTGTATTGATTTTATATCTCGTACACTAAAACATGAACCGAAATCGACCTGAAACGACCAAAGAAAACGTGAAACTTAAAATAACCGGACAGAAAAATGATCAGGAACCGACCTCAAACTATTTTGTGATAAATTCTAAGCAAGTTTATTACGCCAAAGAAGTAATTAATTTCCAAAAAATATGCATTTGTGAGAAGTGCACATAATGACTCTCAAAATAATAAAAAATTATAGTGGCCCTTTTTGTTATGAAACTTGACATAGTTGTAGTATAACTGTCCCTTTAAATGAAAACAAGCACATTAGCCACACGATATTTTCAATATGGCGGCCATTTTCCAAGATGGCGGACAAGGATTGTATCTTGTCATGATATTCATCAATATGATGACTCTTAAAATCTGTCCGGTGTATTATCGGTATATTACCTCTTTAAATACCACTTTTAATATGAAAACACAATAGGCACCAGTGCGAGTGTGGGAGAGCCGAACCAAGGATAACTGGGTTTTAGTTATCTGGAAGGTGTACAATCGGACGGGATTTAAATAGCATTTGATGAACGATTGGGCTACAGATGTTTGGCTCTTTAATGCCGTTCGAATCTTATTGTATCCCATATATTAATGTGCTCTAGATTTTCGATGGTGGTAAAAGAATAAACCCTCGGCGTTGGAATATCACTGATACCCTTTAATAGCGATTTCTATTCATTTATATCTTATCCTTATATTTGGAGAAATAGAGTTTTCTATAAAAGTAACAACTGAAAGATGACAGATGTGGCGTGGTGTCTCCAAATATTTACAACTGCGTGTACAATTAGATATAAATAGAACACAATCATGTTAGTCCATAATGCAAAACTCGAAAAAGAACTTATACTACTTATTGTAGCTAAGATAAATTAATTCTTAATTAGAGCATACAAACAGAAAATCGATGAGTTCAGTGCACAAGCACGTTTCTATAAATACTCCACTCTCTCTATAATAGTATATATACGACCACCTCCGCTTCAGACGACTTTCTACCATTTACCGTAATGAAACATTATCCCAAACTTATATGAATCGTTTAATTGAATATTTTCCCTTCACATAAGACCTATTTTATATCTCCCTCAGTGTTCCCCTTCATACTAATAATCTAACTTTTATTCAATAAAAATACTAAAAAAACTTACATCCATCGTTTCAATGTATCTCCTACTCCTAATCCCCCTACTCCCTCACTCTTAAAGGGCTGGCTCTGTCCCTGCCCGGGACCTTGGACGACATTCACCACTCGCCATTCACAAGCAGTGGTGTAACTAGCTTTTGGAGCCAAGTTCCCTTATAGAGGGCCCAGCCCCGCCCATCAAACGAAAAGAAGCTTTTCAGGTCTATGCAGGTAAATCTCCCCTTACCCCAACCTGAAAATCGCAAAGAATCAATGTTCAACGTTCAGGTCATTGGTACAGGCGTGGGGATTTATGAGAAGGGGATCTGATATAAAAAAGGCAATAAATGAAAAAAAATTATTAAATTAAATTAAATCGGTAATCAGAGTCGCTTAAAGCAATGACAATAAACACACCATGACGGTTAGTTTGCTTAGATGGAAATAATCAAAATTAGATAATCTAATCGCGCCAAGTGGGAGTTTAATGCATGCCTTAATGCTTTGCTGGGATGCAAATAATCAAAATTAGATATGTAACAGTATCATGGTATGCAAAGAATGACGAGCAGATTTTCATGGTTTGAAATAATCAAATTTTTGAAGTACTGGTTTGGAAACAATGATTTTGTGTTTGATTGTTTCCATCCCATGCATTCCATCATTTTTTATGGTGTGGAAAATTTCATTATTTCCATCCAATGAGTTTAAATGGTAGAAAATCGTCTGAAGCGGAGGTGGTTGTGACGAGCGTTAGCCACCTTCTCATATATATACTATGTAGATAGAGTCGACTATTGATAGAAACAGATGCCTGTGGTTCAGTATTTGAATAAGTGCTTTTGACTGTTCTTGCTCAGAGCATGTTAAGGTCGTCATGCCCCAGGCGTGGTATAAGCCGTATTGTTGGCGCGTTGAGATCGCCACAGAATCAAGAATGACTTTAGACAAGCGCAATAGCATCTTAATAAACGCAATAAAAAGTACACCAAACCAATAGATTGTATTAGAAGCGCGCCTAGGGAACACAATATGTTCGTATGTTGCAGGTGCAACTGATGTAAAGTTTTTAATTTTACATGACTTTTTCAAGCGTTTTCTTTACGTTTGCCGGTGACCAAGTCAGTGTAATGGGGTTAGTCTCGAGGGCCTTGACCGAATGCGTCAATTAGTTCATCGTAGTGACCAGCATCTCGGCCGCTCATATGTCATTAGCAGCAGTCCCTTTAATCGGTCTTGAGCCATGGAGAGAACATATTCCAAACCGCAAAACGAAACCCAAAATCCAAACAATATATAGGCAAAACGTTGGATCTGGTTCAAAATAGGATTCAAATCAGATTATAAAAATTATTTAAATCACGTGGTCAATTCTTAGGTACAAATGACTAATCTTATAAAATCCAAATTATTATCTAGCTATCTTATTTACTTTTTGTAACGTTAGTCTTTCTAGAACATAATTTAGATCGTAGATTTTGTAGAACGCAGAACTCGGATTGTAATCTTTGGAATCCAGTGGGAACACTGGATCGTATCAGTTGGATTGTACTCTTTGGAACTTCACCACTGGATCGTATCAGTTAGATTGTACTGTTTGGAACTTCACCACTAGATCATGTTAGCTGGATCGTAATCTTCAGATTGTCTTTTCGTTCCTTTAATAATACGGAAATTAAATTAAATCACGTGACATTTTCTGTATATTATTATCATTCGTGTTTCTAATAAAAAATAAATTACCCCATGGAAAGATAACTCTGTACAGTATTTTCTTCAACAAACTGCAATTCCTTATGGATTTGTTTATTTTTATTGTGTGTCAATATGATTATAAAGATAATACATATCGAATTTGGTGATGATCCTATAATTATTTCGGAGATATAAACAATATTAATTAATATAAATTTAACTATAGTAAATAAAATGGTTTTTTTGTGGTTTTCTATAATTTTCCTTCCAGAATTCACAGTGTGACTCATCATCTGATTTAAATGATATTTCAGACTCCTTCTGTCAATGTCACCAGCAAGTAGTAACAGTAAACTGTGAATAAAAAATATAACATATAATGAGAAGTTGTAAATCGGATGCTATGCTTGAAATAATACACAAAAGATTAACGGAGAGGTGCAGGGAAAAAACAGGGAAAATATACAATATCATATATAAAACCATAAATTCTAACATATGTACATATGTACACACAATCTACATGGGGTTGGAGTATGTAGATTTTTATAATGGCAATATAAGTATCAGAGGTTTTGAAGGAGCTACTTGTTTTGCTACTAGAAAAAAAATTAGTTAAATATCAAATATTGAATAATAGTGAAGTTTGACTATTTTAACTACAGCGAATATTGATAAATTGCGGTAAATAATTTGAATAGGTCAAAAGAAATATTTATAGAAACATACTATCTATGTGATATAAGAATAAAGATGAAATAAATTATATCAGATATTGAGACCATATCAAATATTGATAAGTGAAATTTTATATTTTAAATAGGTGAAGATGGGATATTATGAAACAACATTCTAACTATGTAACATAGAAAAAAAATATGAAATAAATTATATCATATATTGAAACTTTATCAAATATTGATAAATTGCGGTAAATAATTTGAATAGATCAAATGAAATATTTTATACTAACATACTACATGTATTGATAATGTAAGTTTGACTATTTGAACTATATCCAATATTGATAAAGTAAGTTTGACTATTTGAACTGTATCGAATATTGAAAAGGTAAGTTTGACTATTTGAACTATATCCAATATTGATAAGGTAAGTTTGACTATTTGAACTGTATCCAATATTGAAAAGGTAACTTTGACTATTTGAACTATATCCAATATTGATAAAGTAAGTTTGACTATTTGAACTGTATCGAATATTGAAAAGGTAAGTTTGACTATTTGAACTGTATCCAATATTGATAAGGTAAGTTTGACTATTTGAACTGTATCCAATATTGATAAGGTAAGTTTGACTATTTGAACTGTATCCAATATTGAAAAGGTAACTTTGACTATTTGAACTGTATCCAATATTGATAAGGTAAGTTTGACTATTTGAACTGTATCCAATATTGATAAGGTAAGTTTGACTATTTGAACTGTATCCAATATTGATAAGGTAAGTTTGACTATTTGAACTGTATCCAATATTGATAATGTAAGTTTGACTATTTGAACTATATCCAATATTGATAAGGTAAGTTTGATTATTTGAACTGTATCCAATATTGATAAAGTAAGTTTGACTATTTGAACTGTATCCAATATTGATAATGTAAGTTTGACTATTTGAACTATATCCAATATTGATAAGGTAAGTTTGACTATTTGAACTGTATCCAATATTGATAAGGTAAGTTTGACTATTTGAACTATATCCAATATTGAAAAGGTAACTTTGACTATTTGAACTATATCCAATATTGATAAAGTAAGTTTGATCATTTGAACTATATCCAATATTGATAAAGTAAGTTTGACTATTTGAACTGTATCCAATATTGAAAAGGTAACTTTGACTATTTGAACTATATCCAATATTGATAAAGTAAGTTTGATCATTTGAACTATATCCAATATTGATAAAGTAAGTTTGACTATTTGGATTATATCCAATATTGATAAGGTAAGTTTGACTATTTGAACTGGATTCGTACCGGACTACCAACATTCAATTGACGTAAAGGATATGTTCTTTTGTTGTAACCATGGATAGACTTTTCATTGGCACAATTCATGCGACGGTTAACTTCTTTGTCTGTCATCATCCATTTTTGTTGAAATTAGAATGGATGGGGAGGAAGAGAACCGTTGAGACGTCGACCAAGATAAAGTTCTGCTGGTGATTTTCCTCCTGATAATGGGGAATTGCGAAAGGCTACCAATCCTTTACGAAGTTTGACCATATCTAACTGTTTATACTTTATCCTTGCGACACTTTCCGACAATATCCTTCATGGCTTTAATAGAAGCTTAGGCTTTGCCGTTGGACTCTGGGTATCTTGGACTGGAAGTGTTGTGTCTGAATTCCCATTGGTCTGCAAACTGTTTGATTCCCGTTGTCGGAAAATATTTCATCAGGAATGCCAAATTGAGAGAATGATTCCTGTAAATGACCGATTTAGCAGTTGTGTCATTGTGTAGAATGTATAATTCAGGCCAGGACATGTACAACCACGTGATTCTCTGTGTCATACTGGAAAAGATCCGTATCTATCTTCTTCTGTGGTGGGAACTTCACAAGACTGAATTGGTTCCTTAGGTTGAGAAGGGTGTGTGACTTGACACGCTTAAAGCGCGATATCAGCAACGTCATTAAAGCGGCTTAGACGACCCAGGTTCGAATCCTGGTCACGGCAGGAATGGCTAAGGTTTTTTTGCTTGTATACTACATTTTTAACAGAGATTGCGACGTGGTTCACGCTCCAAACCCTAACCCCAACCCTCTTCCTTTTTATACGACCCAAAGGGAATTTCAAACGTCTACCCTTTTTGAAACGCAGTATACAGGCAGTGTGGTGGCCGAGTGGTTAAGGCGTTGGACTTAAGTTCCAATAGACAGTACCTTCCCCGTGCTGCTCACGGGTTGAGATTGCGGAGGTTGCGATTTCGAGCCTCATCTGGGGCAACCATTTTTTGTCTTGAAAATACAAACAACATTCGCCACGGAGACCTGACTATGCCTGAGAAGTAAAAAAGAAAGGCCAGCGTGGCGAAGAAAAAGGTAGCTTGTCGAGACGGTAGTTGACATTTAAAACTCGTCTGTTGGTTTGTTGGTTTGTTCCCTTTGAAAAAATCGATGAGACCTGGGAAACAGATGTTTGTAGGAGGTCACCTATCACAGTGGGGATATAGCTCAGTGGTAGAGCATTCGACTGCAGATCGAGAGGTACCTGGTTCAATCCCGGGTGTCCCCTGGTTCCATTTTTTTTCTTTTCTTCTCTTTCAGGATTAACGGCTTACTGTCTTTCATGGTGCCGCTTTCGCTGCTAATCCGTGATGCAACCCGTCACAAGATGAAAGTGTTAATCCCATGCGTGTGTATAAAATGAAGCCTTTCACTTAAACAACACGCCAATCCTGCACCCGACTGTTGTATTATGTACTGTTAGATAACAAGTTTGTATTTCCCGCTATATGACGTCATCACGAGAGACACGTGATTATGATCACTCTTGTTCTAGAAGCTTGCCAATGGCCTACGAGTCTGTAATGTATCACCGATATTAAACCATTTGTATTACTGCTTACGTTCTATTTTATGAATAAACAACATAATAAAACATGGTGTCAGAAGTTAACTGGATTCAGAAGTAACGAATAGTGAATGGT
>NW_008709577.1:2130762-2132179 GCF_000327385.1 Lottia gigantea | reverse complement strand
CGAATTTTAATTCTGTAAAATTACCTACAGTTCCTCCTCCCGAGAAATTCAATTTTCAAGAAACTCAGTTATGGCCTAAATGGTTGAGAAGATTCGATAGATACAGAGTAGTATCTGGCCTCAGTGAAGAGAGTCAAGACAAACAGATCAACATGCTTATATACGTCATGGGTCCTGAATCTGAAGATATTTATCGAAGTTTTAATGTCGACACAGATGTTAATATTACGTACACAGAGGTCAGACAAAAGTTCAATGATTTTTTCATAGTCCGAAGAAACGTCATATTTGAACGTGCTCAATTCAACTCTAGAGTGCAGAAGGAAGGAGAATCGGTAGATAGTTTCATAACAGCACTCTATCCTCTTTCTGAATACTGTGACTATGGTACACTTAGAGATCAATTAATACGTGATCGTATTGTAGTGGGTATTAAGGATGAGAAGTTATCTAGAAGGTTACAACTAGACTCCACCTTAACCCTGAAGAAAGCAATCGAAGCAGCAAAGCAGACAGAAACTGTTATTTCTCAGAATAAAGTCTTACGAGAAGATACGGTAAATGCAAACGTGAATGTTATGTCAAAACAGAAATTTCACAGTCAAAAGTCAACGAAGTCAAAAGACTATAAGAAACCAGGAAATCCACAACACAAGACATCACAGAATGATAAGTGTTACAGATGTGGAAGATCCAAGCATAGCCGAGATGAGTGTCCAGCAGCATCTGCGCAGTGCAGGAAGTGTCAGAAAATAGGACATTTTGAAAGACTTTGCCAAAGCAAACGTGTTTTTTCTGTAAATGCTAGAAATGATACTAATCCAGAACTTATATTTCTAGGCACTGTTTCAGGAGATATTAATAATATGTCTTATGCAAAAGATTTGTTTAAGGTTGATAAACCGACTGATTGGTGTTTCCCAATCGTACCAATTGATAAGGACGATGGTCGGATTCGTTTGTGCGTAGATTTTACTATGCCAAACAAAAATGTTTTAGTTGAAAATTATATGCTCCCAACTGTTGAAACTACATTGGGTCAATTATCGGATGCATGCTATATGTCAAAATTGGATGCCAATAGTGGATTTTCTCAAATAGGTATAAGTCCGGAATCACGTTCCTTAACCACTTTTATGACTCCTTTCGGGAGATACGAGTTTAATCGTCTTCCTTTTGGAATAAATTCCGCACCGGAATATTTTCAAAAACGTATGTCGCAACTCTTGGACGGATTTTCAGGTGTATTATGTCATATGGACGATATTTTAGTGTTTGGCAAAACTAAGTCAGAACATGATAAAAGGCTCAATCAAGTTTTAGAAAAACTTGAAACTTCAGGATTAACTTTAAATTTGTCGAAATGTAAATTTTCACAAACACGTGTAAAATTTTTAGGACATATTATCAGTAAGAG
>NW_008709577.1:2123270-2130712 GCF_000327385.1 Lottia gigantea | reverse complement strand
ACTTATTTATTAGTAGTTGATTATTTTTCTAGATATGTAGAAATTGCTAAGTTAACGTATACTTCAAGTAAAGAAGTAATACTTCATTTAAAATCATTTTTTGCTCGTCATGGAATTCCTCAAACGTTAAGATCAGATAACGGTCCTCAATATTCTTCATTAGAATTTAAGGAATTCGCAAAAGATTACGAATTTGAGCATATCACCAGCAGTCCTGTATATCCACAAAGCAATGGAGCTGCTGAGAAAGCCGTTAAGACTGTTAAGAATCTTATTAAGAAATCTAATGATCCTTATAAAGCATTATTAGCTTATAGGTCAACTCCATTACATTCAGGTTTTAGTCCTGCAGAATTACTATTCGGCAGAAAATTAAGAACTCAAGTTCCTGTTTCTCCTAGAGAATTGATTCCTAATTGGTCACATTTAAGTTTAGTGAGGGAAAGAGAGGAGATATATAGAGCGAAAACTAAGTGTAATTTTGATAAACGTCATAAGGTTAATCGTTTAAAAGATTTAGAACCTGAACAAAATGTTTTTATTAGAGACAGTAAATCTCATGGAACCATAGTTAAGAAACATAGATCACCTAGATCTTATATTGTTAATACTTCTAAAGGATGTTTAAGACGTAATAGATCAAATTTAGTTCCATGTGAATCGCCTCGTAATCAAGACCTTACTTATAATGATATTGAAGATTTTGAGCAACAAGAAGTTACTAATGAAAGTACGCAAAAGCATACACGATTTTCAGATGTACCTCAAGTGAATTCATTTAGTCCTCTTGTTGAGAATAATTCTAGTCCCGTTGTTAAAAATAAGTTTAGTCAAGTTTTAAGAAAGTCTAAACGTAAAAGGAAACCTGTTAAAAGATTAATCACAGAAATATAAAATGTTATTGAGTTATGAGCAGGTTTTCCAAAAGTTAAGACTTTCATATGTAAATCTATAGTCAAAATAGACAGTTAATGTTTAGTTAAGGTATTACAAGAGACTGATCATAATAACTGTAAATAAGGGGGATGTTGTATTATGTACTGTTAGATAACAAGTTTGTATTTCCCGCTATATGACGTCATCACGAGAGACACGTGATTATGATCACTCTTGTTCTAGAAGCTTGCCAATGGCCTACGAGTCTGTAATGTATCACCGATATTAAACCATTTGTATTACTGCTTACGTTCTATTTTATGAATAAACAACATAATAAAACACCGACGATAGCTCAGTTGGTAGAGCGGAGGACTGTAGATGGTTAGACTTGTAGTAATCCTTAGGTCGATGGTTCAAATCCGTCCCGTCGGAATTTTTTTTTTTTTCGTAATCAGGGTGAGCGGTTTGTCCTTTTTTTTCTTTCAAATTCGGCGTGCAGCAATTATAAACTTTGGTAAAAGACTAGTGGCTGGAGTGGGATTCGAACCCACGCCCCCGAAGAGACTGGTGCCTTAAACCAGCGCCTTAGCCAGTAAATTGACTGACGAGCTCGTCGTTTAGCTTTTTCCATTCCGTGGTGTCCGTCAAGTAGTTTTCTCAGAAGACAACATCGAAGGGATTTGAGAATAATAGTACGGCAACCATATAATATCATGGCATCGTGAATGGAAAGACTGGATCTAACAAGCCAAAATTCACAATTTCTGGTAATTGCTGTTTAGTATCCGGCCATCCTTTTCAGTTCCAGTTCTTTGGTAGCTGTAAATGCACCCTCTTGTTCGTGATTCCAAACAAATTCAGCTAGGGACGTAGTGACTCCATGGCATCAGCTTTATCAGTGGAAAAATCTGAAAAAATGAACGAATATCAGTAATATTGCCAGGTCTTGGAAAGTCTTTCACAGCTCTAGTCAATTCTGGGTTGATTTCATATCCGTTGGATCTTTAAGATGTAAACGCAAAATGGCACTGATGGGCCGATAGTCGCAAATAATCGGTTGTCGATCGATTATGTCCTACCGATTGCGACAATATATTTAGAACATGAAAAATCGATCATCATTTTCAAACACACCTTTCAGAGCAATTTTAACACGAACGCACCACAAGGGAGGCCTCTCTACTGTCTAGTCGCTGACTGGTATGGCAGACGACACCCAGGGGGCAGAACAAAATCAAAAGTATGGAAATACTTTGGCTTTCTAAAAGTTAATGAGGACGGGCCACCCATCAAATCCAATCCAAATATGGCATCTGCCATCTCGGTATAAATCCAATAGCCTGCCAATGCATCTATTTTGTTAATATACAAGCTTCTTGTGATGGAATAAAGATGAGACAGCTTCGTGGGGGGTACGCACTATGAACTTGTTGAGCTTGGTAAGGTCTATACACGTGCGAATAAATCTGTGGAATTTGACAACAATTGGGTGGCACCTTTTAGAAGGTTCCGTAAACAGGACTGATGACACATTATTGCACCATATCCTCCAACTTTTGTTTCAGTTTATCTCAAGTGAAGGTTTATGAACTAAAATGGGTTTCGTATCTGGATTCAAATGGGTCTTTAAAGTTTCACCTTTCATGTCGTTAAGTTGATCATCAGAAACACTAGGATATTATCTTACCAATGTAGCTTTAAGTTCATGCGAAATTGTATGTCCATGCGACGTTAAGGATTTGATCCAATTTTCTGGGATTAGTTCTAAGGTGAGTAATGCTTGTAGACCCAGTATAACACCAACCTGTAGGCTGTTATGCTGGCATCTAACTATCCTTCACGCTGTAGATTTTCACCGATCAGGAGGTGATAGTTGTGCAGTGTGGCCAGTAAATCGAAAAGTATCTGCTTCAAAGCCAGACAGATCCAGTGTCAAGACAAATGGTCGTTTGTTAATTTGTATGGTTACAATAAACTCATCATCACCATGACTAGATGTCCTCAAAATACTGGATCGGATATATCTGACCGTCGGTACGCTTTTGACGTGTAGAGTGACATTTTAAACACGTTTTACAGTGATACGTTCCAGGAGTTTTAGCTGTTGGCATATGAGATTTAATCTTGGAAGTTGTGGGTTCGCTTTAGTCTTGGCATTCTGATAGCACGAGGCACGATTAATACCATTTCATCCTTCAATCTCGGAAACTTGCTGTGCTGACGACTCCTGTGAACTGCAAATGTCGATTGCTTTTGTTAGAGTTAATCCAGAAGATTTGGCTAGAAGAAGTTTACGAACATCACTGCTGTTTATGCCTACGATGATTCTATCACGTATGAGACGATGGTGAAGATCCCCAGGAAAATTGCAAGTTTTTAAAAGTTCCTCGACTTCCGTTAGAAAATCATCAAAAGTTTCATTCACTGCCTGTATGTTTATACAACTTCGTTAAGGTTTCCTTGGGTATAAATTTCCAAACGACGCAGTATCTCGTTTGACTGTCTTCTTTGAGCATCTGTTAGTGACAAATTCCTAAGATAAGCCGCTTTCAATAATGAAACTTAGGTGTTAATTGGCAGAACATTTATGCTGTATATATACAATATAATTATATAATATCCCATCTTTCTTTCTAAGTTTTGAAATTTTCACCTTTGTCTACTGAAAGATCAACTTTGTCCGGTAGAAGGTCAAACTGGATTTAGTTATGAATAGGATTAGGAACGTTTATCTGTATTACTTCAGCTTTCGGGGCATCAGCATTTTGATTTATTCCATTGCCCGCCATGATTTCTCAATAACAAAAATGGATCGATTTTCCGATTGTCATTACTCTCTTCTCTGTAATATTTACTGTCTTTTGGACGACGGTGGCATGTACAACTGTCGCAGCGCCATGTTATGCTCGATGAAGAGTAACTTTTAAGATTTATTAGCAAGCATCGTCAAGATTACAGAGAGACACTATTATTACAGTGGTGTAACCTATTTTCGTGGATATAAGGATTCAACAACGAATTGCGTCAAAGTTAAAAAAAACGAATTTATTTTTATGTCTAAGATGTTTCCTCAGACATTCTACAAAATAATTAAAATTGGTTTATTTCGATTTTCTTTATGAATCCTTCACTTTGACCCATATTTCATGAGCAACCAACTCGGCAACGGCGGCAGAATGCATCACCTATTTTCGTGTACAATGTTTGATCTATAAATAAGTCTCGAAAAACACGTTGTGTGGATACCGGGTGGTATAATTAACTTCTCTTAGTATTTATCTTTAATGTCAATTCATTATAACTAGTGACAATTCCTTCAAAGTACCACGATTTTAAAAAAAAATAGAGACTGACAAAATAAGATACGTAGCGTGATTTATTGCTAAAAGTCACTGAAACAACATAAGAATATGGTCCACTTTGTGTTCCATAGAAATTTTCTTCTGATACGGAATCCGCTAGTTGATAACGTGACTTCATTCGTTGGACTACATTCTAAGAGACGACACTTGGAATTCCGATTACCGCTTGGGATTATAAGGAAATTCGGTCGATAAAAAATGTTGACGTTTGGTAATAAGTGAAACCCGCCATTTTGTATTTGTCAAAGTATACATTAATACATTTTACCATGCTTGAAACTACTGAATTCATTCTACTAGCTGATATTGTACAGTAAACCCAGGTTTATCAAAACAAGCAAATGCGGAGGTCACGCGAGGTCGCACATGTAAATTATTAATCCTTTCCGGAAATCCACGAAAAATAGGTTTCCACGAAATTAGGTTACTTGACTGGTACTAATTGATTTCCTGTAAGATGTACACGGGAGTCAAAAGGAAGCAGTCCTTCATCAAAAACACCTAAAAAGTATAGCAGAAGTCTTTCACCAAATCATTCTACTAACTAACTAATTTGCACATAATTAATAGACTTATCTATTGCTCTGTGACCTAGGCCAGTGCTTTCATTGAGACTCGTCTCAATACACCCTAACACCAACAAATAAACAGCTTTTTATTACGCCCACATTCAAATGTGGTCGTATATTGTCGTCGTCCCTGTCCGTCCGTCGGTCCGTCCGTCCACAATTGTCTTGTGAACGCAATAGAGACAACAGTTTTCATCCAATTTAGATGGAATTTGGTGTTAATATTTATAACGATGAGATCTTGGAAAAGTTCGAATTTGGCTATCTTTCGATGAACGTTTTTTGAGTTAGTATCCTTGACTTTTAAAAAACGCGTCAAAATTTGGTTGTGAACACAATAGAGCCTACAGTTTTCATCCAATTTAAATGAAATTTGGTGTTGATATTTATAATGATGAGATCTTGGAAAAGTTTGAATTTGGCTATCTTTCGATGAATGGTTTTGGAGTTATTGCCCTTGACTTATGAAAAACGCGTCAAAATTGGGTTGTTAACACAATAAAGACTACAGTTTTCATCCAATTTAAATGAAATTTAGTGTTAATATTTATAATGATGAGATCTTGGAAAGTTTAGAATTTTGCTGTCTTTTTGAGTTATTGCCCTTGATTTTAGAAAAACGCTTCAAAATTTCTTTGTGAACACAATAGAGACTACAGTTTTCATCCAATTTCAATGAAATTTGGTATGATCATTTATAATGATGAGATCTTAGTCAAGATTGAATTTGACAATTTTTCGATCAACGGAAGTTGAGTTATTGCCCATG
Source organism: Lottia gigantea (assembly GCF_000327385.1). Lineage (NCBI taxonomy): Eukaryota > Metazoa > Mollusca > Gastropoda > Lottiidae > Lottia > Lottia gigantea. Next base: position 2,125,133 of record NW_008709577.1, on the reverse strand, counting down.
ACTTAGTGAAAACGCATCAAAATTTGTTATTGAGGTTACAGTTTATGTCAGAATTTTATTAAATAATGTGTGTTTGTTTAAATCAACCATATATTGCACAAATTAGATTTTTGGTATGATTTGACACAGATAGTTGACTGCCCTTGATATACTGAAAATGTATCAAGAAAGTGGGCGTATCTTGCCAGGTGCACTAATTGTTTACATTTGTGCTTGTATGCCATTAGAATCCTTCTCTTTTTTTTTTTATATATATATATATATACGTTGACACTTTTTTCTTCACATTGTCCATATTTCATTAATATTGACAGAACTTCAAGGGCCTGTACGCAGTCAAATGACGCTTTGTCGCCTTCGGTCTATTAAAGCTCCTTGGGCTCTACTGGGTTTGTTCGACAACGCGATTAATGAGAAAAGAATAGTAATGGGAGATAACTACGTTTTGTTTATTTACTCGATTAGTAAACGCACGTCTTCTGATTTTTTATTTTTAGTGTTCAGAGGTAAAACGAAATCTTCAAAATCTGTTTTTAATGGTAATTAAAAGATTAGATTTTTGAAGAATTCCATCAGATTTCCTTTTCTTCTAGAAATATTTACATATATGTATCTTTTGTAACTGACGTGGCAAGTGAAGCGATAAACTGTAATGCAAGTTCAACCATATTCACACAACAAAAACATTCACATGAAACGTCAATCACACAACTTTCATGAATTATATCGGTAGAAAATCTTTTGATATGTTTCGATGGAGGTTGAGAACAAAAGCGATATTTCTTTATCTGGGATCTCTGTGTGTTATTCTTGTCTTCCTTGGACTTTTTACACTCAATGGAGATTTTCTACGGGATAAAAAAGCCGAAGAGTTGGAAAGGGTAAGTAGACAGCTGCCCGTTGTTGAAATTTTATTTGATAACACTAATACGGTAATGCCTTTATCTATATCATTTATTTAATGCAAGACTACTGAAGGCCTGTTATTGTATAGACTACTTATCAGTCATAGATAGATTGATAGGCACCTGCATTCAGTATCTTTAAACCCGGTTTCCCCCTGTCAGTGATGCAGGTAAGAGGGGCTGACATTCAGATGGGACAATAAACCAAGACAGTGTACTACAGGCGGTGAAAATACTACAGTGGTGTAACCTATTTTCGTGGATATAAGGATTCAACACCGAATTTCGTCAAAGTTAAAAAAACGAAAAAAAAATTTTATGCCTTAGATGTTTCCTCAGATATTCTACAAAATAATTAAAATTGGTTTATTTCGATTTTCTTTATGAATCCTTCACTTTGACCCATATTTCATGAGCAACCATCTCGGCAACGGCGGCAGAATGCGTCACCTATTTTCGTGTACAATGTTTGATCTATAAATAAGTCTAGAAAAACACGTTGTGTGGATACCGGGTGGTATAATTAACTTCTCTTAGTATTTATCTTTATCAATTCATTATAACTAGTGACAATTCCTTGAAAGAACCACGATTTAAAAAAGAAAATAGAGACTGACAAAATATGATACGTAGCGTGATTTATTGCTAAAAGTCACTGAAACAACATAAGAATATGGTCCACTTTGTGTTCCATAGAAATTTTCTGCTGACAAGGAATCCGCTAGTTGATCACGTGACTTCATTCGTTGGAATATATTCTAGCAGACGACACTTGGAATTCCGATTACCACTTGGGATTATAAGGAAATTCGGCCCATTAAAAATGGTGACATTTGGTAATAAGTGAAATCCGCCATTTTGTATTTGTCAAAGTATACAGTCGAGTAACCTAATTTCGTGGAAACCTATTATTCGTGGATTTCCGAAAATGATTAATAATTTACATGAGCGACCTTGC
>NW_008709577.1:2036185-2123220 GCF_000327385.1 Lottia gigantea | reverse complement strand
ATATCAGCTAGTAGAATGAATCCAGTAGTTTCAAGCAAGGTAAAGTGTAATAATGTATACTTCAACAAATACAAAATGGCGGATTTCACTTATTACCAAACATCACCATTTTTTATCGGCCGAATTTCCTTATAATCCCAAGCGGTAATCGGAATTCCAAGTGTCGTCTGCTAGAATATAATCCAACAATTGAAGTCACGTGATCAACTACTGGATTTCGTGTCAGCAGAAAATTTCTATGGAACACAAAGTGGACCATATTCTTATGTTGTTTCAGTGACTTTTAGCAATAAATCACGCTACGTATCTTATTTTGTCAGTCATTATTTTTTTTTAAAATCATGGTTCTTTGAAGGAATTGTCACTAGTTATAATGAATTGATATTAAAGATAAATACTAAGAGAAGTTAATTATACCACCCGGTATCTATACAACGTGTTTTTCTCGACTTATTTATAGATCAAACATTGTACACGAAAATAGGTGACGCATTCTGCCGCCGTTGCCGAGTTGGTTGCTCATGAAATATTGGTCAAAGTGAAGGATTCATAAAGAAAATCGAAATAAACCAATTTTAATTATTTTGTAGAATATCTGAGGAAACATCTAAGGCATAAAATTTTTTTTTCGTTTTTTTAACTTTGACGAAATTCGGTGTTGAATCCTTATATCCACGAAAATAGGTTACACCACTGTACATTAATACATTTTACCTTGCTTGAAACTACTGGATTCATTCTACTAGCTGATATTGTAGAGAAAACCCATGTTTATTAAAACAAACTAATGCGGAGGTCGCTCATGTAAATTATTAATCCTTTCCGGAAATCCACGAATAATAGGTTTCCACGAAATTAGGTTACTCGACTGTATATTGATCACTTGATCATTACATTTAGGCTTAAAGTCATCATTCTTTGACTGGAAAATGGAAATGTTGGAAATAAAAAACTAATAAATTAAGACAATTTATCACTATCAACGTTTCCTACAGCAGATATAATACAAAGGGCCTTCAAGAAGCTTAAAAAAAAGACAGAATTTGGAAAATTTAATGATACTTGACAAATGCCAAAGTTTTTAAATGTAAACATATCCAAAGTGTAAAGTTAAATTTACATAAACTGAAGGTATTGGTTAAATAAATAAATAAAATAAATAAAAATGTGCCCTCAGGACCTACTTTCCTCAATCAATCAATTAGGGTATTTGTACTACATATTTTGTATTGTAAGGTTGTCAATCAGAATGACAGAGCTGTGAGTAAGCTTATATGTCTAAGATAAATATTTATACCAGTATTTGATATTAAATTTCATTTATTTAAGAAGAAGGGGGAGGGGTGGGGGGTCGTCAACAGAAACTCAGTAAGTTAGAATCTTGTTTGGTAGCTAGAGGTTTAACCTCAGCTTAGGTCAGACATCCTTTGAAATAGCTACTGCCTCATAGCATACTGCACTTCTTCAGATGTAGAAAGTCGAACATAAATCTATCTAGTATCATAACCAATATGTTAACTATCACTGCCCAGTTCTGTCATTTTTCAAATAATTCTTTTTTTTTCCATCATCTGTTTTGAACCAAATCTACACATTTTTCTTTGAAAAGAGATTATGATGCTCCTTGGGGCACCTTGAAACAAAAACCAAGAGATAACAAACTTTGAACATTATTATTATTTGAGTATAATAAGTAAAGTGGCTCAGGACATCAATATAGCATAAAGCTGTATTGTTTATGTCAGGGGTGGGCAACCTTCTTGATTGAAAGGGCTAGATATGAGACATGAAAACTACCCGGGGTGCACCTGATAATAATGATGATAATAATAAGCTTTATTTAATAAGGTTTAATAAACAACTTGCTGTTAATTTCATTTCTGAGGACTTCCAAGCAAAATAAATATTCATTCACAAAAGCATAATCTAGATCATAAAGTATCGTTGATACGTATTAAAAGTAATATGAACTTTATTGTAGTTTAAGACTCGTTAAATGTCTGATTTTCACTCTCCAACTCGCGACGCTTAGATTGAGATGTTGCCATTCCAAAATCAAGAAGATGTGCTTAGTCAAATTGTAGCTTTCAGTTGTTTGTACGTCAGTAACATAGATAACAGCTGCAATTGAACTTATCAGAGTTTCCCAGTCATCGACCACAATTAACCTCAAGTAAATTCACGACCAAAATGGGTTTTGCAAAATGAGGGGAATTCCACCACTTTTTCTGGGCCAACAATAACAAGTGAAGGTAAAGGTTAACTGAACTAACGTAGTAACAGCGGGCCGTAGGTTGCCCACCCCTGGTGAAGGTGAATATTGAATTCAATTCTGTGTAGCTATAATTGGATGTGAATAAACAAAATTGTACAATGTGTTTCTCATTACATAAGATATATGTTAGATAAGCTTATATATTTTTTATGCTTTTTTATCATATGGAATTAAATGCACTTAAATTTAGATATAAAGAATGGTTTTGATTTATTGCACTTGTTTAACACAGGGCTTACTGGTTTACATAAAGCTGGCTGTGTCAAAAGAAAATGACAGATTGCATTTATTGATAGAATGTTTTATTAATGATTTATTTTGCAGCGAAATGTTTTAATGGGTAGAGCGGCTAGAGATAGAATTGATGGAAATGATAGATTTAGATTTGCTCCAATTAAAATACCAGGTAGATATAGAACTAGTATCGTCTGACCTCTCATTGTTAAGATCCAGGGTTTCAGGAAGGTGTGGTATCGCAGTGAATGAGGCACTTTCTCACTAATATTGGTCAGGGAATCAGGAGTTCATTCCAGTATTCAGATAGATACAAGTCATTTTTACCGGTATATGCCCACATCAGTTCTAAAATGCTTGTGCCCATGTCTGTCTGTCAGGTTCATGTTTTCCTTACAGTTTGGGTAGAATTAGGTATGTGTTTATATGCATAAACCCAAAGCGTAGATTTGTAAATTTTAGCGCTGATATAATCCCTGTTATTTCAAATAATGTAAGTGTTTAAACTGATTTTGCATAAAACATAGATAAAAAAAAATTAAATATTTGGACATTAACTACTATTTTTTTTTTTAATTCAGTTTTTAAAAAATAATTGTAACAAACTTGATTTAGAAGGATCTGAAAACAAATAGGCATCCACTTTTATATTAAACATTTTGTTTGCTTTATTATTTAAAATTTCTTGTCCATCTCATCATGTTTACATTAAAATATTTTAGATCTAAGTATAAAGATACCTTATAAACCAAATAAAGAGAAAAAGTTGGAAAAGGATGCAACAACGGTATGTATTCTTATTCAAATTATTGAAAGTTTTTTTTAAACAGATATCTACTTTCATGAATATCACATATTTTACCAATCTCTTATTATTTTCTATTTAGATTGATGTTTCTAAATATAAAAAGAAAGGGATATGGAGGATACCACCAGTATCATTATTATCCAGTATAAGCTGGGCTGATTTATCTAGTATTTATCATGAGTAAGTTATCAATGTAAAGTCCGGCACACACACCAGCCATCAGCTTAGGCAGAATTCATTCATGCACTTCTCCTTAAGGCAATAGCTTCTGTGTGCGTGTAAATTTATGTAAGATTTTGGTCTTTCGTGGCGAAAAGTTGAAAATCAAATGTGTTAGATAATAATGAACAAATGCTTGTTTGTGCGGTAACTAAAGCTATATTATTATGCTTAAAGGTGAATTTATGTATGCATGTGTAGTGACAAATTTCGCCTAGAAAGAATTTCTTTTAAGGATGTTTGGGCAATGTTCAACCATATCAATTCCAATCAAGAGAATAGAATGCGTCTTTTAAAAAGCCTGAGTGAAAGGCTGACTGTTGTGCTAAGTTATATGGCTACAGGTAACAGAATGGCTGCGCCCATGGATTTGATTGATAGTAGCCTAATTCTTAGTCTTCAGAAGACGAAGAAATTTTGCTACTAACGCTGTTACTATGCCGTAATCATACTCTAAAATCCAGAGAAGGCATTCAAGGGAAGCTTTCTTCCAACATAATACAAGAGTTACATGCTGAAGATCCAGAGAAATTTCGTCAATATCATCGCCTAGACAGACAGTCTTTTAAAGATGTTTGGACAATGTTCAACCCTATCAATTCAAATCAAGAGAATAGAATGCGTCTTTTAAAAAGCCTGAGTAAAAGGCTGACTGTTGTGCTAAGTTATATGGCTACAGGTAACAGCGTTAATAGTAAAATTTCTTCGTCTTCTGAAGACTAAGAAATACTGTTCATCAAATTCAATTTCATGGGCGCACAAATGACCAAAATCTTACATAAATTTACCCGCACATGGAAGCTATCGTCTTAAGGAGAAGTGCACGAATGAATTCTGTCTGAGCTGATGGCTCGTGTGTGTGCTGGACTTAAAGTAATATTGAGGACAGAAAATGACAATGGTCAAGTATTACATTTTCATCTTATACCGTGACTGCTTGTTTCATGGTCAGCAATTTGATGGGATTGTATGCCAGCGAATATAGCCAATCAGAGCTCTGTCATGAGTCATTATTTTTTTACAGTTTTTCTGTCGAGGGCCTAGATTTGCTGCATTTGCTAGTATTCACGAACTTCTGTGATACACTCAAGGTATAAGTTTAGCTGTTTAACTGAGCAAAACTTGATATTATCACACACTCTCAAGTCTATACATATTTATTTTCTTTGTTGTGGGAAAAATAACATCATATCACAAAACCAAAGTGTTTACAAGTAAATAATCTTAAGACTTAATAGACAAGGTAAAACATGTCTAGTTAAATGTTAGTAACGGTAAAAACATACATCTAATTTAGTCAATATACCCCATTTGGAGTTCAGTTCAGTTTTCTGTGGGTTGAATCAAAGCTGATTTGTTGTAGTGTCAGCTGATTGAATGGTGGACAACTTCAAAGGTTGAAGTCAAAATGTGTCATCTCTGTGGATGGGTCATATTCGCAAGCCTGTCATAGAGTGTCTGAGAGAGTTCTCCCAATTTTCAAAAAATTGAAAGAATTGGGACCATTCTGAAACATATTTTGAGGCAAAAACGTATAAAATTTCTATTTCAAAATTGTTGAAAAAAAATGGGGGTACAATTGAGCGTGCAAACCATTTTGCTAGGGGGGGAATGCAACTCTGTACCCCTATTAGTGCTGCCACCTGCAGCTGATATTCAGATAAAACAAACAGTTGATGATAAAACTGTGATTTTGATATATGATAATAATTGTCTCATCTATTACAATTCAATAGTGTTGCCATTTACATCAGTTAAAAAACTGAATAGAATTAAAATGTCATGTATAATAATACTTTTGTGATGTACAAAGGAAATTGAATATTTCATACTGGTGATAGTTACTGTACTGCTAAATATTTTTATTCAAAATCAAATCTGCCAGTGGGCATATATTACCTTGCCTGGCAAGCTGTCTTCTTGTAAAATGAACATTGAAATTTAAGGACTGAGACTCTAGTATTTCAGTATGAAAAGTCATTACAATACCTTCTTGTTACAAGAGCAAATTAGTTCCTACAATTCAAAATGAGGATAAACTATGTTTTGGAGAAAATAGCTTGAAATAATTACTCATCTGTATTTATTCAAATACATGGAAAGAATTGAATTTTTCATATCACTAAATCTTGTTATGATTTAAATAAGGTTAAAATGCTTACAATATTGACCTTTTACTTCAGATTTTGATTTTTTACTGAACAGCTGCTGAATTCAATAATATATAAATAAATCAATAAATCTTCAGGTGTGAAAAGTACGAAATCTCAAAACAACATGTTTTTGAATTCCAAATTTGAAATTTTCTTTTTGACTTTATAAACAAAACTTTTGACTTTGTTAATTCAAAAATATTTTTTCAAATTCAAAAGTATCTTTTCAAAAATCAAAAATTCAAAAAGAAAAGAGATGTTTATGTTGAGAAATTATACAGTAATATTTGGATGGTTTAATATATATGAGTGTATAATCCCACATGCAATGTGCCAGTCATTTGTCAAATTTTGATATTGTCTGCAAACATTGAATTTGTCTTTTTGTTTTAGTATATCACATGTTGTTTTACACTTAAACTATATATCCTTCTTCAATTTTTCTGTACACTACAGCCATTTCATCATATTCAGCAATTATTTTTAATTCAAACACACCAGAACACCACATCTGACAGGCTAGTCTAATAATGATATTTTGAGCATTAAAAGTAATGTCTTTCAAAATAATTCGCTCTTTTAACATAGACTAAAAGCTGACCTAGTTGATTATTTTCAGATCTATGTGTTATCATTTTGTTATTGTAGATATTTAGAACATGTACAATATGAGTGTAAAGATAGACTGAGAATGGGTAAAATAACTGATGGTGGATGGGATGTTTGTGCAGATGAACCTTACAGACCAACTAAAGATGGTTTCGTTTATTCTTTTGGGTAAGCTTTTTCTTTTTCTAAATAAGTGTTGTTGACTGATTTGAAAATCAGTTATCAGTTATATCAGTTAATATAAACAATGTAATAGATATTGATCAATGAATATCAGTTATGGTTTATGAATTGGTTTTGTTTATTTGTTTTTTCAGAATTAATAATGATTTTAGTTTTGATGATGCTATTTCTAAAAAATATAAAATTCCAGTATTTTCCTTTGATCCCAGGTAGGTTTTTCTTTTCAAAAAAGTATTTCAAAGAACGGCTTATTTTTACAAGGTTAATGAAATTTTTAGGGTCCATCACCTCTCAACAGCATGTCCTTGGCTCTTTTGTCTTCCTGTTTTTTTCAGCTGGATAGACATAAATAATGAGGAAATATGACTTATTTACTCACTTAATTAAATAAAAACCCATTACTATTACCACTTCTCTGAAGTCATCAGGCAAAAAAGAGTAACATAGCTATATTCCATTATGATTTTTCTCTTTCAGTACCAAATCAAAAGCTCATCGTAGAAGTGATTTAGTTCATTTTCAGCCAATTGGTATAGGAGAAACTATGGTGGTCTCAGAAAGTGGATGGAGACTGTCACCTTTGAGTTATATTTTAAATGATCAGGGCCATAAAAAAGTAAGTTGAAAACATATTGAAATTTTAAAATGTCAGTCTTCTTTAGTTATTTTGGCTACATTGTTGATCTGTTTTAAGTCGAGACACAATTTTTCAACCACTAAACCCCAATTTCTAACCATCAATCCTGATGATGGCTTTTCTATTTGAAACATTTTTCAATAGTAAAAAATAGCCACTTATCAATTTCACACTTTATAATCTTCTTGAAATAATTGATGAATTTCTATTGCCAGGAAGAACTACAAGTGTTAAAAATGGATATAGAAGAATGGGAATGGAAAGTTTTACCTCAGTTAATTCAAACTAATTCATTATCTGATATAAAACAGCTGTTAGTAGAACTTCATGCTTGTGAAGGTTGTTCATCATATAATCCTGATCAATATAATAATGAACCAAGTAAACATCGATATATCTTAGCTTTAAAAATATTCCATGATTTATATGAATTGGGCTTTCGAATATTTTGGACTCATAAAAATACAGCATGTTTATACAGATCAAAATTCACAGACAAAGAACTTAGTGCTTGTCATGAAGTACATTTTGTTAAAGTTTTATAAGTTTTTTTTAAGGGAGAAGTCTATGCCAGCTAATGGCAATAATGTCTAAATCCTGTCTCCCAATGGCTAGTAATATATGAAATTTATTGATATTAGAAGTTAAGCTTGGTTACAGTTTATAGAGGGAAGTAATTCTTATTTAACTTTATATTCTTCATTTGGTTAAAATTCTCACTTTAAAATCAATGTGAAGACTATAATATTGATACTTGTTCTTATATTTCAAAAAGTATCAAGTAAATTGGTGCATACTCCCTCTTTAAGGATTTTTTTAAGAATGGAATTTTGGCATTTGGTACTGTGAATTGAAGAAAATTCCAAAATTCAAATTATATTCCGGTTCTGTTATTATTTGTGAGTGGCACATGATGGTATGTTAGTGCTCCTTGGGATATTATATATTTTAACGAGCAGATAATGCTGAAGGCTGGCCTGATTTATGGTTTTATTTTTTTTTTGCTTGAAACTATTTACAATCATTTTGAGCATGAAGTATTTAATATTTGGCTCATTTCAAAGACTATGTAAAATTTATTTGTTACTGATCAAACTACATGTACATATTACTTTTTAAGCTAATAATCAATTTTTCAAAATACACTGAAATAGAAGGACAGTCTTGACTAAACCATGTAAAATACTGAGGATAATATGAATTCTTCTGTATTTGGAAACTGCTCTAAACATTAGAACCTTAATTTATAGTATTAAAGAATCCCCATAAAAATGATTGCTAGTATTATAGATAGTTTTAAATATAACTTACAATATTAATCAGTGATGTGTATGGTACATTGTTCTCAAACTTGTTGGTTGTTTTATTAGCTTGTTTAGCTTGTTATCATTAGACACTTAATCATACCAATTTATAGATAATGACTTTTGATTTTGATCATGATCCGATAATATTTAATCAGTAGCATTGCAAGACTAATGAAACTTTCATCTTACTATATGAGTTTTTTTTGCTTTTTTTATTTAGTAGAATTTAGAAACAATACAATGTTAATGATTATCAGTCTTTTATCTAATAAATATATTTGAAATAAGTTGAAAGAAATATATTTTTAGGTATAATACCACTTTCAGAATTATTTGTAGCAATAAAAATATAATTTCTATAAATGATAGGAGAAATAATCAGTTTAAAACTTTTTATAACTAGTTTGTTAATAAGTTATAACAAATGTATAATACTATTATAATCAAAATATGAGACATGAATGCAAATTTAGGGGGATTGTAAAGAGATTTTTAAATTTTCATGTGTATCAGGAACACTGATAGCATCAATTTGCACCTTTGCAATTTCCATAAGACATCTGTGGTTTCTGCAATTCCATCAAAACTAAGTGTTTGATGATGTCACCTATCGCAAAGGGCCTCATGTGATAAAGCATATTTAGCGATTAGTCATATCATCAAACACTTTTTTGTGGAATTGCAGGAACCACAGACATTATTTATTTATTACATTAACAGACCTGAAGTAACTTTACTGTAGAAATGGACAATGGAGACCCTTCTGAAAGCATTGGCACTGGATTGAAACCCATTCACTTATCTCCAAATAATAAGCTTACCTTTAAGTTTTATAAAATAATTATCCCGGATGGGTTACTTTATACCAAATATGTTTTGCTCAATATACTTTATATTGTTTATGAATCTCTTAATCAGTTGGTTATTCAAACACAAGGATAATGCCATTTTCTTTCAGTTAAAATAACCACTAGTTGGCACACATGAAATCAAGGGACCATTTCTCTCCATGTTAGGCCTATAATATTTTATTTTTTCATTTGTAGAAAAGCTGCTAGATATACAACATTATAAACTCTGATCTTAATTCATTTTCCAAGACTGTTGATTGACATGTTTGTTTGCAAAGAGTTATTAAATCAAAAACATAGATCAAAGTATTCCTATATGTTAATATATATATATATATATATATTATTTATTAAAAGGCAACAACTTGAATTGGTAGGGAAAAGGTTGTATTTTAAGCATTCCCACATAAGGGCAGGATATCTTTCTATGATATTGAGATTATTTTTAATTAATTCCTCCTTATTTCTCCCTTTATTTTTGATTTAGATGTAATCTGTTACTGAAGTTTTTGTACACTGGTTGATATATAAATGAATTCTAGAACAGTTTACATATTTTCAAATAGAATAAATATTGTCTTATGTATTTTCAGGGTTCATATTAGATTGGCAATTTAGGGCACTGAATTTGAGTTTTGGCTATTCAATTGGATAGCAATCTTAAATATTAAAGTTGTAGACTTAAGATGGATCTTGTCAATGACATTAGTTCCTTAAGGTTAGTGACCGTTGAGAGAAAAAAATTCTCAAGAAATTTATACATTTCTATCCGTCTGTTCCTATCGACAAATCGAAATATATTTAGTATCCATTATTGCCCTTGTTCTTGAAAGGCTCGTAAACACTCTTGAAGGCACAATTCTTGACAGATTTTGACGAATCTTGCTGTGAAGTTTATCACCCATGGATGAACCCTATATAAATCAAAAAATGGAAAAAAATTTGTAGGAGTTATTGACATTGTTTTTGAAAAGGCTTTCGTATTTTGACAAATCGCTGCAAAATGAAGTTTATGACTGAAGGTTGATTATTTCATACTGGTGATTGTTTATTTACTGCCAAATATTTTTATTAAAAATCAAAGCCATTAGTTTTGCAAATCTTCTTGATAAATTTTGATTTTGGCTAATCGAAGGAAATATTAGATTGCAAAAACAATGCGATACCGCTAATATTGAACCCGGTTTCAATAACTACTTTTTTTACCCAATAATATTTTAAACTGTTCTAGTTTCTGTGGACCTGACATTCAGGTATATCTTTGACCATGTAGTGATTTTTACTGTGCTTATTTTCAGTGCAATGAGGAATACTGATGTATATGTATATAGTTTTATAATATGTATATAGATATATATATATATATATATAGATATTCACTGTTAAGATCTACACAATGTATAGCATGATTTTATTGTTAAATTACTCAATATTCTTTGTATTGGCAACTGTTATGTATCAGCACTTACTAGAATCTCATGTAAAAGAAGAATTCATAATCGTTGGCATTTCCATAAAGCATAAGGTGGCGGGGCCAAGAATTATTATAGGGAGCAAACAGAACCAGGCATTTATAAAAACAATGATAAATCATGTACTAAAGGACCATGTGAGACTGTATATAATGAATGGTTATTTACTATTATTATAATGTGTTATAGTTAGAACTGGAATCTGATAATGATAATAATAATAATATTTATAAATTGATCATAATATTTGTTTATGTCAATTACTTGTCATTATGAAAATCAATCTATATTTTGTAATCCTTATTTGCCTTCAACAATAATACTATTAATATTTTTATATCATCGAGTGCAGTAGACTTATCTAAATTTTGATTCTGAAATTTAGAATAGTTAAAATACTTTTACATTTTTATACGCCCACATGAAATGGGGGCCCTATATTGTCGTCACCCATGTCCTTTCACAATTACTTGTAAACTCTCCAGAAGACACAATTCTTGACAGATTTTGACGAAACTTGGTGTGAGTGTTTGTTATCAACCAAGATGAACCCTATCGAAAATAAAAAGAATCGAAAAATATTTAGTTAGAGTTATTGCCTTTGTTCTTTAAAACGTGTGGAAGTTTTAACCTGTAAACTCTCTAGAAGGGCTTAGTTCTTGACAGATTTTGATGAAATTATTATTCAGTATCACCCTAAAAAGTTTAAAAGTGTATGACTGAAGGTTGAATATTTCATACTGTTGATTGTTACTGTACCACTGCCAAATATTTTTATTTAAAATCAAACCTGCCAATGGGTGTATATTACTTTGACTGGCAAGCTATCTGATAATGTACATGTAAATGTATTCATGCTATTAGGATTTGTTTATTATGTAAGGTAGATCAAAGTTATAATTCTTTGTTTTGGTTATGGTATTTATGGTTGTTGAATGGTTCATAATTTATAAACATTTTACTCGCATATTTTTTCTTATATTATGAAATATAAACTATTAATTCTATATATTATATTATAATTTAACATTCCTTATCACTTCAATTTTTTTCTGTTAACAGAGATGTCTAATAATATTAGTTTAAAATTTAATATGGATTGTTCATAAAATATATCTGTTTACTTGTGACTCATGAGCTGTAATAGATTCTTAAGGATGTATAGCAGATTACTCACACCTCATGTAGTATACTCATGAACTCATATAGTGTAGCAGGTTACTATGGACTTATGTAGTATATTCCAAGACTCATTTACTACAGCAGATGACTCACGACTTAACATATTACTCTCAACTCATGAAGTATAGCAGATAACTCACTGCTCATATAGTATAGCATATTACTCACAACTCGTGTAGTATTATAGCAGATCACTCACTCATAAAGTGAACAATCATGCCTCTTCGTTTCTGTATCGAAACTCAATCATCGAGAAATTTGATCAAAGGTGTGACAAATTAACGGCATCTCATTGTTTGAGTTTTCATCTATTATTAGAAAATTTATATTTTAAAAAAAAACTGCTCTACTGATGGAAATTATATCGCAATTTGCCAAAAATTGTATCACAAACTGCGATGCCTCTTATTTTGTTCCCTACTCATACAGTATAAAAGAGGACTCCCAACCCTTGTAGGATAGCATATTACTCAAAACTCATGTAGTATTATAGCAGATCACTTGCTACTTCCAAAGTATAGCAAATTACTCACTACTCATGTAGTATAGCAGACTACTCACGACTCGTAGAGTAATGCAGGTTACTCTGGACTTATGTAGTATAGCAGGCTACTCACGACTAATGTAGTATAGCAGGTTACTCACGACTCATAGAGTAATGGAGGTTACTCCAGACTTATGTAGTATAGCAGGCTACTCACGACTAATAGAGTAAAGCAGGTTACTCCGGACTTATGTAGTGTAGCAGGCTACTCACGACTCATAGAGTAAAGCAGGTTACTCATGTAGCATAAGAGGTTACTTGTGTATTAAATAAGATTACCCAGGACTCATTTGTATAGCAGGTTACTCACAACTCAAATTGTATAACTGCAGATAACTGACATCCCATGAGGTAGAGCAGATAACTCATGACTCATGCAGTATAGCTGTTAACTCGTTTCAGGGCAAATTATTCACAATTCAAATGATTTGGTGTAATCATTTACCCAGAAATATTTGACTAAAAAAGATTATGGAACACAACAATTTCTCATGTGATTTGTAATTGGTAAAGCATAAATAAGGCAACAGGCATTAATACTTTCATTATATCTAGTTTCTCATTGTGTTACCTGTTTCTTATAACATTTATTAAAATAAGAACAAAATCAATATTTTTAAAGATATTTTTATTTCAATATGGCAGGAAAAGCTTGAGATGAAACAAATTCACTTCTGAAACATTAAGACAGTTTTTACTTCATTACTAAATGAAAGCCCATATGAAGTCATGATAGATTTGTTGCGCTAATATTAATCCAATTCAATAACATTGGTGATAGTTCAGATATACAATCTGAAAGCTGATGAATACATTATATTGTAATTAGAACCATATACAATGAACATCTCAATATAGATCTGGTAATTATACATTAAGGATTATGCTGACAAGTTCTGAAAACAATAGACTAGAATACATTATGATCTGTATTTAAATAAACATTGCATGCTTCAAAAATTATGTCACTTCTTTAAACATTTAAAGGTAAATTTAGTTATTTTTCCAATGTAAATCTGTTTATAATCCTGTTCATTTTTAGGCTTATCACAAACTCTAGAACTGTTATATCAACTAAACACAACTATAAACTTTTGTCTTTTCAACATATTTTTGAAAATAATTATCAGAACTCATTGTTTTGTTTCATTTTGCCATTTTGTAAGAAACATCCTTAGACACAAATGTAAGAAAATTTTAACAGATTCAGCTTATCCTATGTGTAAAAGAGCATAAAAATTAAAACCTAAAACCAAATTTGCATTTAAAAAGCAAAATATTTTCAGTAACATTTGTATTATTAAAATATTCATAAAAATGACATTGCAATCTCATATTCAGGCTTTAAACAGTACAATATATTATATATATTTAGTGCAATAACATTCCCTATTCAAGAGATTTCAATATTTTAATATACAAAATATATACAGACAATTGTTATATATTATTATAATATACAAGATATACACAGTTCATAACAAATAACACTATTATATAGGTTTTAACATAGCTACTACTACCATAAGTAACCAGCAATAATATACTCTACAGTCAATAAAACAAAACATCACTGTGCACCACAAATGCTAAAGTCAACAAACTGCAGTAACACATATATCAATTGATATTTTATACTATCAACATCAGTAAAATTGTGCTTGATATAACAAATTAAAATTTGTTTCAATACCAGCTGAAGAAATTCCCCAAATCTTTTTTAAAATTCTCATAATATCTATTGAGAGTATAAATACACACAATATTGATTACAATCAACCTCTCATCAATACATTAGCTGTGGAAATTAGAATGTGCTGCTTATCCTATAGATTGTAAGAATCTCAAAAAATTTGAAATTCTTCAAAATATACAGATAATAAAACTATAACTTACTAGAAAATACAATAATAAATAACAAAAACCAAACCAACTTGAATTTCAAACTTTAACTATAACATGATTCAAATGATTACAAAAATGAAACAAGACGCATAAAAAAGCACTTTTAACTGAAGAAAATTCATGTAGTCTGTCCTACATCTAGAATTCTTTCTTTTTCTACATCTTCTTATAAGATTATTTCAAGAGATTAAAGTTACTACATTGCATCACAATTCTTGGATATTTGAGAATAACATCTCACATAAAAACATCTTTTTTGGATGTCACAGTTTATAATGGACAGTTACAATGATGGAATTGACAGTCAATCGATCCTATGGCAAATGAGGAATTATTATAAAGCAGTTTCTTCAGGCCTTCGTTCAGTGAGAGAATCATCTTCATCTTCAGATATAGGATCCATTTCACCTACTATATGTTGATTACCATCAAACCTAGTCTGATCTTTACATTCATCCTTTAATTTCATCAATAACCTTCTCAATTCACGATTATTTGGGGCCAATGATAAGGCTTGTTTTAAATCCTGCATGGCATCCTGAAACTGTCTAGCATCGCGCTTAGCCCTAGCTCTAGCATAATATGCTTCGAAACATTTGGGTCTCATTTCTAGAGCTTTTGATGCTAGATCTATGGAGGCGGATAAATCCTGAAATTAGAAAATGAGTCCAAAAATTCATTATGAATATTTCAAAACATATCACAATTACCCATTTCTGAAAAGAAATAGTTGAACATCATTTTGATACCATTTCATGATCCCTTCCAAAATAACTGTGACAGTGTGCAATTTTTTGTACCCAATTTGTCTCCAATAATAAGACTATGTACTTTTTAAGACTACATATTTTTGAAAGCATTAACTTTAAAATAATCCTTATCAACCTACCCCTTGTTTTCTCTTACATCTGGATAAGTTTAGTAAGAAATTTAGTCGTAATTCTTTAAATGTCTTCCCTTCTTCACCAAGACCATCTTTAGGAAATTTCTTTAAAGCATACTGGTATCTCTGAGATGCTTCTTTAATACGATTTTTCTGAAAATGAAAATGAAAGATATCTTTATCTAAGTAAATATAAAAATATGCCTTGGTATCGTGCCTTAATAATATCTGGTGATGATATATGGTAAAATGAACCTGATCCCTAATGAGCAAGTAATGTCATTTATATTGGTCAAATGCACTTTATTGCTGAAATCTGTTTTAATATACAAAGATAGAGTGAGTATTTTTAAACCAGGCTGAACATAATATATAATTTTTGAAAGTTTAATAAAGAATTAGAAACCAT
The DNA here is from genome assembly GCF_000327385.1 of Lottia gigantea. NCBI lineage: Eukaryota > Metazoa > Mollusca > Gastropoda > Lottiidae > Lottia > Lottia gigantea. The sequence continues at coordinate 2,107,549 of NW_008709577.1, read as the reverse complement.
GTACAGCATCAATGGATTTTAAATTTGCAACATTAAGTTTAGTAGAGTAGATTCTACAAATATTCAAAATATTCAGTTCTAATGTAATAACTATGTTATATTGTAATACATACTTTATAAAGAATATTGCCATCTTCCATCAATTTATTTAACAACAATAACAAAACATCAGTCTTTCCAGCAGCCATTTCCCACGTTTCAGGTCCTAATTTAGCTCCCTTTCTGAGAAAACATATTATCACAGAGGTATTACGACATCCAATGGCACGGTCTAGTGGTCTCATACCATTAACATCAACATGTTCAATCTGGGCACCTTGATCTAATAAATACTGGACCACTTGATCGTCACCATGGAACGCAGCAAGATGCAATGGTGTACGGTTACTTTTATCAACATGGTGGATATCAGCTCCATGATCATGTAATATTTTGACTAAATGTAAATGTCCTTTCAAACAACCCCAACATAAAGCTGTTAGACCTTCTTTATCTATTAGACTATGCTGAGCACCTGTAATGGAAAGAACCATAATGTCTATCAGTATAAAACACTTTCCTCAACAATCAACAATAATTATAAAGGAATTTCCTTCACCAATCAGTATAAAGAAAATGTCCTCACAAATCAGAATAAGGAAATTTCCTAACCAAACAGTATAAGAAAATGTCCTCCCTAATCAGCATAAGGGAATTTCCAAACCAATCAGTATAAAGAAAATGTCCTCACTAATCAGCATAAGGAAATTTCCTTACCAATCAGTACAGGGGAATTTCCTCATCAATCAGCATATGGGAAAATCCAATCTAATCAGCATAAGGGAAAATCCAAACTAATCAGTATGAGGCAATATCCTCACCAATCAGCATGAAGAAAAGTCCTTACCAATCAGCACAAAATTTACGATTGAAAAAAAAAGTATAACAAGAAGATGTCAATTTAAGTTTTAACATTCTGTAATTTATTATGTAAGCTAACTAACCTTTATGTAATAACATTTCTAAGACACCGGTATGTCCTTCACTAGCAGCTATCATTAAGGGTGTTCGACCATATTTATCTGTCTGCTCTATAGAGGCACCAAACTGTAACAACATATCAGCTACTTCCCATCGACCAGCCTTTACAGCACATAATAACGGACTGAAAGACTTGGTATTAGGAACATGCATGTTGGCTCCTTCATCTATCAAATATTCTACTATATCCTTTCTACCATGTCGACATGCAGCAGTCAGAGCTATAAAAACAAATAAGTTAGTTCTTTCATTTATTTCCATCTTGTGTACATCGAATGAATATTTCCTACCAAATTGAAAAAAAAAGTTCTAATAACTGGCCAGTACCAAACTTGTAGTATCTTGTTGAATTCTAAATATATATCATATCAAATGTTATTACACCCTACCTGTTTCTTCAAGATAAGTATCAGGTGAATCTAATCCGGCACCTCCTGTTGTTCGTAACAAATATTCTAATATCTGAAAATATAATCATTAAACATTAGGGTAATCATTACGGAACTTTCCACATATACATGTCAGATTAAAAAAAAATTTGAAAAATACTGAAGATCTTAAATAATGATAAGGCAAATCTAGTTATCTATGATATTGATCTAAAAATTGTCATTGGTTCTGAATAAATGAATATGGACAGAGAGCATGTTTGCGTATGAGTGGCCTGAAGCGTGACTGAGTGAATGCGAGAGCATCAGATTAGTTTGTCACCGGCGTGGTGGTCCTTTGAATTCATTCTATATATAATTCATATGTTTTAATAAATTATTAGCTTATCAACCACTTTTCACTTAACTACTTGTTAAGACTCTCTAAGTACTTACATGTTTATTGCCTGAAGCAGCCCCAGTCACAAAAGCTTGATGTATAACTTCACTTTTAGAGGGTTCACTATCATATGGAGTCCAGTTATATTGTAGTAAATAATCTAAGACTTCTAAATTACCATGTATTGATGCATGTACTACTGAACATTGTCCAGAATTATCTGTCTGAGATATCTGAAAAGTAAATTTGGTTCAAAGTTATAATGATGAAGAGATCATAAAGAAAAATAAGGCCATCAGCATTTGATGTTTACAAGATCAGATCTTCTGGAGCACGTAGAAAATTTGGTACTGACAATTGTGGTAAATTAAGTCAGGTATAAACAGGTATAAACTCTATCAATCGATCACTTTTTGAAAGTTACCATGTTTCTAACAATAGCCTTTTGTTTTAATTTTTACAAGTCCACTCCAGATGAAAGGAAATCTAATTCTTATAAATGCAGTCTTGAAGCTCAAAAACACTACTTACCCTAGCACCCCTATCACAAAGTAACTGGACAATTTCTAGAACACCTTCTGAAGCAGCATAACACAGTGCTGACATACCAGTATCTGATACTGCATTAATGTCGGCACTAAATTCTAATAATAACTCTACCATATCCGAAAATCCTTCTTTAGCAGCTACACATAATATAGGACTGTTATTATAATATGCTGTCCTAGCATTAGGATTAGCACCAGATAGTAGGATTAATCTTGAAACCTGAAATATAGATTGAATATATGAACAATGGAACTTAAAACAGAACAATACTTCTTCCTTTTTGATATTAAGAATAAGAGACTTGGTAATAGTGTATCCATTGAACATGACGAAATGAATGAAATATTTGGAAATTGTAGAAAAAAAGCTTCTTTAATCCAAAGACAATAATTCAACTCTTACAGCTACAGCTGTTAAATCAAATTCAGGGAATAAGAAATTATTCTTTTTTTACCTTGATATTTGGTGAAAAGAGGTTTCTTTGACAAGTCAAGGCAGCACCAAGATTTTTAGATGACATCAACATCCAGTAAGCTTGCATGTCTCTAGAGGAAAATCCCCTTTGTTTACTCAGATTCTTATAAATATGAGCCTTGAGTATGTGATGACCCAGCTCAATGCTTCTATCTGCTTCTAGTGGTGCTGTTACTCGTGATAGCCGAAATGCCATCAGAGCATGACCATTTCTAAAATTAAGAAATAACAGACCTTAAATATATCTGATAAGATCCCAAGATGATTTTTATGTTTTAATCAGGTTAGAAGGCACATTTCCAGCTCCTAGAAGTTGGGTGATATTTATCACTTGCAGTATATAGAATTAGCATCTCATACTGATATAAAACGTTATTACAGTTTACATGCGTTTGACTAGAACTGCCACAGAACTGAATTTGGAAATACAATACTTTATCATGCAATGATTGAAACCAAAATTTAAGAGACTCTGAGTCAATGGTTGCAAACAAACACAATAATTTAGCTGTAGAGCATGGCAAGAAATATTTGCAGATTTACATTTCACAATTAAATTATATCATGAACACAAAATTCAATCTTTTAAATTGATTAATTTATTAAAATCTAATTAGCTACATGTTAAATCTACAATTGGTTAGAAGTTCTGTTTAAAATATTGATGACTGATTTATCCTAAACTAATATTTTCTAAATTTTATGCTGAATTTTCTACACTTGGTTGATAGTAAGACAGCTATAGTAGTCTATTTTGTAGTAATTGTTGAAAGCAGACGCTACATGATTTTCCATGGATCCAACAGATATACAATAAAAGGGTTGGATATAAGCAAGCAGGATGAATGATTTCAAATGATTAACGACAGCAATCAGAACTAATATCTGTAATAATTGGAAGAAACAAAAACACCCCCATTTTTACAAATAAACTCTTTCTGGATTCATGACTTTGATTTAGGAAATGCATGTGTAGAAGAGTTCAACAGAGGTCTGAAAAGGTTTGAACTATATTACTGACAAATAATTCTACGAATACGAAATCGTTTGATATTTAAATTAGATTGTGTTAAAGCCTCTATTCTGTTATGTGCAAAATTTACTGAAACTTGCCGAGTGAAAAGACAGTGCAATGATGAGCGAAATAAAGTAAATTGAATACAAAGCTACCAACAGCTTACAACCAAACAGTTGTGTTCTCACCTGTAGTCAAATTCTGCACTGCTGCAGAAAGGAACAAAAAAATATATATATAATTTTGAAAAACAAAATTGTGACAAGAATTTTTAATGCAAATTGATGATAATAATTTGTGAAAGAAAACATTTCAGAAATCAGTGTTCATTTTTAGTGATAGTGAGAGTCTAAAAAAAAAACTATAGAACAAGTAATGTAAAAATTCAGATGCACTGATAAATATTCATCATCTCAACTTACCGTAAATCACATAAAAACTTTGGACAATCAGCTTCATCTCTTCGTATTAACCACTCTCGAAAGGCAGGATGAAAAAACATAAAGGTATCGTCACGACGTCTGAACAAGAAAGCTGATAATATATCCATACGTTCACTGAAGTCTTTACGTGTAATATATCTTTGCGTATATCCAGAATTCACTGTGAGATAAATCTCCTCGAAAGTTAACGGGTACAAAGTTGCTAAACACACACCCAATATGGACGACACTTTTTCAAACGAGCGTACACTAGGAAACTTGAGATTAAAATGTAACAAAAAGATTTCTGAGATGTTGACTGGCAAAATTTTATAATTTGTACTTTTTGGCACCACATGTCCTTTTTCAATTAAATCCAGAATTAACTTGCAATACAATAAACATCCTTTACTTAATGTCTGTATATGAGATGAAAATTTCTGTTGAGTCGCAGGCTCTAATTTTCCGTTCTGAGAAATATTATTTCGTATTCCAGTGCTAGTAGTAATCCTATGAGATATATACTCATTGATATCACGTATTACCAAGTCATTGCCAGTTTTATCTATAGTAATCCTATGAAATGGAAAATTACGAACTATATCCTGATGAACAGTCTGAACACTGATAATAAGTTTTAACCATGTTGGTAACCGGTTAATATGGCGTCCTAAAAACGTTGAAATTGTATCACCATAGTCTGGTTTGTGAAATTCAGCTTCATTTAAAGAGTCTAACAATATTATGCAACTATCTGAAACAATTTTACCATTATTTTTTAATGTTCGTAATGGATCGAGTATTCCTTTAATGAAAGCAGCTGAGGGATTTTGTACACATTCTTTAACAGTTAATAATTGTTGTAAAGAAGGTTCCTGTAATAACAGTTCTCTGTAGGCTGATAACTGAGGAGCTCTTGTTAACTGAGCAGCCAAACTATGAACAAAATCAGGAACCATACAGGTAATATTACAGTCAGCTTGAAATAAATGATAACCTACTACTTGTGAACCAAGATTTTTTAAGGAATCGTACGTCAAGTTCATGGCAGAGGCACTGAGGTAAGAATGAGGACTAGAACGTGATGTGGTAGAATTAGATATACTATGTAATGTATTACTAGGACTGTGATTATAGCCATTATGTTGGTAATTATCTGAAATAGAGAAATCAAATTTGATTCTTGGTTTTATAAATGATAAATTCAAAACATTAAAAAAAAAAGACAAGACCAAGTCCTCTTTTCTCCTGAAGGCAACATGAGTCCATCATTTTTGTAAAACAATAAAATACATGTAGAAATAGCATCAGAAATAACAGATCATGTCTAAAAGTTTTGAAAAGGCAAGTCATAGGTTAAAAATTAAACAAGAGTTACGTACCTGTATTTTGTATTATACCACCTTTACCATCACCAAAACTACTATAATCTATAAGTTGTTGTATGATAGATGTTTTACCACTGCCAATACCACCTAGTAATATAACACCCTGAGAACGATGAGCTCCATCACCATTTAACGTCTGAAATATAATTATAATAATTTTACCTCACTAACTATCGTGTATGATTCGGAGACGTTTTATATTGCTAAAATAGTTCTAAAAACGCATATATTTCAAGAAGCTTACCATTTCTATATCTCTAAACAGCCATTCACGACCTACAAATACAGCTTTTCCTCCTGGATAAGGAACCTCAAAATTCAAAGGAGACAACTGGAGCTGTGGAGGTCTAATAGGTGTGAATTTCACTGAAATAGGAATTATGGAAATATAAGCTGATTTAATATACTATATCATGGAAAGAAATTAGAAAATATATAATGTAAAGCTTTAAATTGATATTAAACATAGCAAGAAAATGTTCAATTACCTTTTCCATCAGCATGTGCCACAGTGGCTCTAGCAGATCTTCTTAATGGAGTTCTTCTTTTACCAAATAAGGGTAACTCTTCAATAGCTCCTGGCATTGATGCTGAAATTAGCAAGATATAAAAGGTCTAGCAAGAAGGAACAAAAAACACTATTAGTGTCATTTGCAAGACAGAAAAATACACCATTACATGTTAGCCCCTCTGATTTGCATTACTGAAAGGGAGAACCTGGTAGAAAAAGCCAAAGTTATCATCTCAACCAATGCAGAGATTGAAACCTGAACCTTCAGGTTAGTGAACAAGAATCTTACTCATTGAGAAGCCTGAAGTATAAAGAAGTTGTAAAACTTACTAGTAATAGAATGGGGTCTTTGTGATGATGTACCATATGGACTAACATTCTGATTGGTTCCTGTACTCATTAGTGACATCATACTGTCAGAACTCACATCTCTTCCACTATAACATGGTGTATTATACAACATTCTAGGGGGAGGTAATCCACGCTCACTACCAGACGACACTGAAAAATCAAATTACAAACTCATACAGTGAAGGTAAACTTCTAATGAAAATGGCAGTAAAATGAAGTCTGTCAAATTTGAACACATGTTTGAACAAACAACAACATAAGCCTGATCCAAATGCAGCTTTTACCTTACTATCAACATTACATTTTTGTATTTAAGCCAATTTATCAAAATATTTGACAAAATAATCCCACATCTATCAGCTGATTTTTAAATATATATAAAATTGACACCAACACAGAAGACATATGTAATGTATAATAAAATACAGGTCTTTGTGGATTGCAGTCTAGTAAAAACAAGTACATATAGAGTAAATGATTTAGAATGTAGGTAAACCAGACCTAAACCTGTTTTATTATATGTTCTTGTCTCATTCTATAACTCTAGTCATACATTGTTATCAACTCTATAAGATGATTTCTTTAATTGGTCTATTCAAAGTAAGATTACTTCAAACAATAATAATTCTTGGAAACCGAATAGGAATACCAAGCCTGCAGTAATTTAATTCATAACTTAATCTCCAATAACAAACAGATGAATGTTATATTATGTCACTTATGGTCATATATCATTACATCCAGAACACAACAGTTTATTGCTTAAATAAAATACACCATCTTAAAGAATCTGATCCTTCTTTAACAAGCTTCAAAACAGAAGGTCACAAGGTTCAACTATTTTGATTCACTTTTACAAAATTGCAAAAAAAAAAATTACCAGTGAGAGTAGACATGGGACTAGTATCAGAAAGACCTTTATCAGGAGTGGCTTCACTACTTAATGATGATACACTGGTAAAGGCTTCATCTGTATTGTTAGTTGGAGCAGGGTAGGATTTCTCATTAGTACCGATTCTATCACCTAGTAATAACCCTAATCTTAACATCAGATCATTCTGAGCTACATCAGGAGGCGGTGGTGGTGGACTTTCTTTACCTGAAACCAAAAATCTCAAAGTCAATTACATCATTTCAGAAAATTCAATCAATTGGTTTTTCTAGTGATTTGGCAACAAAGTAACGTGAGTGACACTTTTCAGCCCAAGTGATTGACTGGAATCCAAATCAAATTCATAATTAGCATTTTAGGGTTGGAATTTTACCATAAATGAAGGGTATTCTGCTTTTTGATAAGATTCTGAGTATGTCCTCATGAAACACACATCCTTGCCAAAAACTATAGCTTCTTTAAAGTCATTGACTTGAATTGTTTTCAATCTGAAAATAATTAAGAACAATAAGGTCAAATCAAGTGAAATCTTACCATTGAAATCTGGCATGGGTCCATCTCTATCGAAATCTACCATTTCATCAATGTCAGTACCACCAGATATTCCTACACTACCTACACCTGGTGATCCTAAAGCCGAATCACTACTGTAGTTGCCATGGTAATTATGTTCGTAAGACGTCTGTGTTTGGTAGTGTGTTCTAGGTGATGTTGGAGAATGCAGAGGCTTGAAATATTTAGGTCTTGCTGGTACAGGGGGAGGCTGATTTTTTGGTGCACCTGAAAAGATAAAATGGAAATGATTTTGAGCAAATAATAAAATGCTACTGAATTTCTCTATCAAAAAAACAAGATTCTTGACATTTTAAAGAAAAAATGAAAATTTAGCAAATACAAAATATCCAAAAACTACTTAATTAAATGATAAATTGTTGGAATTGGCTACTTAATGATGACATGACTGAAACCGGCTGAGAATAATTTATTTTGCATTACAATACTAGACTTTTTAAAATTAAATTATCTTTCTCCATTCACCATTTGCTTCATTAACCACCACTGGTTTCATTTAGACCTGACTACCAAGTTGTACAACCAAATGAAAATGTCACATTTTTATAACAGTTCTGTCCTGTAGTTTCAACAAACATATGTTACAAAGTTAATGTATAAATTAGCACTAGAACAAAGGCACGGTTACTTTTTCAATTAATCAAAAAAAGTTTGTTATAGCATTGCTGTATAAAACATTGATCAAAATTCATTGCTCCATCGAATATATTTGTTGGTATGAAGATTTCGATGTATTATTGTGTCAAGGTATTACATACAATGATATATGCAATTAACATTCCTTTTAAATGAAGTTAAACTGGCAGTGAATAATAATGTTAAACTCTATATTATAGTAATCATATTATAGTTTCTATTAAAGTCCTAATCAAATGACAACCCCAGATTGATATCAATTATTGTCACTACCAGTATGTTACTGTGATCGAAATTCTGTACATAATCTTGCAGAATTCCAAATTATCAGTACAAAAGACAATACTGCTCTGTTACTTTCCAATTAGAAATTGTGACATGAAGTTTGTCTCAGAAACTCAAAAAATAAGAAAGCAGAAAATGTGAACCAGAAAACTATACTTGAGCTACACTTTGATGGTAACATATTCAAAACAACATTTTTATAATGACTAAATTCATGTTTTCAGCTGTCCCGCTTAAAAAAGTTTATATAGTCATGTGTTATAAGTTGAGGCCAGACACAGATCCATAATATTTGACATTCACTAATGATGATGATAGATGACACGGAAGGTTACATAATTACTAATTTCTGGTACGGAGGTAGAGATATTAATGGTTGGATATCATAGAGAAATAATAAAAATTGTTATTTTAAACTATGATATGCATACTAAGCTGGATAACTGCTATATATCTTAATGATAGGTACAAAACTGCAGATTGCGATACTATCTTTATAGTCATTATAATTTCATTATTTCATCCTTCAAGAAGCTGACCTTGCAAACTCTGAAGACACAAGAATATATTTTTCTCATATGAATGCAACATACATATCAAAAGACATTTCTAAGAAATTAAGTGAATAAACAGAAAGACACTACAAGGCTTTAATGGTGCTATTCTGAAGAATATAGTTTATACCGGATGTAAGAAGACTTTTTAATGAACATTTTAATGACTTCATAAACTCATTTGAATGGAAGTTTTATCAAATGGTACATTACTGTTGAAGAATAGCAAATCGCTTTAACACATTCATATTTTATACAGATATTCCACAAGGTAGAATGATTGCAATACTAGTATCTGGAAACAATACAAAATCTTGTCGCATTCTCCAGGCAATATTAGCACTTCACATTACAAATATCTCAAGATATTGGCTGTCGAAAAAAAAAAACAACAAAGATATTTCAGCTTGCAATAAATCAAGCAAAAAAAATATGGTGAAGAATCTAAGAGAAATGAATAGCTTCTAAAGTTAAAATGCCTTCTGGAGAAAGAAATCTTAAGAATATTTTACAGCCAGATTTTTCATGTCATAGAAAACTAAAAGTATGATCAATTACCACGATTAAAAACTTCTGCAATTTTACTGAGTGTGATGAGGTATTATACTTTTGATTCTAGCACAGCTGATGGCTTGCTTGCCAACTCTGCAATCCTTTATTTATTCTTAAATTTGACTTGTTCATGACAAATTTCACAAGACATGTTTTCGAAGCACTTGGTAGATATATAAAGTAATTCATTACAATACAGGACTACAATCAAAGAACACCAACATTCATGTGTTATTCAGAAGGCAACAGCTATAAACTGAGAAAAATACAACAGTGCACTGATTGGAATACACTCAGCTTAATAAAGCAATATGAATCAACTAGATGTTCTCAATAGAATATCTTATCTCCACCTGAAGTCATGCCACAGTTGGATAGGAATAATATAATTCTACACATAGATTATCAGGAATTAATGGTTCAGATTTCTTGTTTCAATTTCCTGCGACAATCAAACATTTCTGACTTCTGCTGATAAACGTACAGGATTATTAATGAAACAAGTGAGGGATCAACGCTTATAGCAACATTATTCCCACATCATTGATTCTTAATGTTAGAAAGACAGGACATCAGTTCACTTTCTAATAATTGAGACTGGACGTTGTAAACTCTGCATACCGTTTTATTACTAATCAAACAGAGTGATTTATCCAGTCAACATAACCTTTGACCTTTCCCTCATTCTTCATATTTATGTAGCAAATATTAAAGACAGGCACTAGTAGTTCATAAATGATGCTTCAACAGTGAACAAATGGATCAGTAACAAGTTAAAAGTGTCATTGAGAGACCTCAAACTGAGCTGAAAGGGGCCAAGATCTGGACAAAGTTTGATATCTACTACCAAGCCCTCAATGAAAAGAAATTTTCCTTTGACCAATTTTTTCAAGTATTTTGTTTAAACAAAACCTTTTTCTCAGATTCTTGGTACAGCCATCTTAATCTTTTTTTAAAAAAAAACATATTGGCCCTGGAAATCTAGAATTTGATAGCCAAATTCAGCAAATTTCATTGAAAATACACAGCCAACTTTCATGGTAGACATATCAAGCATATTCTTAATGAACTCATTTGCATAACCTGTCTAGGGCAGTCCAATGGTTTAATCCACTCGTCTTTCTGATAAAGATACAATCGCGCATGGAGCAGGCCATGCTTGCACTTTACAAGATGGTGCTTCTCTTTGGAGGAGTCCACAACTTTACAACTTTAACTCTCAATTTTGCCATGCTCTGGACAAGATTTTGATTTACGGACTTGTCTAGATTGTAGATTTTTTTTTTCAATAAAACAGGACAGGTATCAAGGTGTACTATGTTTCTGTTAAATTCCACATACATACCATGATTATGATTGAATCAATAGAATCATATTGAAGTTGGAATCAAGTTTACCTACGTGGCATATTCAAGGCTATCAAAGTTAACTACTGTAATATTATTGATATGCTAACAGTCTATAAACCTAACTGACATCTTTTCTTTATTAATTATTAATTAAACTAACAAATAACTGACTAATTGATTTTCTTAATTATTTCATGATTCATCATAGTTCAATAAATCAATTGACTAAATGGGGTTCAACATGCACACGACAGAACCCCCAGAGGATGGCTTATTGATTCTTGATATTTACTGCTTTATGTTCAATTTAGACAATGCCTGGTTGATTTTTCAAATCATTGCTTCATTTCCTGTAGAAAATGATAACTTGCTCAACGTGAGAAATGAGAACATCCATCAAAAATGATTGGCGTATCCAGGGACTGGTTAGCCATTGTCATAAGAATCACTTGATGGATTTAAAATTAATATGAACACAAACCAGTTATTGACTTTCAATTTACAATGCAATTACAGAAACCCCCAATCTGCAGAAAAAAAATCCTTAAAACTATGAACCATAGTGCTTCAAGTATAATATTAATAACACAAAGTGAACTTCATAAAACATCTTGATGTCTTCTGGGAATAATTTTCAGACATTTTTCATCAGCAAACAATATTTCCCAGATTCATCGATAGGATGCACTTAATAATATAGTTAAGTGATGTGTTTAAACGTTCTTGTGTACTCAAGCATAAGAATGGATATAACAGGAGTTTGCAATGACTGTACTCAAATAATAAGACTCTGAACCAAATAGCACATAAAGTATTCCTGAATGGTGCTGGATCATTCACGTTAAAAATAAATAACAAAGCCAGTACACTAGCAGTGAGAGCACCATCTTTTATTTCAAGACGACATGGCATGTAAAATATATATTAAACATTTCAAAGAAACAATTCAATCTTAAATGGGTAATTTAACCAAGATCTTCAAACAATTTGGCGAGCTCTGTTCTTCTTTAACATTTTAATGCACCTGTTCTAATTTAAGCTTATATTTAACGAAACAATAGAAAGATCAATATCCAAGACAAGAAAACTGCAATTAAAGAGTTTACATTATCATTTCACCCGAGGTTTCCACTGTTAATTTGTTAAGTGTCTCTAGTGAATATATTATTGATGACAGAATTAAGTTGGTAATTACATGTTGAATATTAGAGTAGACAGTTCTGCATAATCTTCAATATACACAACACTGAAATCATCAATTTTAAATGAGGAGGTGGCTGTGATATTTCCTTCAGCCACCTATTTTCTGTCATAGTTATAATTCTAAGATTATAAAGTCCAAACTGCTCACTTTCAATTGATAACATAAACAGAGCATGTTCTAAAAATATGAGTACATCTCTAATATCAATAGCAATTCCAATTAACTGATGATATTAACTTGATCCACCATCATGTAGGCTTACTGCCACTAAAATTTTCCTGGAAGTCAGCTTTTCAGAAGAGTTGGTATTCAATCAATGAAGAGATGGGGTACATAAAAACAATGCAACCAGCCACTATTTGAAATGTGATACAGAATATATTAGCCAAGTTAATCTACTGATTGTATAAGAAATTTGAGAACAAGATTCCAAACACTTGTATTTGTTTGGTACTTATCAGATTCCACTTGCAGAGTTCACAGAAATATAACACTGACATAAGATAGCATTAACTCATTCCAATACTATATTAGTTTCAATTATTGTATTTATTCTGAAATATCAGAAGATTTGGTAAACCATAGTAGTACTGTTAGAAATAGGGGGCTGGTTAGAGCAGATCATTATTAACTATAACCACAACAGATATATGTGTCATGACAGGACTAATACCATTGTACAATGAATCTATAATCTGAAGTGATTCATTTATTTCCATATTATAAATATGTATGATATCAATCGTATCTTATGTGATCTTTTATACTGGTTAATCTTACGGATCAAGGTCTGATTAAATGAGATTCATAAAAAACCTGAAGAGATCTATTAAGAAGTATGAAACATAGAACAAAAAATGGAATCTTGTTGACTCTTAACCAGGATTTTACGCTGTACATACATCACTAATCAGTTAATAGAATTATAAAATTGTCAATTTTAATTCTCATCATTTATCATATTTTTGGTTTGTTCTCTAATAGAATCTAAAATCAGAAATTATCAATGTCCATTCTTCATTTAATATATGCCAATAAATAATAAGCCATATTAGTACTAATGTATTTACTTTGATAAATAGTCCAAGCAGTACAACTCGTTTGTTACACAAATACTATGTCTACAAAACTCCTTTTTTCCTATTAACCTTAAAGTCAACAAATGACTGCATCAAAATTGTCTGAATAATAAATCATAATGTTTGATATAAATACAGACAATAGGCTAGTTTATTAGTTTAATTAGTATGTATATATAAATAGTCCCACAGGCATTGGTATGATGGAACCATTATAGTTGTCTATATACAGTCATTGGAATATACCATATCAATGGAGACAATGTTACTCCTACTCCATGATTCCAACATAATGCCTGGAGTCTCTCCATTAACAATGAGAACATTGTCTATAAATATATTCTTGCTCATACACCCTTTTAAATATCTTATACAGATGCCTTTAGTCTTGTAGTGGACTAATGAAGTAAATGGATGTTGTTCCTATTTGAAATAATACAGACAGGAAATGATATTCAGTGTGTAAAACCAAAGATTCTGCAAGGAATTCTGCCCTATTTCTGCCTACATTTTGTTTAAATGAAGACATTTTTTACTGCACATTCCTTAAATTCAGTAACATTTCTGCCTGTAAGTATCAACTATATCTTGGAATTCCAAAAATGGTCTCTTCTGATATTTTTATGGTTTCTCCTACTATGTCTTTGGGTATATATAATATATTTTTAACACAATATATAAGCCTCTGGTCAATCTACAATCAAAGAATGATCAGACACAATCAAATAATTTTAACTTAAAATACCTAAAAACATCTACACATGGTGAAATTTTATTAGGTTGGAAAAGTTATTTGTTATGAGTAAAATTGGGTTGAATCATGCTGTTGGTTCTGACTCCATTATTTTCTAAAGCCTGTAATTCAATAATTTTTTACCATGACCCTCCTTTTATATATAATCTCTTAAAAGCCTTAGTGTCATTTTATTGCCTAGGGATACTTTTAATTATAATCAATCATACTATAAAATCTTAATTAGAAATCTATCAATTATGTCAAAATTTAAAAAAGTGAAAGTTTAAGAAGCATCTATTAATGACTACTAGCTATAACAATAGGTAATGAGTGGACAGTTATACAGATATCTGATCAATAATTAATCACTATTTTATAATACTCTATAGTCATACTTTACACTTCTACTGTTACTTATAATATACTTCAACATCCTCCTCCTAATCTACTTAAACCATTCTAATGTCAGTAGACTGTAATTCTATTACTTCTATTGTCTACCATTTCTTATAGACATATCTATTATATCACTTCACTTTATGTCTGGAAGAGGCAGAATTGAATATCTGGTATTTTCTGATACTAGTACTCGAAACACTATCATGATCACAATAAGTGACAATATTTAACTGAAATATCTGTACCTATAATTCTTGATCTTATGACAAAAACTTGTAATTAAAAGCTTACTACATCTAGATTAGCTGATATCTAGTTTTCTTGAATGTCTTGCTATTCTGTACATCTTGTTCCTTTATCAAACAATCCATTTGACAGATGTTATAGACACAGATTAGAAAGTTAAGCCACAAGTCAAGCATACTTCTGATACAAATACAACAACTATGATCTACAATAACTCCACAGCACATCATATAGTCATATAGTCTTGAATTCTATCATATCATTCTCTACATTAAAATGGTTCCCTGGTTCAAATTTAGTTAAAGAATATCAGCAGTAGTGTTCTGTAACTAAAATTTAGCTATTCTCTTCAGAACAACAAACATGAATCAATCAAAGTTTACAAGTAAGATAAGTTAAGATTATAGATTGTTGCTACAATATTGATTTTAGGTTAAAATCACATTACATCTTAAGAGTTTTTTATTCAATTATGTTACACAGCAATTTGAAACTAAAATAACTTATGAGTAGAATTCTTCATCTGCCATCTATTTAGATACCTGAATTAACCCTTTTTTCTTCATGATCCACCGTTCCAAAACAGAATGTAGAAATGAACAAACCTACCTCTACCATCCCTTGATCAAAACATAAACATTTCATTTAAACAAAACAATTAAATAGTTAGAAATAGAAATAGAAACAAAATTCAACACAATCATAAAAATTCTTTGGTTTATTTCCGTCATTCTTTTTATCTTTAAACTTGAAATAAAATGTAAGAATTTTTGTGTATTTTTAGATAAAACAGCAAACAAATAAATAAGTTTAAACAATTGAATATCACCTACTGTTAACAACAGTTTACTATTTAATTCATGTATGATACGATAAACAAAAACAGATCACATGATACCTTAACTGGAACAAAGAAAACATCACTCTGAATATCCACCATTAAAATATGTAATAATCCAGATTGTCCAGTCAATTAGAGCAGTAAATATTATACTTACAATACTCAGGATGAAATGTAGACATATAAAAGCCATTTGGATAGTTCATGATGACTTCGACACATGTCTAAAGAGAAATGAATTCTGTTAGTGGTTGAACCAACTTCATCTGTTTAAAAGAGATCAATACTAAAAGCTACGTGAACCAATCAACAAGAGCAAGTTGGTGTGATATTGTACTGTTGTAGTCTTCTCCAGTCCTTCCTTCTATTGTCGTTAATTGTCATTCTTTACACTTGAATCTTTTATTATTCAATTCTCCACTGTTTTTATACTGTTTATAAACAGCTTACAATGTTTACTAATGAAACCTTCTCCATACGGCAATGTATGAGATTTTTAAAATAGGAGGAAAATTAATTGTCAATGAAAACTCTTTACTATTCTATGACTCATTCATGATTTAGAATACAAATGAACAAAATACAAGTACTTTAAAAGACAGCTTGTAAGACATGGTAACACAAGTCCACATTATTAAGTTAGAAAATTGGTCAACTTCAAGTTTGTCTCATCATTCTTCTGTAATATGATGAAAATTCAAGGCTTTATGGTGTGAATTAAAGAGCAACATAATTATTGTGTCTTATGGAACCACAAGATTTAGGTTGGATTGTAACCTGAATTCTTGCAAGCCTCAAAATTTACTTTAATTAAACAAATACAAACAAAGTGAAGGTTTACATATTGCCACCTTACTTTTTATGACCTATATTTTTTTCTAATTGAAATTCAATATAGGAATTGATTAGGTATATAACATGACAAGCCTGAGGGATGTTTAATATACAATTCTACTACACAAACCTTACATGTACTATATCAACTTGTTCATAACTTATAGCCCTGGGCTCTTTTAATCATCAAACTTGATAAATACCTTCATTATTTCACTCAACTAGAATGAGGTGAATTCATTCATTAATCGTTCCATGTTGGATTTTCACTGTTTTCATTCATAACAGATCTATGTTTTTCATGGTTTAAATGTTTAAAATGTACCTTTCAAAACAGTTAGTTATATACCTGCAATCTTCATTCTGCATTCCATTTTGGAATCTTTAACATTTCAAATGTAAGAATTCCCAAGACAAATAAAGTTAAGAAATGTCTGTCAAAATGAAACAGTAATAAACCAATGTAAAAAAACTAATTTTCAGCAGACATTCCAATAAGCAAGTCTTTTTTATACAAAATTCATTTTATCAATTTCACTAAAAGCTTGAATAGATGTGAAAAATTCAATTCCATGTGGATATCAATGTGAGTTTTTGTGTAAAAACTATTGAATTTGTTGAATATCACCACTATAGCTCGTTAAATGAATGTATTTAAATATTGCCAATGGGGAAAACTAGGAAAGAAATTAACATTATGTAATAAAGCAATATGGATATTATCATGTAATAAATCTAAAGGCTTTATTGATTATTATAATGAATACTTTCTTATCTTAATTTACTATCTACTAGAGATCACATTTGTTGTCTATTTCCTTTGTTAACTTATAGCCGTCTGGGGCTGTTTCAAAATTTCCACCTCCATACTGATTTGCATGAGAGCCATGTAAATTCAGCGAGATAGCAGCAAGATGTTTCAAAATTTAAAAAACTCTTTTCTTTCTTTTCTTGCCTAGCAAGATACACCCACTTTCCTGATACATTTTCAGTATATCAAGGGCAGTCAACTATCTGTGTCAAATCATACCAAAAGATATTGTTGATTTAAACAAACACACATTATTTAATAAAATTCTGACATAAACTATCAACTCTATCGAGTTAACAAGCCAACAAATTTTGATGCGTTTTTAATAAGTCAAGGGCAATAACTCAAATTCCGTTGATCGAAAGATGGCCAAATTTGATCTTGTCCAAGATCTGATCACGATAAATGATCATACCAAATTTCATTTAAATCAGATGAAAACTACTGTCTCTATTGCGTTCACACGCCAATTCACGGACCCAGGGACGGACAGACAGGGGTGACGACAATATACGACCACATTATAATGTGGGCGTATAAAAATAGATCAACATAAGCAGATGAATGATAAATGTATATAACTGTTATTAGTTTTACTGCTTTTGTGATTGTATTTTTGTTGTTTTTAGTTACTTTGGTATTATATATGTTGTGTTCCTTTGAAGGGCAAAATTGTAAAAAGGTCAAGCCTAATTTTCACAATAAAGTTTTACTATTAACTTATAGTTTTTCACATCTAACAGTTAATGGAACACAAGCCATGAAGTATGCCATGAAGGAAAATTTGGGGTCACATTGTACAAAACATTCCTTAACCATTTCAGGATTTCATTTTGATTGAGACAAAACTTTGATGCAATAAATAACCATCGAAATATAGAACATAAACTTAATAAACAATTTCTGTTGACACTATCTGTCATGATATAAGATATTAATTGAATCAGTTTCAGGGAGAAGAGAAATCTGTTAGTTTCTGATATAAACTGGTAGATGCACCAGCTTCAGTTATGGCATTTCACTGTAATTTAATATATTGTTTGTAAGTTAAACTGACATGGGTCCTATTGACATCAACATGATGTAAATATCAATAAGTTCCATACCACTTATTGTTGTTATTAATAAAGTGTCCATTTCCTTTATCATTTGTTGATGTGCATGATAATAAAGGATATCAAGTAGATGTAAATTTAAAAACTTGGTAACATAATATCATCTTGTGCTTTGAAAGAATGAGCAAAAATTATTGTCATACCAAGCTTACACATAATGATACACGAACCGTCTTGTTTAGAGATTTTTGTTGCCGGCTTGAGTCTTGTCTAGAGTTCTGTCAGTTTTGGAATTGAAAGGAAAATGAATCTGATTGGATGATGACATTTTGTCTTGGAGGTAATAAAACAATCGGTGACAAATATCAAACTGTTTTGACATTATAAATCCTGTTGGCAACGCCATAATCTTGTCATGGAAGCACGGTCACACATAAGATTATACTCCAGATTCGAGTCAGATACAAAAATCAGCCACCAAGACTATTTGTGTGCCTGCACCATGAGATGAGCCAGGATCTCATACTGCCGTACAAAGTGACAAATTTACCATCTTTTATTCAGAGATAGATTATCCAGACAGCTGACACCACAGTGCCAGCATCACTTGGTACTTTAATAAGAATCAATTTGCAATAGTTAACAATTTCTATAGATGATTTCATTTCATACAGACATATCATAAGAAACCTAAGAAATGTTTCAGTATAAGAAATTGGAAGGAAGAATCTTAATAATATTCATAGCAGATTGCAGACACCAAATTCCAGAGAAAATAACGAAAAATAAAGATCAAAAACACATTTTTAGTGCATGCAAAAAATGATATAGCACAAATTGTACAATGATATGAATTCCAACTTCTCTGACTACAAAACATCAAATGTAAAATCAAATTATTACAGTTTATACCCTAATTCTATTATTTAGTACATGTACTAACATTTTATAAGGCAAGTGTAGGAATTTATTACTCCTTCATGAATAAATGAATAAAATATCCTTTTCAATAAAGATTGAATGATGAAACTTGTCGATATTTTGCCTTTTTTTGTCTACAATAACCTCAATTGTTATGAGTCATTTCCCATCTTCCTTTTTTAAAACTATTAGAAGATTTTTACACCAGAAGTGAACTGAAGAAAACTCTCCTTAAAGTTTCAACTTTTCCTTCGCAACATTTCAAGTATTCTTCAGTTAGCAGACGTAAATCTTGTAACAAAAGATTAACTGTTTAAATTGGAGAGAAGAGGCCATCTTGACAGAACATATTTGAAATGAAACTTGATTTTTATACTTTAAATACTTTTTACTCATTATTTTACATTTTCAATGAATTATAAAGAGGTGCTGTTAGCAAATAGTAACTTCATTATAAATACAGTAGGTTATTCAAACAAGTTTATACCATCTGAGTGCAAGAAGATTCATTCAGAGTAAGAAATGAGTAGCCATTTTGTGGAGGAAGGATGCATATTATATTGAGTGAAATTTAGCAGAGTAAATGAAGTTTCTGCAGTCCTTGCCCGTCAGATTGCAAAGTCATAAAATAATGCATAAATTTACAAAATTTGTAAGATTTAATAATAAAAAAAGTTATATCGGTTAAACCTGGAGCCAGAGGAAAGTTTAAACAAGTTCATTGAATTTTCAATGTTTAAATTGGGTAAAGAATATAAGAGGTGATGTGTAAATTGGGTCATGTATATCTAACATTGTGCTATCACCTGTTTCACTTAATCCTACTATCGCTTTTTATATAGTCTGTAATTACTTTCAAATTGACCATGATGTTTTAAAAATGATCAAAACTGTATAACAAATAATATTAAGCCATATATTCACTAATTTTAAGATGTAAACTGAAATCAAAAATAGTCTTACATTACTGTTTCTAACCTTCTTGTATCAAATGAAGTTTATGCTTATACTCCGCCAATTTGGACTCTACACCTTTCATATTTGAATATATACAGTCAAGTAACCTAATTTTCGTGGAAACCTATTATTCGTGGATTTTCGGATATGATTAATAATTTACATAAGCGACCTTGCGCGACCTCCGCATTAGTTTGTTTTGATAAACATGGGTTTTCTGTACAATATCAGCCAGTAGAATGAATCCAGTAGTTTCAAGCAATGTAAAATGTATTAATGTATACTTTAACAAATACAAAATGGCGGATTTCAGTTATTACCAAACGTCACCATTTTATTTTCGGCCGAATTTCCTTATAATCCCAAGCGGTAATCGGAATTCCAGGTGTCGTCTGCTAGAATGTAGTCCAATGAATGAAGTCACGTGATCAACTAGCGGATTCCGTGTCAGCAGAAAATTTCTATGGAACACAAAGTGGACCATATTCTTATGTTGTTTCAGTGACTTTTAGCAATAAATCACTCTACGTATCTTATTTTGTCAGTCACTATTTTTTTTTTTAAAATAGTGGTTCTTTGAAGGAATTGTCACTAGTTATAATGAATTGATATTAAAGATAAATACTAAGAGAAGTTAATTATACCACCCGGTATCCATACAACGTGTTTTTCTCGACTTATTTATACACGAAAAAAGATGACGCATTCTGCCGCCGTTACCGAGTTGGTTTCTCATGAAATATGGGTCAAAGTGAAGGATTCATAAAGAAAATCGAAATAAACCAATTTTAATTATTTTGTAGAATATCTGAGCAAACTTCTTAGACATAAAAATTTTGTTTTGTTTTTTTTTAACTTTGACGAAATTCGGTGTTGAATCCTTATATCCACGAAAATAGGTTACACCACTGTAACTTCCAGGAGATAGGCATCTGGTGTTGATATGAATATGTGCCTAAAAACATCTTACTGACTTGTGCTTAACAAAATTTGTGACTCAGACTCTAGTTAATCTGACCCAATTTCTTGAAACTTTTATTAAAGCACTGAAAGTTTCGACATTTCTGACAAAAGATCTGACTAAACATCTCGATTCTATAAAACCAGGATAATGACATGATGATGTTAATTCAATATATAAAATACACTTCAATAAGTTAATAGACCATTGAATACAGTCAATCTTATCTTTTATATCACTCAATAGATACGTTCAACATCTTTATTTAACAATCTAACTCTATTCACTATTCATACACATTTCCTTTCCATTCAGAATTACTTAGTCTTAACTTTAACTCAACACAAACCCTGATCACACTGGAGGTAGAACTTGTCAGAATCGCATCACAATAATGTTTCTTGGATATCTGCAGCCCATTCTAAAACTTCTTTACAATATCCGAATTGGTTATAATTGCTTTGGACTGCATTTAAGCTGGTTCTTCTGATTGAGAACAAGTGTGACAGGAATATTTAAGTCCTGATTTTAATGTCACCTTCACCTTGTTAGGTTCTTAATGTTAATCTGAATCTACTAAATTGATCTGATTTTAGTTTGAAGAGAAATTTCACTGTCTAGTGATTCTAATCATTTCCTGTAACTTGTTCCTCAGTTAATTCAATTTTTATTAAACTTAGTAACATCTTATATAAATACTCTGTAAGTCACAACCTCTTTTAACTTATGACAATCAAAGAAACAAAAAGTCAAATGAACTTGTCTTGAATTTAGTGCCATGATAGTAATGTTGAACATCAGAAGACACACATTTTCTTTGAATTCTAAACATGCCAAATATCTATAGAATTTCAAATCAATGTTTCAAAATATTTCAGAATACCAAATTCCACTGTACTACATTTGCCAATTTGAGGAGTTTGAAAAGCTAATAATTATTTTTTTTCTCTTCCATTCTTATGTATCTTCATTTCTAAATATTTTTATAAGGAAAATACTGTGTGTTTTTAAGCAACCATTAAATATTTAGACAACCAACCATATAAAATATTCAGACAACCAACATTCAGACAACCAACCATATGACCATATAAAATATTCAGACAACCAACCATATAAAATATTCAGACAACCAACCATATTAAAGACAACCAACTATGTAAAATATTCAAACAACCAACCATGGAAAATATTCAGACAACACAACCAACCATAGAAAATATTCAAACAACCATCCATAGAAAATATTCAGACAACCAACCATATAAAAGACAACCAACTATGTAAAATATTCAAACAACCAACCATGAAAAATATTCAGACAACCAACCATATAAAAGACAACCAACTATGTAAAATATTCAAACAACCAACCATGGAAAATATTCAGACAACCAACCATATAAAAGACAACCAACTATGTAAAATATTTAAACAACCAACCATGTAAAATATTCAAACAACCAACCATGGAAATATTCAGACAACCAAACCATAATATAAAATATTGTGAAAATCAATTCATAAAAGACAACCAAACCACATAAGAAATTGAGACAGGGTGAAGATCTAGGGATATTCTAGTCAAGTTATTATTGTTATTTGATAGTAATTAGACGGGAGCTGGATTTAAGGATCAGTAACTACAGACAAGAAAATACAACAGAATTCTATAGTTATATTTATCTTGTCTGTTCCAGTCTAAACCATTAGCTATAACATCAATATATCTATTATATAATATATCATTATCTTTTCTAATATCACTATAGATATCTATCTCTCAAACACAAATAATTTACATATGAATAAAGACAAAGAATCTGATTTTTATACAGAATTCTATAGAGTCAACCTAACCTTCCTGATACTAAGAGAGAGTACTTCAACATCAATTTTTCCATTTTCAGTCATTCATCAAATAACAAAAAACTATAATAGCTATGCAGATTGTCTGATAGGGATACTGAGTTGAAAACCCCAGTTGCAGAGTTGTATTAGGTGTTCATAAAGAGTGAACATATCCTGCCTCATTTTAAATAGCTGCAATACTTAACAATAGTGAAGCTTAAATACAGAAACCCTACCTTCCATATTTCTTGCGTCAGTAATCCAGTTATAACTTACATTTTAACTTAAAATTCAGAACACTATATCACTAACAGAGCTCAACAAGATGTTAATGAAACTCATTGAAAAACTTGACTTATCAGAAGCCAGAACAAATTAACAATAAGAATGTTGAAAGAGTTGTAAATTTCTTCGTATCATATGAACATATGATTAACATGTGAAACCGTTAACTGGTTTGTACTATACTCTACTTTCATTTCATCATAACATTTTAGTACCAAACTAACCTCCATAATTATACTCTCTTCAAGTTTTTACTACTTCAAACCCAGTCTCTTCTCCTTCCGTTCTTTGATAGATTATACCATTAAAATATCACAGTCATTTATTATAAAGGTTTTAAGAGGAGTTGTAGTTGATACTCTTCTATTATAGCCAAGCTGCTCTTAACATGGCTTTCAAATCTGATCGATGCTGACCAACATCAAAGACTATTGTATTATTCATTAAAATGAAGAAAACTCTTCATAATCAGGATGAAAAGACCCAGGTTGAAAGGGAAATAAAACAAAATAAAACAGTGACAATCAAATCTCTTTACTCCAAGACTGGTTATCACTCATTCAATAAGTACTGCAACAAGATAAAAAAAATAAGGATTAGCGGGGAAAAAAATTGAAATTTCTTGTATAATTTAATTTGTGTAAAATAAAAATAATAAAGGATTGATGTTGTTATCAGTATATGTCGGTGTCAAGTGAATGTAAAGGAGAAATGTCAATGAAGTAGACACCATTCTTGTTTTTCTTTATTAAGCAGTGGTATAATGAAATAGTCTTTCTTTCTTACCAATTAATATAAAAAAAAAAAAAAATTTCAAACTTCATTCAAATCCATCAAATCAATGGTGATCAAAAATAAAATCTGTAAGCAAAGGGAATGTAACTGCAGATAGACTCGAAAGTAAACAATACAACAAAATCAACAAAATAGTAACATGGACACTCGAAAAGAAGATGCTGAGTTATATACAAAGTTCAAGAAACTAGATAAATAAACTATGGTCAACATCCATCCATTAAAGTCTATTGAAGCAGGTCAACTTGAAATTCTTTTTTACATTTTTACATCAAATCGACCATAATTAGTGAGATTTTTAATATTATATAGAGTAAGTTAGCTTGAATTATATCTGAAAACATAAGTGGTCTATATTAAAAATGTAAGAGTACTTACCAATCAAGTATACTTGAGAGTTTAATTTACCTATTTTATAAGAGTGACCGATATACTGCTGATATACTAGACCCTAGATATTAAATATAGGACAGTTTTAACTTAACCAATTCATAAAAAAGATACAATAGAGATACTTGGAGTTCTTTATTTGAGTTTTATATGAAAACTCGTTATATTCTATCTGTCTATTCATCTGGGTCTTAACTAAAATATCCCCTTGTCATAGATCAAATATACCATACCACTGGTTCAAGGTGATATTCTATAATGGAGACGAGTAAAATGAGAATAAAAAGCTAATTTCTAAAGTTTCAAGAAAAGATCATTGTGACAGATGTATTGAAAATTGGCTCAAACAAAAGATATTGACATTTCAATGAGTTGAAATAAATCACATTTATAAATCCTGGATATTATTTACCAACATTTTGCTTTTAGCCCCTCTTTGCCTGTAAAACACTGACCATATAGGCTACTATAGTTTACAGCAGATCTGACCATAGGAATTTTTCTCAATTTAATTTGAATAATGATATTGTGAAGAATCTAAATCATACATTTAAATTGTTCAGACAGACATGAACAAACTGATCAACAAACCTAATCTGTTAAATATATACCAGTCTACCTAAATTATACATGGAAATCAGGCTCAGACAAAACCTCAATAATTGAAATAAGATCATTAAATAGATTTGACAAGTCAATGAAAACATAACACCACATAGCCAAATGTAGTCCAGTTCAAATTTCCTCTCTTAGAATCACAATCTCTATTGATTAAAGGTCAAATAAGGTCAACCTGGTATAAAACAAGCCTGATTCCCTTCTCTTGACCGATACAAATGACCACTTCACTATGGCACAAAACAAAACAAGAGCACTGTATCCAAATATCTGGAAGCTAAGTAGCAATAGAATGGTGAGGTCTATTCAGTTCCGCATCTACTAAGATGATAGAAGTTCTAGAGGCTATGATAGACATTTATTCATGGATTAAGTGGTTTCTACACAATATTAGACTTGCCATCAACTTGAATATTTTTATAAGTTCACTGAATAAACAATCGGGTAATGGAAATTCAACAAAACCATGGAATTACAAGAGAAACTGATTCTTTTTTTTTTTTTTACAAGCATTAAATATTTTTTTTTTTTGCAAAAGAAAATACCATGTAAACAAAAACAATTTCTGAATAAACCAGAGTAAAAAAATAACTAAAGTAAGATTTTGATGGAATTCAAAACAAGTTTAACAAACTTTGAGTGAGACTATCATCTGTGACAATGGCAAGTGCTTCGTTATATACCATACATACTTATCACACTTTCCGCACAAAATATATAACTACTGCAACTATTTGTGAGTATTTGACAGAGATATTAAAATCTATTGTTAAAAATTCATGTTTTCCAGACTGTATACGTCAAAATTTAAGTACATTATTTCCTTTTCTAAGTTCGGAAACAGTGCATCAAGAATAGTAGCATGACAAGAGGAAATGCTATGACAATTTAATAATGGTACAATACCATAGACTACCAATCAATATGGCTTTCACTATCTAGAATTCTAAAACCTTTCAATACATTAAAATATCATTTTAACCACTTACGTTTAACAAGTCATATTTTCGATTGTCACGCAACAGGTCGCATCTAGTGACAACCATTTCCTTTACACCTAACTATTGGTTTGAATGTATTAAAAGTTATTAAAGCCAATTAAAGGGATAGGGCCCTTTAATTATTGACTATACCACCTCATAATAAACACTATTCTCAAGCTGGGTGTGTTTTATAAATCAAGTCTAATTGCCACTAACTTTAAGATATTTCAATTGATTTAGACGTTTCAGATATTTTTGTCTATTATATAATATTAGATAAAATATAGCTTGCTTTCTGATTTCCTTTTTTGGAAATAAGATCATTCAATAGATTTGACAAGTCAATGAAAATTTTTATTATCATTTTCAGAATTATAGCTTAAAGGAATGGTATTGTCAAGATACAACAACAATTATTGAAACTTCCCTTTTAATTTTCACATCACAAATTAATCCAGTGCTTGTTAACATTTTTTTTTATTCCATTTCAATTGTAAAGAAATAGCTGAAGGCTGGAAACAGCTGGAAGCAGATAGAAGAATAGAGTGATTAATAGAGGAAGGTCTAGTTTCTTCATAACATTGAAATTCCTGAAGACTGGAGGCCAGAAATCTGACCACAGAACCACCCTAACTCCTTCACTTAATTAATCAGTTGAGATTCAGTCACTCAAGACGTGTTTTGTAATTAACAATTGCTAGCATGCAGCCTCAACACGTTATTTATCAGCTTCAATCAGACAGCAAGATTTTCAAGTTAAATACACAGGGAGACAAGAAAATATTTGATACTTCAGTGAATCATAATATATTCTTTATAAATTTAACATGATTGGTTTTATCACTGGAAGAAACCTTGAATTGAAAAATTGCTATCAAGAATCTTAAGAATGGTACATGGTTTTCTGACAGTTTTCATCATACATGGAGATGTTCCAATGATGCTTATCTCCTCTAATTCTATTCTGAAAACTCACTTTAAATTCCACAAAATTGTAACCAATCATTACTATAAGATCTATTTTCATTTTACTTCATTAGTTTTGTGGACATATTTGAGTCAGAATTGTGTGCTGATGTACTTTTACTGAATGGTTAAGATGTCTGAAATGAGGCTCTAAAACATTAAGAATTCTGCAAGCAACCATTCCCTTTAAGAAGGATTTGATTAAATTGTGATTTTGTGAGGAGTAAATCCTGCAGACTTTTCAAATCGATATAGATGAAAACACTTAATGCAATTCTGTCACTCAAAAACCCAGTCTACTTGACACGTCTGGTTTTAATGTCAACTTGCAGGAAATTCCTCCCATAAAAATCATTTTAAATAAATTGCATTTTAATCCGGATACTTCAAATAGATTCTGCGCTAATCTTATTTCTTCACCAATAAAAACTTCATCCTTAAAGATACACAAAGTATTTCCAGAAGTATTCAAACAGCTTTCAAAAGCTTTAGTTTTTAACAATTCTTTCCAACAATTGACCATTAAAAAGATAAAATGTCTTTAAACATACACATAACTTTACTGCTGTGATCAAACCATCACAAAAAATGAGATTGAATCTTCAGAAACTAAGCTGAAGAAGGTAATAAAAGTACAAAGACACAGATTTGAAACGAATACATGAGAATAGAAGCACTTCAAAATCTCATAAAACTACAGAAGGAATTTCTTTTGACAGGCAATTGTTGAAAGTGAAGCCTGTGTCTTGTCACATATTCTGAGATCACAATAAGAATGTCTTATTGAACTGTATCTAGATATTCTAGTGGATTAATTTGTATCTGAAGAATGTTGTAAGTACATTGTTGTTGGTACATCCAAATATTAGATTACTTGAAATAAGATAAATTTAAGAAATAATGTAATCTTGAAACGACCTTAACCCTAGGATATCCTAGAAAGTGATAGAAGTTAAGACCTTATGATATCTTAGCACCAAAATCTTTTCTAGAATACGCTGCCTGATTCTCAAATGAAGAGACACAAACTTCTAAAGTTTATTTCAAATATTTTGCATGTGTGCCTTATGTAGGCTATGTTTCATCTGGTTTTATTAAAATACTGTATAAGAAATCATTATTTGAGCACAAGCTTGATAAAATCCATCCAGATGCAGTCAGAAATGAAGCCCTGCAGTATTTTATCCATATTGTAAACTGTGTCTGCTTAGACTTTTAATATACACTTAAATTAGTAAATGTAAAAAGCTTACCTGAATTTTGACAAGGTATAGGTGTAGTAGAACTGGAATATGGCTGACTTTTCAAGCTGATAGAATCCGATGAATCTTGGCGAGATTGCATGAAGGTTGTAAAATGGCCGTTAGTTTTTAATTTTGGTCGATGTGGTGTAAACATGGATGGATCTTGCAAGCCTCCATTGTATTGAGGTTGTGGATAATCTAAACGAAAAAGTTATTTATTTCAAGATTTGATCATTATTCTAAATTATGCCCAAAGCCAGAAATATGATGTTTCCTTTCCTCTCTATGATGATAAATTTGTATAATCAGATTATTATTGTAATTCTAAGGTAGCCTAGTTTTATATCTTTTGTCATTTCTTTCCATTCTTAGAAAACTTTGAAGATATTTCCTATAGATATATTAAGAAAATACAATATAAGAATTAAAGTGGCACTCTAATATACAGCCATATCTGAAGTTGATGGTGTTTCCAGTCATCAGGGGCAGTCGACACCTGTAAGCTTACTGCATCAATTACAATATGATCTTTACCAATCATGATTGATTTGCAGAACATGCGGGTGTATTTCTAAGATAGAAAGCTTCAACTTACGACATAGAGGACAGATTTCACTAGTAAACATACAGCTATAACATCTCTCATGACCACAAGCATCAATTAGTTTACGTTTTTTACCAGAATCAAACGGAAGACGACAGGCTGGACATAACTCCATACCTGTTACATCCATCTTCATATTTCGTACAAGTTCCACATCTAAAATAGAAAGAATAAACATTGTTAAGATTTATGATAAACATCCTGTCTATAGAACAATTACTAACACAAGATTAGATTCAGAAATAGTTCCACCATTATTTATTAGCTAATAAATGATTTTAATATCTTCTAAGTATGTATTCAGGTGTATATTTTAATCCAGGTGTAGTTTAGGTGCATATAATTATTTCGTTAACTGCAGCACAGAATAGCAAAGTTTTTGTAATGTCATAACTTTGGATTGTGAATTAAATCTATCAAACCACTGTTGTGTTAATTGTTGTACTGGTTGTAGTATTTTATGTGCATAAAAGTTTATATCTGTTGTATCTCTCAATTAAGTGATAATTTCATCTCAATCAAAAAAGGAACATTTTCTTTAGCTCCGTGGATGAAAGAATGATAAGGCAATTAATTGCTGTTGAATGCTAGAATGACTCAGCATATGAAGATGTTACAATCTGTCATTATAAGTGCCTGTGGTCTGTTGTATATTTTAATGAGTACAGGTATTAACCAGACACCAGACTATTATAGCAGAAGGTATGTTAGGAATTCCACAGGTTAACGAGAAGAACAACTCTATCATTAATATTTCAACTATTTATCATATAACTACAACAACTGTTATTGTTAAAGATATTTTAATATATATTATCTTTAAAGGATTTACACTAAGACAGTTTTCATTTTGTATGAAAAGAATGCAAGCTATATTTCAAAGTGTCAAAAAAGATTATGATACTTAAACCACATTATCCTTTATAAACCACAATACTCTAGGTACACTGACACAGATAATTTCAAAATGTTGCTTCACATTTTCCAGTTTCATAGGATGCCATTCTGTCATATGATTTTCCTTGCTGTTCCTTCCAGAGAATACACAGATGTGATTTGGGTATTTTCATTACTTTCAACTTACAAAATAATATTGTATAAAAGTGCTGTCATTTATAAAAGCTGCAAAATACTGCCTTTTTATCTTCACGAAACCATACTGATGTCATAAAATATCACAAATTAGTTGGATATTGAATTTCAGTGATAAAAGTTGTTATCGTTCCCTGAACTGTTGGAATTTTAATGAATGAAAAGGGAAGTGAAGGAGAATTTGAACATAAAAACTATAAGCCACCATTACAATTTTCAAACAATATGTCTTTTGTTCAATATTTCATATCTTTCTGCCTCAGAGGTGTAGTAAAATATATAATACCCGTTTATTATTTAACTGAATTCAATATGTTACTGACTTCATTTATACTGCTAAAACTACAGGCTCAGTTGATAACTTTAGAAAGTTACTCAATTCAATACTATACTGGTTCCATTCATATACTTCTGCTATAACCAGTAAAAGCAAGGATTGTACAGGTTGTGTTGCAACCAAATATCATGAATGGTTGCTATATTTCAAGGTATCATGAATACTTTCATTACATTAACTTCACAGAGTATAATACATACAACATGTGTCATTTTTTGAGACAAAGAAATTTCTGAATCATATACACACTAATGATCCATAGTTATAATGAAAAAACTATTGCAGTTGCTAAGTGTAAGAGGGATATTGTACTATTAATGGTTTATATCCTACTGATAATATTCAGCAGCTATAGAGCAATTAGTCATTACATCAAGATCTACATGATATCAGATACATGACATTAAAGAGATACATGACATAATCTGAGATTTGATACAAGATACATTACAAAATACAGCTGAGATCAGATCAGTTATATTATCAATCAATGGTCTAAATGAAACTAGTTATCAATAATATCATATCACTTACATTTTATTCTATATCAACTAATGTTTTTTTAAAACATAATTATAAAAAATTCAAGACCAAAACATTTCTCAATTCTGAATAATGATTAATAGTAATGATACATATTCAGATCTTACTGATAAACCAGAGATCAACACACAAGACAGACAAGAGGTCCTACGAGGACCTGGCTTAAGTTAAAAATTCTCTCTGAAAAAACCATTTCACATCCACCTGCTAGAAGGTGAGTGGGCTAAAAGCATTTTTGTAACATTTAATGTCAACCTCATTAGAAATATTTCCAACAGTTTTGTTTTTTAAAAACGTAAGTAAAGTGTGTTAACAAACCAGACAAAGAAAAACAGAATTATTGAAGCAAGTAAATATTATTTTCCACACTTCAAACCAGACGTGTCATAATTTTTTTCTACCTCCATTACTTCTACTTTAGCGTTTGTCAAAATTGACACTTCTATCCAGACACACTTATTAATAAGTAGGTATAAAACTATTCTTAGTCTGAATGTAATCAAAAATTCAATTATTCTTTCTAATACCAACTGATATTTTATTGTCCAGACTTGTATTGAACCAAACAATCTCTTCAGGTCATTTCTGACATTTATAATTACCTTCAACGTTTTTCACATCAAATATTTTCCCTGCTTATTTTATAAGCCATAACTGTCTGTGATAACTAGTATGATAGACAGAATCTCTACAACCATACAATGCTTTACCATTTGCAAGAAAGTAATAAATTTTGAAATTGTCTCTTAAAAGGTCATTTTCTACACAAAATATTCAGAGATGTAGAAAGGTACCAAATTAATATTGTAAGAAAGGAATTTCAAAGGACATTATCTTCGAATTTTTGCTCCCAATAGTTTCATCTACTAAAATTGGACAGCAACTGAATTTGTACAAGTATTAGAATATATGTTACTTCTGTTAGGTCAAGTTAGTGAGAAGGAAATAGTAGTCTGGTAATAAAATTGTTTAGTTTGAAACTCTCTAACCACTTATCTAGAATAAAAACTGTCTAATTTGAAAACAAACAGAATAGAGATATCTAAGTATATCATGTGAAGTCATGAGGTAAGTTGATAATGATGTAACTGTTAAACTATTTACCAATAAATGAATAATATCTCTGGAGAATTTTACCACAATCAGTTTCAAGAGTTTTCAATCAAGAAACAAAGAAAATGTTGGTTTGGTTCCAAGTCTACCAAACAGAACTTATGTTATTTCATTGAAAGTGAAGGAAAGAATGATTGAATATGTCTGCTTATTACTCATTCAAAATAATGGGTAAATATATTTCACTAAATACTAGTCTGACCTTAACACTTACTACCACTATGCAACTATGCTTTCCAACTTTTGAAAGTTCACCTTGCTAATTGTAACCATGTCTTGTTTTTTTTGACACATATTTTTCACAGAAATTTTAAACCAAAATCACAAAATATTGGGTCAATGAAAAAAAAAACCAATTTGGAAGCTTACTCACAAGACATATCAATCATAAACAAAAATTGAGGAGTGTTGATAGAAAAACTACAGAATATTGTCAGTTTACTTCACAAAACGTCAAGGTAGATCATTTACACCTGGTTTAACTCTGAAGATTGCATTTAACATCAAAGGTGGTAGGGTATATTATAAGTCAATAAACAGGTACAAGTTAGACAAAACCAATCCTACCTCAATCAAATACCACTTGCAATGAATTACTTTGATTGTTGTAACAGTTTGTACTGAAACCAGATTGTACTGACAATCTTGTGAACCATAGACAGTCATATTAAGATTTTTCAATCTAAAACATCATAAATGATGACCTCGAACATTAAAGGTCAAAATGCGACTAAACCTTATTTATGACAGCCATTCAGGTAAGAAATTGGATACATAAAAAAGCTGGTTATGGATATTGAAGGTTTTATAGTGTAGATGTAGTTATTATATTCAATTCAAAAATATTAATCTAATGGAGTGAAGTCAAGTAAAACATTCCCAGGGAGGTGTGTTCCTTATCTCATCATGCATATAGAAGTGTACAAAATTTATTATAGAGTGGAGTATGAGAAAAGTCAGTTAACTGCCGTATTATATATTGTTAGTTCCGATCATCTTCCACAATTTTGATGCAGGATATTTTCCAGTTCACAGAACTATAAAACTTAAAGAATGGATAAGATGACAATTTGTAACCATATATAGCCTAGTAAAAACTAAAGCACGCTATAAAAACTCAACAATGGCTAAAATTTTAAAACCTTACCATTCCTCTGTATCACTCTCATTACTATTATTCCTACAGTGAGTTAAAATACAACTAAACACCTTGATGTAAAAAACTTAAATGATTGTTAAAATGTAGTGACTATTTTAGTTCAGGTACAATTACCCAACCATGAATTTTGACCATCAGCCAACTAAATACTTTCACTAATTCCACTCTAAAATCTCCCGGCAAGCAGCCATTGATACATACAGAAAGGAACATTCAACAACAATCTAACTTAGTCACTGACTTGCAAACATATTGACTATCCGCACTTTCAATAAATCACGAAATAAAGGTATTAATAGACCAAAACAAAGGTATAAAGTAGAAAAATAAATAAACGCCTTAGGTGTTTATTGATATTTATCAGACAATACCAGCCTTCTGTTCGCTCAATTAACACTGATTAGGCTAATTACCACTGTGAACACTAATTAACACTTACAGTTAGAGAATTAATTAATCCCACGTTAAAACTAGTCTGAGTCCAAATATCAATATTCAAGCCGTTATAATCAAACAGTATTCAGAAGTCCTGTTCATTAATAATCCATTTGAACATGCTGAAGAACACAGAAGAAGACTTGACGATATCCAACAGAGCTACATTAATTTCAAGAGGAAATTGTTTTCAATGGAGGTTTTTCAAACTTCATTTATTAGCTGTTAAAAGAAATCAATGAATAACAAAAAAAAGTTTCCCTTAAATTCAATACGCAAATTAGACAAAGGCAATTTCTTTCTTCATAGATGCAAGAACTCTCCAGTTTATGAAGTAAATTTTTTTCATTCTTCAAGAAATTGAATCTTCTTCATTAAAGTTTTCTGTATACTCAATAGAAAGTAAATTATCTATGATATATATAACTACAAATTGCACTGATATTTTTATTTTCAATGTAAGTAATCATCTTTCTACAGATCTGTGGTTTATGTTTTTCTATATCCTCTTCAGAATCTTACAAAGATCCAACAGATAAACCAGGTACGGTAGTATTGTTCTTCTAGCATATTAAATGAAGTTCAGATATATTGTACATGATCTCATACATTATCTGTAACCAGAATCTATAATATGGCATCTGACTAAAGAATGGAAATTTGAATGATTCTTGAAAAAATTCAATGTTTTGTAAGACAATAATGAATAAAACATAAGAACAAGCTACAGATAATGCAAATTTCAAAATGGAATTATTTATTTTATTCAAGTCAAACTTGAAGTGAAGGTTAATCAAGTTTAAGTATGGAACCCTATCTGCTTTCAGAATGTATAATTCTCTTGTAATGGATGAGGCATTAGAGACACATAAACATACAACTTGCACAATACTTGAAGACTTTATAAGACCATATTACAGAGAACTTAGTTCTAGGTAATACTGATGAAATTTGTTCTATAAGAACCTGAGAATATGAGAAAAGTAACTTAAAGCTAAATCCTGTGGTTGAACCATCAATAAGTTGTAATGACTGGTATAAATTGGTCAATCTAAGATGATAGTGTCTGTTATTACATGGCTTACCACTCTTCACTGTTTGATAGAACAGTTGTTATATTGACATTTAAGGAAGGTAGATAATAACAATCAATTCATTTGTTTATGCAATATTTGTAATATTATGAGGAACTAGTCCATTCATTCAATCCTTCAAATTCAGGATTCACACAGAAACAGGTAAAAAATCCATATGCCTTGGAAACTTACTCTCTTTAAACACCAACTGTTGTGATGAGGTCTGTGTATCCAAAATACATGTTGACATCATTAAATTTACTCTGGTCCATACTGAACCTGAATTATTGCTCATTGATTATGTTAAGCCCCAGACAGAGAAGTTCAATGACTTTGTCTTATCAAAATATTTGCCAATATTTAATCATGAGGAACTTTCTTCTAACCGATCTATTGATGTGTAGAAAAATATTATCAAATTTTAAAATTATTGAAAAATTATTTCATTTAACTAATCATGAAATAATTAATTGAAAATCATCAGCATGACTTTGTCAAAAGAAGGAAAACTTCCTGATCGAACAATCAACGTCATTTGATATAAATGGAAATCAGAATCAGTTTTTGTTTTCATGTTGAGCTTCAGAAAGCATGTCTTGAAAAATAAAATTTGAAAACTTCACATAATGACTTCACTATTTATTTCCTCAAGATTTTAACCTAATTTTTCTCATACATCAATTGCTAATGTTTTCAATATCTAAAAACAGCATTTTTAAATACCAAATCACAGATCAAAAATCATTTGCACTCAAAGATTCACATTAAAAATGTCCTCCAAAAATATCTTTCAATTAACATCCAAAATCATGAGTAAACATACCCATCTTCTGATTTAATATCATTAGCACTGAACCAGAAACATGTCTGACTGGTAAGAAATGTGAAAGTCATCTGGTCCAAGTTTTTTAATCAAATTTCTCATCAACTGACTGAATTATTGATAGATTTTCTTAACCAGAAGTTTTTTGTCAGGGTTTGACTTGTAACAAGACCAACTGAAATTAGCATGTTGTTATATATAAGGGTATCTCCTTGAAGCTATCAAGATTTCCGTTTCAATCTCTGGAGGTTAACTGTTGAAAATACAGAATTATATAATGCTATGGTTTTGATGTCTAAAGACGTGTTTGGCCCAGGTAAACTTCACATAATCATAAGTTTAACCATAAAGTCATCAAATGACAATCAATAAAATTTGAATACACATAGGTTTCTATGTTAATCTTTGCTTTTTTGTAGAAACTAAATCATTTGACCAAGAAATGAATTTACAAAAACCTCCTACATATCAGATCATACAACTAATAACAAACTCCATTATCTACAACATTAATGTATTTTATCAGATGTTAAAGAGAGATAGAACATAAATTATTCTACAACACCATACTACAAACAATACATATTCTGATACTACCCTAGACCTAGAGACGACACAACTTTTACACACACTATTATATATACGATAAGAACATTTTCCCTACATTATCATCATTTTCCAATTGACTTCAACATATGACATATATCACAAGTTTTTAATGGACTAATTTTTCTATTTACAGTTTTATTGACGCAATATATGAATGAAAAACTTGTACCTTTTATGACCTCGCAAACATGATAAATAATAACACAATAAGAAATATATATTCTTATA
Source organism: Lottia gigantea (assembly GCF_000327385.1). NCBI lineage: Eukaryota > Metazoa > Mollusca > Gastropoda > Lottiidae > Lottia > Lottia gigantea. The sequence continues at coordinate 2,071,015 of NW_008709577.1, read as the reverse complement.
CAACTTTTCATGAAGTATAAACATCCAAGAGCCATGATGTAAGAAGTATAACAACATCTAGACCAGAAATAATAATAACACCAGCATAAATTGTGGATTCATTTCGTAAGAGGACATTCAAAGATGCATTAATGAATAAGACAAGTAATGGATAATCTTATATCAACATACAATTCTACATACAGTTCAGTGGTAATAAGAATGTTTTTATCTGTTTTAATTGTCATCTAGATAATTCAGCACATGGACAAGCCCTCTCATAAAATAAGAATTCTCTATAAACTGTTGTTGACACTTATTATTGACAAACACCCTCAGGTGTAAACGATTTACCATTTAAATACCAATTACAATGACCTTTTCAAGACCTTTTACAGAAAATAATTACAGACTTAGAAACTCTGTACTATTTACTCTTTCATTTTACTTCTGAATTACATGAATTTCATCTTAATTTACAAAGCGAATTTCATATAACAATAGATAAAATGAAGATGATAAAAATCTCTCAATCTAGAAGCCATTTTCTAAAATTATTAACCTAAAATTGTCCATTTAAACTGAGACCAAAGTTACAGTAATATATCATCTTATTTAAGTTACTTTAAATAACAGAAACACATTTTTATGATATACGTGATCATTATTAAGTTACTGTATAAATCTCTTTTGTTTGAAAGAAATATAGGAAGTCTGGTTATTGGAGACAAAACGTTGATAAGCGACACTGTATTAATCAGTTTAACAACCAGACTAAAATACTCTAACGACCAGACGGTAATCATTGGAAAGGGTAGATAAGTCAATCAGTAATTTATAATGAAATTGAGTTTAATGTATTTAGTATATTGAGTTCAGACCAGACTTAAGTTTTAATCTACTCAGACTCCTATCCTAGATTATATAGATCTCTACTTGTCACACCATTTCTATATCCAGCATTTTCTGAATTCAATGTCAAATTTCCTCATGATATACATAGTATTCATGTCATTGTCCAACGTAGTTAGACAACTCCTAAAATTCCTATTCGATTTTGTTTCATTTTGAGAAGTTTGTGTAAGATTTCCTTATGGTGCGGGCACAGGATTTAAAGTATCAAACAAGTTTGATAATTGTCTCTGACAGTTATATCATCTGCAAGACAGAGGTCATCATCCAGTCAGATTCATTTTCCTTTCAATTGCATGATCCTCACCTGGTGGAAGGTGAAAAACAACCGACTGGAGATTTTTGTGTCCTTGTGTGCCTGTGCCAGTCATTGAACCTAAAGACAAGATTCTAATCGGTGACAAAAGTCTCAGACCAAGACCTCTTGTGTGCCCGCACCTTTATGAGTAAGGATAAATCAAACTGCAATTTAAATTACTCAGGAAAAACATTCATGACCACTTGAAGTGTCCAGTTTAATATATCTTTGACACATATCTGACACATGACCTTTATACAGATATAGATCCTTAGATAGATCATTATGAATAGCCTGTAGTTATAACAACAAGAGTTTATAGATTTTTATAAAATATCAACAAATAGTTTAAATATTGTTAATAATAAACAAAATATAATCAATCATAAAATAACGAGACATTATACATCTGTTCTAGAAACATTTTCTTCATGTCTTACAAATTATAGTTTTATCAGCTGCATGAAATGAAGATATGCAACTCTTAAGAACATGTGTTGATCATTATTCTCTAGGAAATTTTAAATTCTGTTTCATCACTTAATATCCCTTATGAAATTTGAAACAAATATACAAAAGCATGAAACCATTGTGAAAATCTATAGAATCAAAACATAGAATGTAAACCGTGTTGCTTATTCAGTATAGAAGAGAATTTAAAATGTGAATCCTTACTTTTCCAGATTATCCTAGAATCCATACTTTAAATAACTATTCAGTTTCCTGATATTATGAATTGCTACACAAAAATGAAAACTAACTAAATCCAAAATTCCACCATCCTCAAATAGATTTGATTCACTTAGAAGTTTCACTTGAATTAAAAAAGACACGACTCGAGTTCACATAGCTAATCGGACATACTTGTAAGGTTTGTCACTTCCTTTAACTGATACAACAATCTTAGTATCATATCAATAAATACTTAACAATGAAATTTTTGTTTATTTCTGAATCCTGCACGCTTTCCTCTATGAAAAGTTTTCCTCTTAACGCTAATTCACGTAACACTGAAATAAATGACTGTCATCCAAGCGTAAAGATTTCTGACAGTTTGTTTTGAATGAAATAGTTGACTAAATGACATATATAATATAATTTATATTACTTGTTATATATAAATACTGCTTATGAAAACCTCTATTTATAATTTTCTAATAAAATATGAATGAAATATATTTTACTTACAGAAATATACAATCTGAATGATATTATGATCACAAATCTTCAATTTTATCTTCAATAAAAAAATTCAAAACATCTTTCAACAAGTCAAAATGACAGTTTTATTTTTTGATCTGTAAGTACCACTCCTATGCCAATAAAAAACTTGGTCATAAAAAAGTCAAGTTGACATCAATATAATAAAATAAAGTCATTCTATGTCCACTCCTTTCTAAACTAGTGTAGGTTGTCCTGCATTTGTTAGTTGATCACAGTTTGAATGTTTTATTGAATCCTGAATATACCATATTAACATTATAATATTCAACTTGAAAAGTTTAGTTAACTACGTATTTTCATGTTTAATCAAAAAGGGAAGGCCACCTTCTGCATGAGAGAACTGTAAATATGGAATCTATCCTTGCTGCAGGACTAACTAAAACTAAGTGTGTCAGAAAAGCTGTAAATTAGGATCAAACCCACCAAGTGACCTGATAAGTTGACTAACAGAAGTTATAATTTATATTAACCAGTAAGATGACTTTCGTATTACCACACCTTTCATACCAATTATACTTCTTAAAACTTATATGATTTTTTTACTGCTGTGAAAATGAAATTGAATTTGACATCGTACTGTTGATGCATATTTATGCACAGCTGCACTACACTAAAACATTCTATACAGAGGAAAACACATTTGAACACTGCATGATAACATAAATGCAACCACAGGGTGCACAGGATATATATATATACATAGTTTTAGTATGAGAAATCATTACCTACAAATTTTGCTTGTCCAAGGCACAATCTTGCTAATTTATCATGAAATATGTCAACCTTAAAATTCTTCTTAAAATATGGTACATTTTATTGGAGACCAGTATGTTTAAGGATGTCATAAGTCAAGAGATATGAAGATATGTCAAACAGGGATAACAAACATATGACAGGATTTCCCTTTCCTTCTCCTATAGTTATCCAATTAAACTAAAACTAAAGGTTAAAGTAACTTAAAATTTAAGTGTTAATGTTATCTGTTTTATTGTGTCATTGGTTGTGTGCTGTTTATAGTTAAACCAACCAATAACAATATAACTTTCTCTTGAAGATGATATAAATGTTTCTGTTGTCAATTTATGTTCATAGTCAAACTAACCCCATGAACATATAACCTTGTAACTGTTATCAACATTTAAAAACATGCCAATATTGTGGAAACAGAACACATCCAAAAATAAAATGCTATGAATGGTGCAAGATAATTTAAAATATGGTTCTTTATTAGTTTACATAAACCAGACACTGTTAATGAAACACTCTGTCATGAAGGCATGAAAATGAAATGAATCGAGTTATACCTTTTTTGCAATGAGAAGAGAAAAGAAATGGAAAGAGGAAGAGGACAGAAATAAAGAGATAAATAGAAAAGAAATAAAGAGAGAAAGAAATATAGAGAAAGAGGAAAGAAATAAAGAGAGAAAGAGGAAAGAAATATAGAGAGAAAGAGGAAAGAAATAAAGAGAGAAAGAAATATAGAGAAAGAGGAAAGAAATATAAAGATCAATTTGCACTCTGGCACAACAGATTCTTTCTATAAATCAAAATTCCATGCAATTTCTGTGGAACATTACCCTTAATCAAATTTTGTCACAAATTTTGTCAATAAAATATAGAATTCTATATCCAAAATTGCACGATTGAGAACACTTCCAAATTGAAATTGTGGTTCCAGTTTCATTAGCAACTCAGATGAAGAAGAATATTGTCTATGAGATGAGAGAAATTGATGTATGTAATAATATTGAGTGTTAATATACTCCCATCTATCATATTAGAATAAATGTCATGATAAAATCAACTGATAAAATCAGACGTAATTTACACAACTACCCTCCACATCTCATAAAACCTAATCTAAAATACATCGACTTTTCTCACTCCATCTTTAAGAAAATAAATCTCATTTCAATTTGTCCTTCACTTATTTCACCAATTTCTTTTTAAATCAAGATTTCAACTTAATTTTCTAATCAAATAATCTACTAACCTTGTGAAATATATCCAATAAAACTCCAGATTTTTTCTAACTTAATCTAAGATTGTCTGGTCCCAGATATTTGAAAACTTCTCAGCTAATTAAAAGTAGGATTAAAAATCCGATAAAAACTTCAAATTAACTCGCGTCTAATTCACCTCAAGTAGAATCCAATAACGTTTTCTGCAATGTGTCTCCAAATTTACACAGAGAAGACTTTGTGATGTACGCTGAGGTCAGGTCACAAGACAATATTTCAAACTCTCACCATCAAAATATCCACAAACACAGCTTAACACAGGAGCCTATTGTTGACAATACCCCTTAAAATCAACATAAAAAACTAGCACAATGTTTTGGTCGTTTCCTAGCTAGGGTGTCCAATAAACTAATGAAGGTTTTGTTCCGCTTGATGTTGTACTAGCCCCAGGTTAACAATGGTTGACCACTCAGCTCTGTCCCGACACAACTCTCACATCTACCTGGGCATGGCATGTTGCCAAATTAAATGATAAATACATTGCAATACTTGTATTGCACCTGAGGTATAAAAACTTTAAATGTTTGACTGTCGTCGTGGTAATTCACCGTTAAAATATTTTAAATAACCAGATATAACATTACATTCTAGCTAGTCATTAGTATTATTTTATAATCCTCAAGCTTGGTGTATAGAATTAACTCTCACGCGATATGTATTTCATTAAATATGCCATCTAATACTATTAAATTTTTCTAAATGTAATTGCAAATGCTCTTAATGTAGAAAAAAATAAAGACTTTTCCTATATTTTAAGCAATTTGATCTGAGATACATAACAAGAACTATCACTTCCTCATCTAAGACTTCTGATTTTCACATACAAAATAATACATAAATAAGCATTTTAAATTGGACATGATCTTTGTATTTCTAACTGAAATTAAGAATCGTACATTTCTGTCTTGCATTGCAAAGATACAGTAAACAAATTAACATGATTTAAATAGTATACCTTTATATTTGATCCTCAAATTAGAAAATAGAACATTTGGTGTAAACATAAAGTGAACGTCCTGTGTTGTGTGGTATTTATTCATTGATAAGATATATGTAAATAATATTGATAGTGAACTACAATCTACTGCCGCTGAACAAAAACCCCAGTTAATTCAACATTCTAATCAGTAGGTAAATAAACCCAGGTTTAAAACTTGTTATTCCAGTTTATGACACTGGTTTGTATGGCTGTAGGGAAGATAAGGATTACTGGATTCAGATTAAGATAATCTACGGATAATCTAACTTACTGTTAGGTGATTAGGCATGCTTATTACCTTCATCAGTAGGTATATTTATAGACTTCTCCACTTATAAAACCCACTATTCAGCCTTTGATTAAAGTTAGAGGTATGGTTCATAAGATGTAAATCACACAAGTATTCTAATAGAAACAGTAGACAGGTATATCACACTTTAAGAATGAAGTTAATCCTTCAAATTGTTCAGATTTATCAAATGATAATGAGGTTTAAATCTCATTGTTTAATGAAAAGAGATTTACCTTCCTTTAACACTTTTAACACATTGATTTTATAAAGCTGAAAATCATCCAGACACCTTCCTCACTGATATAGACATGTTGTTCATTAATTAACCATTTTATCAGATGAAATCAACTGTTTTTTCATGGCCAACATTTCTGCATCTTATTTATTTAATATCAAGCAATGTTCACAGACATTATTCAGATCAACAGCAACAACTTCTTACTATCTTTGCATGTTTAAAATACTTGCATTAATTAAAACAGCTTGCATTACTATGTAGGTTTTTTTAATTCCCGTCTTAAGGTAGATATATTAATTAGCACCTCCCATATTCATAAATTTCTTGAGAGAAAAGAGTATAAAAGGAATAATTCACCTGTATAAGACTATGTGAATATTACCATCTGCTATTAGAACAATACTGATTGTGTCAGCATTATTACTATATTATATATTGTGGACTAAATCATTTCATATGTACATGTTATTTGAAATGTTTTGAAGGAATTTTAAACTTGATGCAGCAGGGTTAGGTATTGCTATTTACTAGTAAAGAAAGGGAAATACGCCTGAAATTTGTTGATAAGGTATATTCAGTCTAAATGTTGTATTTCAAAGGTAAAGGTAAAACAAATCAATATTGACTGAATTTTCCTTACTGAATGGCGAGTTCCATAACCTCTCACACACACATAATTTACCCATTTTTTATAACAGGATAACAGATTCTTTTGGGACATAAACTCAAATAATATTTTGGAACAAATTGTAATGGTCTTCATCCACCCAAAAACAAAGTGAAAATATATTATCATGAAAACAAGCAGATTGCCTATTCTAGTAAAATAATGTTTTATATAATTGATTAAACTTGTCAAGTATATAACTTCAAATGTCATTCAATAAATTAAGAAAAAACTAAGTAATTTCAAGTCTGTCAGACAAGTTTTTCCGTTTGAAGTAAGAAATTACAGATTTATTAAATGTAATAAGATTTAGAGGGGAAATGTAGTGGAAATTATACAAGACAAATAACTGGAAACTTGCCAAAAAATGATTTCTTTAAACTTGTATTAAGATGTCTATATGCATGGAATCTAATTAGAGTGTAGGAGGGAAAATACTGCATTTGACTTTTTATTCATTGGAAATCCAATTTATTTGAAACATTTCTGAGAAGAACAGAAATTCAGGCTGCAGCACTGCTGGATACAGTTATACAATCTTCATAACATGTGCTTGGTAAGTTGGAACAAATAGTGATCTTGTGTTTTAATTACAGTTTGGTGGTCTTGAAGAAGTCTTCAATCCTCATACTTACTTCTGTCAATAAAAGAAACATCATTTTAAGTGAAATGGAAAAAAAGCAATGGTACAACTGGTTGTTGAGAACATGAATAATATATCTGCCGTACTTTAGTTTTAAAATTCAACAGTTATCCAAAGACGAACTGTTGTCTCAAAAAGAAAATATTTAATAAAGTTTCTTTCATTTTAAGTTCATTAATCAAGAATTATACCTTTATTTGTATTTTTCTGTAGCAGTCACATATAGACATATCTGAATTTAAACACAAAGATAATGCTATTCTGTAAACATGACAGATCAAGTTGGTTCTAATATAAGTCTAATTATCTGATCACAAATATTCAACACACAATCTGATCTTGATTAATTCAACCTCATATCTCAATGAATGAATAAAATAGACATCATGAATAAATAAATAATAATATATCATGTAACATATTGTAACTATGATATTAGATATCATGATAATGTCAATGAAGAATGATCAAAACTACCACAAGAATTCTTAAATTCTAACTAAATAACAAAAATATCATTCAAATATTATTTTTCCTTTGAGACAAGTCAAAATGATATCAAAAACATATAACAAAATATTTATACATAAATGCCTTGTACAAATTGATATAAAGAAATGGCTTCTTATCTTCAGTGAAATTGTTCAAATTATAAATTGATTCGCTTCGCATTCCATTACTTAATTAAATTATAATAAAAACCATATTTGACATTTTAAAAAACAGAAGAGATATTGTTAGTAATTTGATTTAGCTGAATTAGACTTTTTCACTTGAACAAAATACAGTAACATGTTTAAAATACCAAGACATTATTAAACTCTTGTTAATAAATAGGACAAATAGAAGTTGATCAGATCTAATTAATTATATATTATATAAACATTACTAGAAAATATTCAACATGATTAAATTCTCATTAGATATTTACCAAGATATCGGAAAAATACTGATTAAACTGATTTGACATCTTTCAACAATCATAGCTAAGGTTTGATCTCTTTGGTACTATTCTTATTATACATCATGTTGTGGTAAGTACTATATATATATATATAAATATATATATAAAGAAACATGACAGGGCAACTTTGAGATTTATTTGCTTCTGTTTGTTCCTCACTAGTCCCTATACACATTACATTCTTTCTTAAATTCCAGATGAACCTTATGATCAGTAGACTTACATACAATAGCAGCAACAGAACATTAGTTTTTATCAAACTTATCTTCACCAGTTGATTAAAGACCTTTGAAATAGGGCGCAGTGACAATGATTAGGATGACTGCATCAAGAGTTCCCAAGGTGTATATATTACATCACACCTGGGTACTTATACAGATAATAATACCAAGTTATATAAATAATATAATTCACCCTTGTCAATCAATAAATCTCAAGTAATATGGGTCAGATTCAAATTATAAATTGTGAAATAACTACATGCAATATGACACTATAGATAATCACGTGTTGTGAAAAAAATGACATACATTTTATACACGATTCTGTAGAGTAACTTATCTATCTATTACCTGTAATAAAATAAACCTTCAATGGCATATTTGAAGCACACGTTATCTAATGACATTGAAACGTTGAAAGTCATAAATTTTCTAGAATTATCTATCCATAATTATTAATCTTAACTTATCTATAATATAAAGTAGTTTGCTTTTCATGTTTGTGTTAGGTGCTTCAAAATACATCATTTTGTTTTCTACACAAAATGTGCTTGCTTAAGTGGAAAGTTTCAACTTTTACAGAGTATCTGAAATTTCTTTACCCAGAACGTAAAACCACAATAAGGAATATAAAACTACTTTACAAAATCTATCTGAAATTACCTACAAAATTTCCCATAGAATATAAGATAAAATTTTCTTAAAACGGAAGTGAAACTGCTAAATTCCTAAATATTAAAATCAATTGATATAACATTATAAGGATATAATATGTCACATTTCATTACAAAAACTTGATCATGCATGGTTCATTATTGTAACTGCATATAGAAATTTGCACATCTAGTGCATCAAAGCATGAGAAATGAAATGAATGGAGTTTTACGTCCTACTTTTCTGCACCATGTGGGCTAATAAAGACAGGCAACGCCATGTAGGGTGCAATGAAGAAAATTTTGCCAGGACAGCGGCATTAGCCTGCTCTTTTTCGATTTCCATCTGTCGAGGGATCTTTAACGTGCACAGCCTGTAGCACACGGGGCCTCGGTTTATTGTCCCATCCGAACGACTAGACGCTTTTTCCATGTCAGCCCCTCTTACCTGCATCACTGACAGGGGGAAAATCAAAGCATGATTACATTTATATAGGGCCAAACCTAAATGAAAAGTTTTATCATTTTTTTTGCACCACACGATATACAATTTGTTGATATTCTGAGCAGGTTTTCCATTCACTTACTATTAGTCATCATAGATCATTTATCATAACCTAAATCCCTACTGACAGCCAAATCATCTTTCATTTAACATCATAGCACATGTCACATTGCATTATTCTAAATCACTTCATTGTCACATATACACATTATAAATTACTAATAAATTGCCGCATATTTAAATATTACCATGGAAACCATATTTTTCATGCAAGACAGGAGTGAATATATTCAATTTTAAATGAACAGCAAATATGATGAGTAACTGATTTGCAATTATGAAATGAGTTGACATAAACATTATCTTACATATCTGAAAATTATCTGTTGATTTTTTGATAAAAAAATTTGTATTTAATGAAGTTAAAAAGTTTATGTTCATCATGGTTAAATTTGTGACATACAATAAATTAGTATGTAATACTACTAATCTGAAAATAAGTTAAGACTTCTGATAGACCAAGCCAGCACAATCAATGTTTCATTAAGTTAAAAAAAAAGGTTTGTGTTTGCTTACTTATAATTCTGCATGTACACAAGTACAGTTTAGAGCTACACAGTCATTTAGTACAACAATTTTCTGCCATGCCTTCTATTGTACACTCTGGATATTGAAAAGGCATGAATACACTTGAAATAATTCTACAGGACTAATTCACCTTGAAAATTAAGTTCAAAATCAAAAGACCATTCTTCTATAAAGGATGCCAAAAATAAATCAGTTGATTTGAAAAGAACAAGTGGTCAGATAATTATATAGTAGCAACCTCAATAATTCAACCACAAATATTTCAATACCAACACCAGTACGATTTATGTCTAGTTAAGCCACAAGAGGACCTCATGTTGAGTTAAATATGTCATTATGTAGGATAACAAGTAGATTTACTGTCACCTGTCTTTATATCAGCTCCAAATCCTCTTTTATCTTACCATTTTACTGACTCAAGCTGATTTACAGGTAATAATGTGTAAGAAATGAAGCTAATCTGATACCAGGGCTGCATAATATCTGATTAAAATCTCTTACCTGACCCTTGTTTAACACCCAAATCACAAACACACTTCACATAAACTTATTCTAGATACCTCAAACTATGACAGAGATATGTGACCTTTATCAAGGTTAGAGTTCATGACACAGGTTCTCTATTGACACTGGTTTAAAGAGATAAAGGACTCTGTACAGAGCCTTGTGTAGAAAAAAAGGGAATTAAATCCCATTGTCAATAACTCACGATTATCAGCTAATGAGTTGAAAAGATTCATTGATAAATGAACGTATTGTCATCTCCCTATTTTCACTATCTATTTTACCTAGGTGGGTCGTTAAAACTCAAGATATATAAAGGTGATACTGTAGTTCAATCAACTAGCAGACTTGCTGAATTTAACAGAGGCTTGATAGAAAAACATCAATGCTAAAAAATCTAACACCCAGACTAAATGTTTTACTGAAAAATAATTACATGTTTTACCTCAGGTAGAGCCTCCTTCACAATTCAAACAAAATGGCCATCTTTGATCTCCGGAGACAAGAGGTAATACAACCTTTTAATTACAGAACATTAACACTGTAACATTTAACATGTTAAACTTTTTACTCCCACAAGTAATAAATTAAATCTCATGTAATTATATAGAGAGATGAACTAGTCAGTGTGTTACAGGGATGTTGATGAGGATGTTTTTTTGAGCCATGTTTGGATCTTGCCACAAAATGTCTCACTATAATATTGTTGGTTTGATAAATATGATATATTTTGAAGACTAATACACTAGAGATGAATGGATACCTGTAATGCATCATTTGAAAAAGGTACTCTTTCAGAACTTACACTATGTCTCTATCTTTTTAAATATCTTTTACCTTATCAATGTGATGTTATGAACTTTAGTAAAAATCTTAAACTGCTTCATCACAATAAGTAGATGGCAAGATTTACTTCCTATTAGAAAGTTCTTCAGAATATTAGAAGATCTGCTAAGCTTCACAAGTAAATTAGTCAGACTAACCACAGGAGAGAAATGTTTACCAATTACTATAATATCAAGATGGGAGATAACTCTTCTTGTCAAACTCTCCAAATTTCTTTCATACTAATAATTATGATATTATTGGTAAATTATCTTGTAATCATCAATGTATACTATCTTACATTTCAAATGACATGATTTGTGTTGGAGAGATGGCGTCTGCGTGCCGTCTGGTGATTTGTATGGTATAATATTGACAAAGAGGTGTGAAGAGAAAACAGGTCCAAGTTGTATTTTCACAACTCAAGACCGTATTTATACATTGAACAATATTTGTTAGAGATAATGAAACTAGAGGGGGTTCGTTAAACATATTAATTAACTTGACCTCATTCTACTAGAATTTGTTTAACCCCACTAATGTCAATAATGGACAGTGAATCAACACACTAACATACCTTATATAATATTCTAATAAGGCCTTTCTAATGAACCACAAATCCCTGGTGTGTAATTCACATTGTTTTTAGAATGTAAATCACTTGATTTTTACAGTAACTCACTAGTTAAGTAAGACATTTATCTACAAGGAACATTTTTGGCATCATAAGTGGGAATTGGATCAAAAGGCAGTGGATTACTATTAAACTAAATGAATAAAATTGTCTGAATACCTTCCATTTTGAAAGAGCTGAAATTCAAATGTTTCATACTCATGAATCATTTTGACCATCAGGAAACTTTGTTAAAATATTTCTTAGTAGCCTTGAGATGGAATTTCTGTTTGATATTTTGCCTAATGGATGCAATTGGTATTATTATCAACTGAGTCATGTCATTCAAATTCAGTTACCATAACAATAGGTGGACAATGAATGATCAATGTAATAGAGATCATTTGTAAACAATATTTTAATATATTCAATCACTTTCTATATAGAAAAGATCTCTCAATCAATAGTTATTTCCTCTTGTAAATTTGTAATACAAATAAAACATCTATAATTTGAAAGTGGCTTGTAATGTGCATGTTCAAGACAAGCGATGAAGGTAGTGGGAAATAGAAGTTTAAAATATGTAACTTGTGTTTGATTTGAGTAAGTAGCTTGCAATGTTTGGATGACGTAACAAGAAACAGACTTGAATGACAAATTTTCTTTTTAAAGCAAGAAAGACAACTAATTTTCCACCAATTTGAAATCCCAGTTGGAGATGTGCATGCATGTTAAATGTTTGATCAAATAAGCTGTTTCAAGTCACATCAAGCTATCAATTAAACAATTAACCTAATGAAATATGCCAGGTATTGAAATATATCTGTCAACAAATATTATTCTTGTGTCTCTGTATCATCAATATTATTAGTTCTACATTATTCATATCAAAATATTTAGAAAAAAATCATTAAAAAACATGTTGTTTATAAACCAAACCAAATATACGTGGAATTTGACTTCTGGCATGCAACATAATATATGCCAATAAAACAATTATCTAGATTTGATTTGTTATGATCAGTATTCACACATTTTAATTTGGCAGAAATTCATTTACGCTCTAACGAGTTTCTTGTCTTGAACAACTAATGAAATTCTGCCGCTTTTTGTGTTTGTCTTAGCAACTTTTACTTTCAGAAAGCACATGAGGATTTGGTTTCATTAATCTATCAGCTTGTTTCTTAATGTTTTCGTTTTTTAATTCTATTTCATTTAATAGACTTGTCTCAAGACACCACAAAAATTATTAATTCAGACAGTAAGAACTGTAAACAGTTAACCTGACAACATTTTGTGCCAATTACTGTTTCTTTAGGAGAAATTGTCTGTAATGACCAATTAATCAATAACTGTATCCTGTAGATCAATGGGGTTAATAGGTTGTCTCCCTTTATTATATTCTCTAATCAATGGGGTAATTAATGACTAGAATAGTTAATACAGTGTATTGTATGTAATAACCTACAGGTAATCAAGTATATCAGGTACAAATACCCTTACATAACAACATGTACTTGTTAAAGGTAACAGAGGGATCAGTTAGTGGTCTATAATTGATCTTTGTGTTTCAACTGAATGAGGCAGGATGCAAGTGATGTAAAGCAAATTCTACTTTTTACGTTAGGAAGAAGATATTTTCTATATATTGAAAAAATGTCAAATCAGGCCTATTGATTAAATGGTGTAATGTTTAATCATTCATCATCATGATGTAAGGCATCTTATTTCTAAAGTTATAGTAAGTTTCTTTCCATAAGCTACATGTATACATCTGCTGCTTGAAAGTACCTGATTTTTTATACGCCTACTGTGACATATCAACTTTGTAATTTCTTGCAAAAATTTTAGATAACTCTTCTTTTAAGAAGAAAGTTTAAGTGGTTAGTATCTAGCTAATAGTTTCTGTGAAGCAGAAGATAAGTTGAAGCTCGTAAGATGATAACAGATTTACATTTAATCTCCATGGCTAATCAGTGTCAATCATCTGTAATCAGTTTCTATGGTAATCAAATATTTTACTATAAATTGAGGCTAGAAAACCTTAGATAATATTTTATATAAGGTACAGTGTAAACTGTTATCATGGACTATTAATAGTCCAGTTTCTTATCATTAAAAAGTGGCACATGAGATATTACCTTACAAATAGTTTACTTCTTATGTGTTCTAGTGAAGCTTACCAATTTTAATCAACAGGAATACAAAAAGCAATTTGAAACCATATAATAACCCTGCAAGCTTTGAAACATTCAGCTATATGTTAGAAACAACAAACCTAACCTAACATCATAAACATTAATATTCACTCTGGACTGTAAACCAGGGTCTGACTCAATGCTACTAATGCGGTGTACAGTTTTCAGTTTTAAAAGGTATGCTTCAGTTTGTTTGTGATATTATTATAAACAGACTGCTTAAAGCAGAACTCATTGTTGGTTTAATATACATATAGGATTTAAATCTAAGCTATTGGGATTAACAAGTGCATATTTCTTGTCCATGTTATACATGAAAAAAAAAGCCTCAAATATTTACATATAGATTTTGATGTGATTCATCATTTTTCCATTTCAATTCGTAACTGACTAGGGGGCTATAAGTACAAACGTTAATTTGATCTTTGCCCCTTATCTTTTCACACAATAATACATACACAGTATGAAATAAACATGATACTTAGGTCTCTATCAATAAGATCATTGTGAAAACTGTGAAGTTAAAAAAAATCCTTGACTAGAAGCCAATCAGATATCAAAAAGATTCTTGACTCTTGAAATTCCTGGTATCACCCTTTCAATTGATCTTCACTGCAGGAGGTACAAAAGGTTACCATCATGTGATTTATTACGAATATAAACATGACTTTTTGAATAAGGCGATGTTATCAGTTACGTGACTGGTTTGAATTTCGTGGCATTCACTATTCAAGGCAGATCAGAATACCCAGTCTACGAACAGATTTTACATGTCACCACACATTCTAATATATATCATAATAACAATATCATGGTAAAAATGTAAACAAAACATTCTGAAGGGTCTACAGAGACAAAAGGCAATAAAAATTCAGTACATATTTTCAAAGCTATATAATATGTTGCACACCAGATCATATAACTAGCACCGGTCAATATGCTAAATCTTTGTTTTGCATTCCTGAACGCTTATACCACTTCATTCAATACTTCCAACCTAAACTAACCTAAACAATGTAATAAAAGCAACCATTTATAAATGATGAACCATCAGACCTTCGTTGCATTATCTTAAATCTGCAGCAGTCAAATTGAAAACAATATTGTGTATCAAATTCTAACGATCAATAGATTATTAAAGGCTATTCAAGAATCAAGAGTTTTGAAGGCTGAATAGATAATCAGATAAGAATGCCAATTCTATGTTTAACACATGCATGTCAGGAGATAAATGTTTGAAGGGAAGTGGTAAAGTCATCTAATGACATGGGTTTCACCTCATTTTCTAAATAATGTCACTGAATTATATGCCTATTGGTTATTTGTTGCCAAATCTTTATGTTATAGATCCTTGGATTAGTGGCTTTGTCATTGGCAAAAACTCTCTGATAGTTAAACCATGACATCAGGTGAGACAGGACTAACCAATCAATTTACAGACGAACTCATAAGTATGCAAGTATTGTACCAGTAAGAATACCAGTAAATATTCAAAGGACATATCTTATACCATAAATAGTTTAAGCTAGACTTTATTAACATTAATAATCAAATTATGTTTTATGGCTATATTTTTGGTGAAAAAAATTCAAATCCAGATTAAGTGTTGGTACTTAACCAGGCTGTTGCAATTGATTTTGATTCAAATTTCATGAAACTAAATTGAATTATTTATAATTTTAATATCAGTCAAATCTCTATCTAATGTCATAATCCATAGAACCACATAATGCCAAGCTATTGTCAACGGATTTGTCATCCAATATTTAGACCTGTCACATTATTGATTTTTTCACCAGACACAATTCCCACGTTTAATTGAATTTAATAAAAATTGATGTAGACATATTTTTTATATCATTTGAAGCCAGAAGCTTGTCATATTTAATATTGTTGAACATTATCTAGGGATTCACACTGTCAATTATCTTATTCTAGAGTTGAATTACAACATTACAAGCATTGTGAGAAAATAGATACCAATTTTATGCTTTGGAGGTCAACTTGCCCAGTGATAATACAGTTGTCAATTTTCAATTAGATTTTTTAATAGAAGGCAATGGTCAATTCCAAAATATTTTTTTCAAATTTATAAACAGTCTATCGGAACAGACTAGAGTAGTTAACATTGTACTGTAAACTTTGCAAACTCGTATTCACCTCTGGACATTTCTTAACACCTTACAATATCAGGATTTTTCCACGATTGGTAACTGATTTATTAGATAAAAAATTGTGAAGACAGTCGAATGTTTGTATTAAAGGCAATGAGAACAATATTCATAATCATTACCTATTAGTACTCACTATTTAACATTATAAGTATGATAGATATATACATTCTAATAATCAAGTGACACTACATTTTATATTCAAGTATTTCTTCAATCAAACAGCTGTTTTGAAGGACGTCAAGAGATAGCACGAAACCCGTTTTTGATATAGTATCAATATAAGAATTAATATTTAATTTCAATATAATAAATATTAAGCCAATATTAAGATGTTTATATAAAATTTAATAAGAAAGTTGACAAAAGATCTTATTTCTACTTTACCTTCAAATATAACACAGGTAATATTTGATTTATAAAACCTTGAAATATCATGTTATATTTCTGTCAACATTAAGTTATTTAAACACAGGTTATTTAGAGAAAAGGTTAAGTCTAAACCTAGCTTCGATTACTTGTTTAATATATTTTTAAACATCATAATCACACATAGCTTAAGGATCTGAAGGAAATAGTAGCAAATAGATTGTTTAATCAGTATTGATACAGTGATAGCTCAAATCTTTACATAAATTTGTCTGGTGCAAGCAGGTTAACATCTTTTACACTTAACTTTAATTTAATTAAACAATAAAAAATGTCGCAATCTTTTTCATTTAAAAACAAAAATTTATTTCTTACAAATTTAAATTTTCATTTCATATTTAAAGCCACTCCACAAATGGTTAAGACAGGAGTTATTTATGACTTCTGTTAAGACAATTCATCAGTGGATTACATTAAATTTATTTATAAAATTCAAAAATTTAAAATTCAAATACTCTGGTTTAAGTTTAAAGAATTTCATTCATGGTTTTTGTGTAGAATTTCATTTGCATATATTGCTGTAAATATTTCATCAACACTTTGTGAGATTCAAAATCTAAAATTCAAATTTCCTTGATGTACAGAATTATTTAGGAATTTTATGTTTTTCACTGAAAAATGTCATTTACATTCATTCAAATGACATATATTCATGTAGGTTTGTCTCATTTTAAAAATCTGTTGAAATGATTACCACATTAGTAAATTTAATCACGAAATATGATCTATCAAAGTCAAGTTCAAACATCAACTGTTGAAATATTGGGGGAGTTTTTTTACCCTCCCCTTGAGGTATATACGAATATGATTATTATTTTTTAACTGTAGATTTGGTGTAATGTAAAACAAACATTTGGTTTCATTTAGTACACATTAAGGTCAATATCTTTTTTGATTTGTACATATTTAAATGATACATGTTTGTCGTGTTTGTAATATGTCTTCTCACAAAGTATATCTTTTGACTTGCAGGTTTGAAGGCTAGGTGACTGATGTTTCCTGTGTAACCTTCAGGTCATGATAAAGATCCCATAGATTGAGATGGTATTTGCAGAGTTTTAAACCAGTATTACCCCTGTCTGTGATGTAAGTCATGGAGAATACATTTAGTCAGTTCGATATATACATACATGAAATAAATGCTTAAGAGCCCATATTATGCTTAGGTAGGCATTACCACACTCAAAATTTGTAGTGCAATGATACATAAAATTTAATAATGTAAACTGAAATAGTTATTTGTATATTGGTACAACACAGATCTAGTCTAGACATTTTCTTTAAAATCAATTGACATATTTCGAATTCTATGATTATATACCTGTTAACTTATAAGTTACAAATTTGACACTTTCCCACCCAAAATAAGTGGAATACACCAAAAGATAGGAAATATAAGTATCAATAGTTAAAGGTTGGTTGTAATATGATTTTATCACGTCTGCAACCACCCAGATCATGACTGATTATACTCTTAACACCGGCCAGGAAATGTTTGTTACTAAATATAACACTGGTGAAATCTTTGTTACTTTCTTTTTCTTTTTATCAAGTCACACACTATCCCTTTAAAAGGATGCTACTCCTCTAGTTGACTTTGGTTAAATTAGGATCACTATGATACACTGATAATATCTTCTGATGTAAAAGGAAATAACACCCAAATAAAGTAAGTAATAGACCCATGTAAAGTAATAAAAAACATGAAAGCATGTGATAAAGAGATCATTTGACAACAGTTGAGAAATTCTTTAAAGGGGGATTGCCCTCTACATAGTTGCTTTACAAGATAGAACAATAATCTGTAAATTGTTTCAGAGTGAAATTCTGAAATACAGTTTGTCTACAATTAAAAACCCTATATCATGAGAAGTCAAAACTGAGATTGCAGACAAACCAGAATCCAATATATAATTTCCAAAATAAAAAGTTGTATGAACAGCAAAATTTTTGTTTTACCGTACAGATTCTTTTTTACCATTCTCTTCCACATTTCTTCATGCTTCAAAACTTTCACACAATTATGTCCTGCACATTAAAATCCCCAAAAAATGTTCTGAAGTTCTGACCTGGACTATGACTGAACAAGAAAAAACTAACCTAACCAACAGCACAGGATTATCAGTCATTGTGATAGATTTATAAAGCAGCAGAGCTCAAGGTTATGTAACAAGGAAATATTTTATGGAATTTAAAATTCACACCTTAAAATCATAATAGTTTATACAAATATATAATTGATATCATACCATTTAAAATATACTTTATATCTTTCTCAAAATTATTTTATGATTCATTGGTATATCTCATTCACCATGACATCTTAAAGGGGCAGATGCGCCTTTTTTTGCAACCAATTGCACTTTATTGTTAAAATAAAAACAATCAATAATAGAGTTCACAGCTCACCGTCGACATTTGAGCCTTCACTAGAAGTCAAAAAGACAAGTTGCTATTCTTGAGTCATTGCCACTGGTATAAAAAAGACATCTATAGAAATAGGAAAAGAAATTCCTAGTTTGAGATACTTATGTTATTTTCATACATTTCTAGTACATATATTCAAGACTAAAATCAACAATCCAAAATGAAGCATATGTGCAAATATACATAAACTGTTACTTTTTGTGAAAACCTTCCAGAAAATGTAAAGTAAAATAAAGAACTGAATGGAAATTAAGTTCACTATCACTGACCCTGGTGTCAGGAATATTATTTTATTTTAGAAAAATTAATTTACACATGCACACGACACTAAGTCACATGATAAAAATATGGTGGTGTCCAGAAAGAAGTGAATAGTTAGTTGGACTTTGACTTCCATAACATAAATTTCTCTTTCTTGTTTGTATGCCACATTGCATCACAGCAGGTTACTATTTTAATTGTCATGTGATGCGTCGGGCGTCTGTGATTGGTTGAGTTAATGGACCGAACAAGTCAAAGGCGATGAATATTTGGACGAATATTATCAAACACACTTGATGTTGGCAACTGGCTTCGGTTGAATGTTGTAGCACTGAACACACTAGACGAAGTTCGCTGGCGATCGACTCACCCAAATCATTCGCCGTGAAAATTCTCCCAGTCTATTTGCTGCTGTTAACTGAAAGAATTTTTTTTTACAGATTTTCATATTGGTGATTTGGACATATTATTCATCCAGTAGAAAGCTCTCTTTTCAAGATGCATCAACAAAACCGAAATTTAATCAAGATGCATAATTAGGAAAGAATTCAAAAATAACCATAGCAAAGATAACACCTTTGACTTTAAAGCCTAAAAACTTCTGCTACATCTTTGTATTTACATTAAAATATTTCCTAATAAAGATGATATCACTAGTAAAATATGTGCTCTATGCAGGTTTAAGATAAACTTGGCAATGAATGAGTACATTAATAAATACATGAATACAAGATATAATAACTCAACACTTCAATTCACTTTAATATGGACAAATATTAATATTATTTATTCTAAAGATTATACAACTTAAACTTTATTTAATCAAATTCATAATGAACAGGTTACAAGCAAATACAGGAATTCACAAAAAAATGTCAAGAATTTTCCCATGCATTTCAACTGTTTGCCAAATTTCACATATCCTGCATTTTATAAACAGTTTCAATGTTTGATTAACTTTATTTTATAGAGATGCCAAAATAATTATACAGACAATTTCACAGGCTTCACATTCAATTTCATATTAACTTTGATTTTCTGATAGGTTAAAAATCCTGGAAATAAAGGTCAAAGGTCAATAACATATCTTTTTAATAATCAAGAAACAAAGCAATTTGTAACAGTAACTTGTAGAATATCGTGACTGTGATTTCACCCAGTTCAATCAACAGAGACAAACTGTAATTACCATTCCATGTTCTATAAGTCAGGCAGAATGATTCCTGATTTTATCTCAAGGCAAAGTTTTTAACTTTCTGAATAAATACACAAATACAGCAATCAAACAAACTGTTTCATGTTTCACTGTAATTTCACACAATTTATTTTCTAAAAAAATCTTTTTGATGCTTTTTTATTTCTTTTGAACGTTCATTTTGTTGCACGTGGAATGAGATACAAAGAGATTTTGTCACTTTGAAAAGATTTGAATTGTTTAATTTCATAAGAGTTTTTTTTAACTACTGTATCATGAAGATTTCCCCAAGAGATACTAATGTCTATGATGTATCTCTAGAAGACATAAGTTACCCAAATGTCTCTAGAGTTGTGACCTCAGCACATTTGCTGCATTAACTACCAAAATTCATATCTCACCGTACAATATACTGCCAAATAATTACATCACTCTGCAGCATCAATGACACGAGGCAAACTTTCTGTTTAACACTCAATCTAAATTTTTAGTTTACTAAGTGTTTTCATGGAATTTTGAATCTTATTAAGAAATAATAGGAGATAGATAACTGATCTGTTAATAAAGCCTCATAAAGACAATCTTGTTTTGTTTTTAAAGATGTGAAATGTTCTAGGACTACACCTATATTAATTAAAGCAAGAAAGAAAGGTAAAGGTGTTGTATATTGACTCTATCTGGATGTTTAAAGGTCACTATGTTACCTAACTAACCTTACTCCTTACATCAATTTTTACCCAAGTGTTTAAAGGTGTTTTTACCATCACAGGTGATAGCTATTAGTCAAGATGGCTGCCACGTTCCAACAATAATGATTGGCAATAATCTACCAATTTCTGTATCACATAATATCAATAGATAGACAAAATATATGCTAATTTGATCTTAAAGTGAAACAGAAACAGCAAGGTTAAACTGACACCAGATGAATAAATGAGGCAAAACAACACTAATAAAATTAATTACAAAATGCAGGACAGTTTTAAGAGCCTGTGTATTTCTTGAATTTATATATGTTGATAATAATAGTTTGGATTATTTCCATTTGTAGATTGTTGCATCACAAGTGGTATGCTGATAATGATTCTGTCTCTGTGTTTCTACTTACACTGTTATGATAATTTAAAAGTCCAAATAAGGAGCAAATTGAACAGAATAAAATAATATTCCTCTACTATTGACCTTAATTACTAAGTTTAGTAGAGCCAATATGGAAATTCTTTATTCATTTCAATTCTTTTTATGGATGACATTAAAGTCAAGAGAATAACCCAGAACTGGGTGGTGTAAGATAGTGAATATAATATAATTGACAAGTAGGGGATCTTATATTTATAAGTAGAGTAACCTCTGAGTACAAGCTGTTGGTTATAAGAATACAGTCTTTGTATAAGTAAATGTGTTGTTTGTATGTATAAGTAAAAAGTAACAATAATAACAGTGTTATTTGTTATAACATGCAGTATGTAAATTAAGAAACTAAATACAACCAACGTCATGTACAATGTCCAAACTTACTGCTATATTTATATCAAGGTCTTTGTTCTCAGGTTTTACAACCAATTGACAGTGGACTGGTTTGTCCTCTGCTTGGTAAATAGGTTTATTCCCCTCAAGGTTAAGACATGCAGGGCTAAGTTGACTTTCAACCACTATCAACAGTAACCAAGACAATATATTAAGAGATGCAACATTAACAGAACCAACATGCAGTGGCATCAAGGGGGTCCAAGTTGAGAACTATTACAGGATCACGATAATATTGTGCCTTTCCGATGCCTGCCCTGTTACTGAAGTTTCCTTCTGTCCCCTAAGAATACTCTGTTTGTGAACAGCTATACATGTGTTGATTATTATTGATCCTCAACTTATCAAATGTAAATGTCACAGGAGTAATTCATTTAGCTACTGAAGAAACTTTTTAAAATTTAGTCAATGTAATGTTTTTATACATTGTGTAGGTGGAAATCATTTTCATTGGAAACAAAAGAATTAGTGTATGCCTGGAAGGGGAGAAGTTTTTTATCTTTCAATTCAAATTCCCTTGTATTGATTATTTTATTATACTATATTCTATTAAACTTTTCAATCTGTTACACTGGATGGTTTTATGCCCACTTTCTGCTAAGCATCAGAGACTAGAGAGCTAGATTATTTTCCAATGAAACCATTTATGCTAACTATCCTTTAGAGAAATTTTCTATCTTGATTTTAACTTTTCTCTAATGTTGTAATGTATTGTGAAACATGCTAGAATAAGATTTCTAAGCAAAAATTAACCAATCAATTTAAACTTTTGAATTGAGAACAGTTTTCTTGGTGAAGCATCCAAATATCAGAATAGACCTGTTATATACTTTAATTTCTTTTAATCTCATAAACTTTCAATATTCTCTTATATTTTTAGAACCTTGAGAGTTGTAATAATACAATATTAAAAGAAACCACTTCTGTTTTCACAAGATCTAAGGTTATATGTAATATGTTTGTTGGATGTATATCAAGCCTGGGGGTGTGTAAGAGAAATAAAGGAGTATAGAGATTCTATAACAAGACAAGTCAGATATCAAAGGTATTATTTATGTTAAATAAAACATAGAGTATGATATAAGAAGAGAATCAGTTAATATAATAATTATCAGATATTATTGATACTAGTGCATAGGCCAATAACACTTGTAATCAACATCTACATAATTTACCCATGGTTCATATCATAAGTTGTGCTTTAAATTTCTACTTCTTCACATTTAAATTTTTGGACATAATCTACTAATCCTCAAATATATGCAATTTACAATCTTTACCTGAGGGAACAACTCAAAGTTTATATTTACCTAATGTAAAGTTCTGAACAATTTAGTTTACGAATTTACAGTTACACATTAAATAAGTTCAAGTCAATTAGGTTTCATGTACACAACACAATCAAGTTTCCTTGTGACGATTTGGAAAGATTTTAGTTCCTTGTTGGTAACATATTTTCCATGCAACTCAGCTCTCTGCACAATTACAGCTAGAACTACTCACAGGCCAGGAAATGATGTGAATATCAATATAGATTAATCAGTGAGAGGACGAATATTTTTGATTGGAAACAAGATTTTCTGTATCTATAACACACATGAAGATATGAGATTCAGGTTATGATTAGTATAGAGAATCAAGATGAAACATGATGTTTATAAAGATATACTGTATCTGAAACATGACTTTTATATCCTTTACAATTATACGCTATGTAGAAAGGGGAAAATTATTTTAACCATTTTTGTCATTATGGAGCAGTGTATACTCCACCTTTAACCTTCAAAGTTACCTACAGATAGAAAACTTGATCAGACTAACTGTATGTGTTTATTTTCTAATTTCTATTACAAGGTTTGGCAAGAAAAAGTAAAGCAAGACTGGCTGATATCATATTTGATAAAACACTTTTATCTATTCAGACATGTTCTGTCTAAACAAGATTATCATCATAACCTATACATAAAAACAACACCTGAGGCCACAAAAAACATGGCTTTAATTAAATCTAGAACTACTAATCTTACAGATATTCTGAATTAAATTATTTTATATTATCGTTTGTTTTGTTTTAGGACATGAATTTCATCTTTCATAGTCACTAGGTAATAGCTTCTCTTATAATGAGGGTTAAATTTCAAAATTCATTCACAATGCAACGGACCTTGTCTGTTTCGTGGCTGTACCAGTTAGATTTTAGTTGTCCTTGATTCTTGGTAATGATCATCAGTATCCTTTTACTGATGGGTCAATTAAAAGTCTAAATGACTTGTTCAGGGTCAGACACAGTTTGTAAGAAATCTGAATCAAAAGGAGTCCAATAAAATAAAAGGAGAGAAGTTTATTACCAATGTCAAGCAGGATAAAGCTTTTCAATCAACTTAGTAAACAAAATGGTTTTAAGTTTACCTTTGCACTAAAAGTAACCTAACCTTACTATTTAACTAGTAACTGTTACAACCCATCAGTGCTACTGACAGACCAATACTACCTCCTTTGATCAAGTTTCCATATTTCCCCAAGTCAAATAGATTTGTAAACAACTGCATGATTACTCTGCCCTCTGAAAAATCTCATGATCTCTATAAGTAATTAAATTTCAGTGCATGTCTTGTGAGTTATCTAAGATCATAGTTATCATATATCAATAGAGTTCAATGTTCATGGACTTTCTTCTTGCACACCTGTTCTTCCTACCATCCTTTGTGCGGATTAATATATGGCACAGAGTCCTGTTCTAAGACTTTTTTGAAAAAACCTGATGGTACTTCTCATTGGAGGAATCCACTACTGGACTCTCAAATTGGCATACTTTTTATGAGATTTTGATTAACGGAATTGTCTTGTTTGTATGGATTTTTATATCAATAAACAAATAGGGATAAAACATACCAGTTTTTATGAAATGAGGTTGGGTCCATTTAAGACTTCAATAAAACTACAAGCAGTGACTGAGACAGAAAGTATCAATGATATAAGAGTATCAGAATTTGATTATAAGTACTAAGTGAAAGAGTAAAATTACTAAGTGAGGCAGAATGAAAGTATCAAAACCTCAATTCAACGTCTTGATTTTTGGTTTAAGGTAAGAATGTATAAGAAAATATTACAAGTTGTAAGTGAGGCAGTAAGAAAGTATTAGAATCTAACTACTAATACAAAGTGAGAATAAAATTAAAACTGACAAGTTAATTATCATTACACTTCTATTCTAATTAACAAGTTGATTATTCTCACTACTACCAGTTCTTGACTCCTATAGTTAACATCTAATAGTTCAATTAGGTTAACTTCAATAACAGGTGTTTATGTCATGATCTTTACAAATGGTTCTGGACGCACTTCCAAAAATTTTTAAGCCACAGAAATGTTTTGGTCTCCAGATTGTCAGATATCCTGGAGTTATAAATTCCAATAAGCATACTCTAAACAATAACTCAAACTTGAATTAAACTATAAGTGAGCATAGAGTGTAAGTTTCATAACATATACTAAAAGAAAATTTTGCATATTGTTTGATCCTTTTGTGAAGTTTCTATTTTAAAAACAATCTTCTATTATGAACATGTGGTTTGTGTTGCAGATGCAGCAGTCATTTGTATGGATGTTGTTGACTTATTAAGAAAGTGTGAAAAATTACAATATCTATGGGGTGTATGTGTATATATTGTAAGAATATCTAATGAGCAGGTGAAAATAGTCAAATTACAAGTCTAATACAACCTATTCATAACTATATACACCTACACAGAGAAATAAATTTGGTAGTTTGCATAGATAGTTTCTGTTAAGATGATACCACCATCTACATGACATTGCATGATCCTTTCTCTGGCAGTATGTGCCAATTTAATTGGTATATTTTGAATATTTATATTATAACTGTAATGAAGATTTGGGATTTAAAGTACATAGTGAAAACTGTGTTAAAATCTGACTGTTCCTAAAACAAGGATGATTGCCTACATTGATATTAATATAACACTAAATTTGACATCATAATATTAATACAATTTAATATATAGTTTTCCACTAACAGGCATTACTTAGTCACAATTTCTATTTATGTGAAGCCAGTCAATGCAAATACCCTGCATTAGAACAACGACAAACTTTTGGAAGTGTCTTTTTTTGCATTTATGTATTATCTCTCTATTGTCTCATTTAAAGTTGGATTGCATTACAGCTGTCCTGGCACATACTCTCTTTCTCTTACTATCATTATGAATCATATATACCCTGATTACTACAATATTGTCACAGATTACTAACCAAAATTACCTTTAATTGTGAAAATCAATGTAGATTAGTAAGAAAGTAACATCATTATAAGAGATTACCTGATACTTGAGGCCAGATTTATTTGAGTAAAAGATTGAAGTGTTTGACCAGCTTGATGGTGAATATCTCATAGATATATTAAACTTCTATAATAAACACTGGTATTATCTACTAATTTCAAACTATTCTCTTGTTAATAATAGTTGAACTGTTTACAATTTTATTTACTCAAACCTGCACAAATATTAAATTTTAAGGAAATACTAATGATTGATCTGAAAATTCAGAATAAAAACCCAAGTACTAGCAATCGGATCCACAAAAAGAAACTCAAAATATAAAATAACAGTTTGGTTTCAGCTAATTAACTATTTATAAGAACAATTATATCGATTATAAGATAAGAAATATTTCACTATGAAAATTGGATTGCATTTTGCTGAAAAGATTATCCTTGCAGCATATTTGTTTTCACAAGCAGGAAACCAAGCAACAAGTCTGAAGGACTTCCTTTATAATTCCTGATAATGCCCAGTGTGATATATTAATAATGATATAAGATAATAATATTTAATATAATAACCTGATAATAACATTGTTAATGAGAATATCATATTTAGACTTGTTATACTATTAATATCATTATTAATATGTCACATTTATTTATATGTACATGTACATGTATGTATTCTAATAAATCCCTGTACCTAGATCAAGGTCCCACAATATTATCTCTGTCTTCAGTTTACTAACAAGTTAAAAATTTATAATAGTCAAGAAATTTTGAATAACAAATTTTAATGCATACAAATATTATGTAGGTTCATTTTATTATAAGATGTTTTGTGATCTTGAAGTTATATAGTAATTTGTTGAGTTTAAAGTTAGATTTATAACAAGTGGAATGAAGTTGAAAATAACAAGACACTGCACTCAGTTAATTGCAAGGTGGGGTGCATAAGTGTCAATTTGTCCTCAAAAACATAAATTTGATAAAAATTCAGGGAGTTTGTTTTCTGCAATCTTATCGTAATTGCCTTCAGTTTTTATAAAATTTTTATGGCAATGAGAAATATCTAAATTCAAGAGGGGCATGTCATAATTTATTTTTCAGCTCTAAATATGCTGTCAGATTACAGCTTTATCTCCTTACTCAAACTAATTCTGTGAATTGCTCACACTCTGAAAACTGAAATTGATTTCAATCTGAATTTATGCTGTAAAATCTCTGACTTTATGCTCTATAATATCTGATTTAATATATTACACCAACATACATTTAAAGGAATAAAAGCAAATCCATTCATATGTGTAAATTAAAACTGTAAAAGAGAAAAGATAAAGGTTGTGATCTATAACAGTAATATAGTGGTTTCTATCAGGATATAGAGAGAAGTTGTATTAGATAAGATTTCAATGTTTCAGTTTTTATAAACATGTAACAGGATATCCTTATCTAATACTAGGTCATTTAAAGATGCTCCTGATAAATCAATGTTTTTTTCTTGACTTCACATCTTAACATTGGTCTCTTTAACAATTTTATAGGAAATTACTGAAAAATAATTTCTATTAAAAGAGTTTATTCATATATTGGAAATAAATTGTTGTATTTATGAAAGTATTGTGTATGATTTGTCAAATCTTTTTAAAGCTGATCACATTAGGGTGAAATCTATAGGGTTTACTTATAAGATAGAAAATGAAATGCATAAAGAAAAAAAAATTCTATACCTGTTAAACTATTAATTTGATTTGACAGGAATCTTATTACTATGTGTTCTTTGAAATTAGATCACATAATTGTTTGTATAAAATTGAATATACCCTATTATAAGTATAATGTACAAAAATAAACACTTTATTCTAGGATTTGAAATGAATCTAATTACTTTTGAGTTCTTTGAACTGTTATCACATTTTGATTTGTTGCTCTAAATGTATTTGAAATTGAATATATTGAAAGTATTGTTAATAATTTAAAATGTATTGGACTAATTTTGAACATAAATATAAGGGATATATTTTCTTGTAAAAATAAAATGTTTTCTATAAATAAAAGTTAGGCATATAAATAAACCTGTTTGTATTATTTGTAAACAGTTATTTATAACTCTACTTTCCCTCATAAAATTTGCACCTAAACGACACATAAACCACATCCTTTTTATTTAGAAAGGATGAGATGATGTAGTTATGGGAAATGATATGAGAATCCTTTTCATAGCTATATATCAGGAGTTCTGACTGATCTCATTGTGGTAGGACCCAGATTGCACTTTATGTGCAAGAATACAAATTTCCTTTTTCTAAACTATTATTGATAAGACTTACCTTGAAAATCAAGTTGTCGTCTGGCTGAGGCTGGATCACCTGCTAGACTTGTCACACTGTAATTCCAAGCTCTTTCGGGAGATACAACCTGGTAATATAAAGATCCTGTATGGAACTGACCAATAGGTTGTCCTGAAGCACTGCGTAATGATAACACACTCTGACTTCTCTGACGTAAACTCTCCTCGAGTTCAGGAAGTGTTGAATGACTACACTGACTGGGGACACTTTTCCTCATCCTGGGTGCCATATCTGTGATACTACTGCTACGTTTGGGTAAATAAGTATCATCCACACTATGTTGAGTGAATCGGTTGGGACTATATTCAATGTATCCTGACTGAACAGGCACACTAGAACTTAGCATACCATGTTCATGGATTTCTGGCAGGGGTTTAAAATGACCAAGCGGTCTCACAGAATAAGAAGGTTTTGGTGGTAATGATATCCCTCCACCAGGTCCGTAGATTTTACTCGGACTACTTTCCTTATTCACTGCTAATTTTTTAAAAGAATTATTGTTGGTTTCCTTCTCCACAGAACTAGGACTCTCAACTTTCATGGATCTTGTCAATAGAACTTTCTGTGCTTTGAAACTTTCTGGTTTTACTGGTGAATTGGTAGGTGAACTAGGCAATGTAGATGATCCTGCAGGTTTTGCAATTTGATATGTTTGACGTAACTTTTCAATACCCATAGTAATGTTTTTCCGATTTTGAGATTGAAGTTCTAAAACTGTAGTGGAGTTTGTTCTTGGTCGGCTTTGAAAACTCAGGTCATCTGCTTCTAGTTCCTTTGATATAGATTTTTTCCTCCTGCGTAATGAATCCAAATTTTCATTGGAGAGTGGTCTCGCAGAAGATTTATCCAAAGTGTCTGTACTTTGGTAGGGTGATGCCAGACTCTGGTGTGACACTGCCCTTCCTTTATTCCGTAATAATGGACTAGGCATAGTTGATAAAATATCGCCTTGAGATAGAGAGAGATCACGATTTAAACTGGCTACACCTCGTCTTTGACAAACCTCTAACAATTTATCACTATATAAACTTTGAGATATTTTCCTTATTTCAGCAGCTGAAGCATCATCATCAAAATCTTCCACCTCAGCTAATGGAGGTCTTCGTGAAGCTGTATTGTACCCTGAATCAGTTGTTCTGGTTGAATCTAAAACATTATCATCCTTCACGACATTACCTCTATTTGTTTTACTATTAGTAACAGTAGACTCTGTATTATTTAATGTATTGTTAGAGGTTGTTAAAACACTACTGTCAAAATTACCCGACAATCTCTTGTCAAAGTTTCCGGATAGACGTTTGTCAAAATTACCTGACAACCGATTATCATTATTACCACTAGTCACAGACGGATTTACTCCTTTAATTTCACAACTCCTCCTATTCATAGTTTCTCGAATCAGTTCAGCCTGCCGACCCAATGAATTACGTACATTTGTTGACTGTAGACTACCTGATAAGCTTTTGTCACCAGTGTTTTCACTCACGCTAGCTGGAATGTTAGATTTCACGGCAGTTGTAGGTTTTTTGTTCTTATTTGTCTCTGATAAGGAAGAAGCTCTAGGACGTAACGGACTACGACTGGCCTTCCTTGCTCTAGATGCTAATCCATTGAATGACCAACTTCTGCCCCGAGCTTCAGGAAATCCTTCAGAATCTTTATGAGAAGATGATTTATTACCCATGGCTGAGTATTGACACCATAAGAATTCAGCACACCTTGAAAATGTAAATAAAACACAAATTCACTGTCCAAATTTATTCAATTTAAGTCATTTTATATCCTTTATGTTAAAAATATTCTCATTCACAGTGGAGTACTAGTTGACAGTTAAAATCTAAATGGTCTGCAGAAACAATTATCATGTGGTGTATAAGATATCTCACTGGTTTTTTTATTTATTAATTTTTTCAGTTACACATCACTGAATTTAAAATCACATTTCACTGGCTGAATTCTCTTAATTTATTTCACACATACTAGAAAACTGGTTGATTTGGGGTCTATACTACACTTCCACCTTTCATTGAGAGTAAAGGTTATGTAGAAATACCTCAATGTTTAATCAGAGATCTGCCTTTCCTTTCTATCTCTTCACACTGGTGGCCCACGCTATTTGATTCAATCATTGAACAATAACAGGTACTCCAAACACATGACTATGGTCATAACACACTGTTAGTTGATAGTAACGCTTGCTTGATGACGAAACTTGTACTACTCCATTCTCACTGTATGTCCTGTATTAAAAATAGCGTAGTTATAGACACTGTGCAATTTACATATTACAGTAAATAAACCTCGACATCCATAAACAAATAAATAACAACATTTACACCTGGTAGAATACGACCAGATTAACTTTTACAACAAGTTTACTATACCAATTAAACCCATGTGACAACTTTAGTCTGATCTAAACCTCACAAAGTTACTACTGACATATTTCATTAAATCAAAACTTCTACCTGAATAAACCAACCAGAAAATTTTGTGTATTAAACACAAAGAAACAAAGTCAGCACAAACGAATATAGAAGGTATATGAAGAAAATGATAAACAAATAAGCCATGCGTACCCAGCAATTTACTTCATCGATTATTATTTTATGTTTAGGATATTAGATTATTGACAGGTTTTATAGTAAATCAATTTGTCAGATCAGTAAACAACATGTCAGTAAATGTTTGCCTCAAAATCATTGAAATATTTCAAATTTAACATGAGTATACTAAAAAATAATGTAACCCTTCTATTAATGTTGCAATCAGTATGTACATGCTATAGTATCAATAGCTATTTAAACATTAAATATCAGTATCATTTTAATGCAAATAGATTCACAGTGTTTCAACTTGCAACAGATCCTGTATTCTAAAATTGTAGAAAAAAATGATGAAAAAATGATGAAAAAATGATAATCTGCTCAACACAATTGAACTATAATGTCTGACTTGTCAACATGTTTTGTTCTGTCGAGGTAATTCATTAACTAATAACCATTATCATTCAGTAGAATCTTGAAAATTGCAGGCTTTAAAAGTCCATTTCCGTTTTAAGATGTAACAATAGTCAAGTTAATTGCCTAACAAGTAGTTTCTCACATCATATTATTGTGATCACTTGACATCAACTACGTCAAAATCATCAAATCACAATGAACAACTACCTCCAACTGATTCAATCAACCAATCATACCACAACAGGATTAGAAGAAAATGTAAGAAATAATCAGTAAAAATATCCTATAGTTATCACTTTCAAACACAAAAAGATATTTCAAATTTATCCTAAAAATTCAATCAATTATATTCAATGTTCAAAGACATTTTTGAATGAATAAATAATCAATCAGGTTTGACAAGATCACTTCTGCTTTCAACTTTTTTAAGCAATCATAATTTGTATAATAATATAGCTCAGATATATCTAATATACGTGGGAATATCTTATACTACTTCCTTTATAATTCAACTTTTTTTAATCAAAACTCAAACAACTTTTAATCAAATCAATTTAGTACTAAGATGAAAGAACACTGAACTACATCATATACATCCAACATAAAGAAAATGTTTAAGACAACCATTTAAAGGACAGCTTATCAGATAAGGTAATTGTCAAAATGAAGTGTTTCACTTTATTTTCCCTGTCAAATTTATCCATCAATGGTTCCCCCCTCTTTCCCTTTATTTATCCAGCAAAATTCAAATAAAATATTATTTAGCCAATGACCATTCTGTACCTCTCTCAATGCTCCTATCAAAAACAGTAAGACAAGCATATCTATATTCTTCATTTTAAAAAAAAACTTCTTCAGATAATATTTATCATAATACACATTCAACCACTTAGTACAGAATGACAAAAAAATAGACATGTTAGAAAGTTATAAAATGTCAGCAATTTGATTGAAATATTACCTCTTAGAATTAAATTCCAACACTGTTAAACTGAGAATAATTTATATACACGTTTAAAATATACACGTACACGATTCAGAATAAAACACTCAAAGATTGGAAATAGAAAGTCAATATTGACTTGTGGTTCAAGTGCAACAAATAAAAACTTTTCTTTTGAAATTCAAATGAAGCTGAGCAAGGAAATAGCCAATGATCTTACATAACGCTGTTGGTTGAACCTTACACTTACTATAAATGGAGTTGTAGCGAACTTCAATCAACAAAAAACATTGTTAGATTATGTTAGGAGTTATATATTACCAACCTTGAACAATAGTTAATATCCTATATTGGTATACTATAACAATTACTATATATATTATACAAGAAAACACATAAATATCCTTCGTTCAACTCACTACTAAATACTGATCAACCAAGCATATAAACTCTTCGCCTTGTGTATGATCTACTCTCTAATATTATCAAGTCTATACAGCACGTGGCTTTTAAACCAATGACCTGCTTTCTAATACTGTAAACAAGCAAACCTTGCCTAAACCCCTTCCACTCCTTTATCCTATTTTCAACATTGCAAAGTAACAAAAGGGAGTTTTTTCCTTGGTGAACACTGAGTTTATAATAGGTGACTCGTATATTTAGTGAAATATTTGATTGTGAGCAGAGCTTCTCAGTTATCAGATGATATACATCACACTTTCTACCCTACTAATAATTTATTTATTTACTGATAAAATGGGGGGTAGTTTTTAACTGGTTATTATCATTATATACTATTATATATACTAAATCATAGTTACAGTGGTATTTAGGTATTTATGGTGTCTGAAGTAAAATATTGTTATTATTATTTGTGAATAACCAGCTCCACCTTTCAGATTTTAATAATAAATACCGGTACTTGACCGAAAATCATAATGCAAAGTCCTTGAACTTTAAGCGAAAGAGAGAACATCCTTCAAATTAAAATAAAAAAATCTTCCATGGGAAATCTTTTATAAGTGCACAAGCAAACATCAACATTTTGAGAACCAACGCTGGTTTTGCAAATCAGATGGAGAAAATAATGTAATAATTAAAGCAGGTTTTGAAATCAAATATTAATCATGAAAATAATGTAATATCATATAAAATGTCTGACTAATTTCAAGAGATTTTACAGAATTAATGTCAGAACCAATGTTTAGATAAATTGATACTTTTTTCTGAAATGAAAAGAGAAAGCTAGTTCCCACAGGTTAAATGATAATATTTATAAACACTGTAGATATATTATAGTCAGTGGTTAGAAAAGAAATATCACTGGTATTTCAAACTTCCTGCTGTAATCTATTATCCAGTCATCCACATTAAACATACAAATATAGAATTCAACCTATACTAGAGGTAAAATTAGTCCAGATTAAAAGTGCACTGATTCATGTAATTCTCTTGACCCACAAAAGAGCAGATAATGTAGGTTATTGGGTTGAAAGAGAAGATATTGACACTGACATTATGTTTCTGTTTTAAAACATTATTCTATTAAAGTAATTCAATGTTACCATTATTATCAATTAATATATCAAGCACATAATTTTAACATCAATTTTTCAATAAAATGTTTCAGTTGGAATCAAAATCATCAAGAAAATGTACATTAAAATGCTGCCTCAAGCCTTCTGACTAAAACTTGATTATCAACTGAACACCTAATCTATTTTCTATGATTATCTCTACAAATCTGACATAAAGTGAGTCAACAAGGTAAAAATTCACCTTAGACTTCAAATCTTACAAATAAAGATATTTAATTATGTAGAATGTTCCGAAAGTTTCATTATTGCATGGAAACATTATACTTAAACCGAAACTTAAAACACTTTTGAATTGAGTAAAATTTTCTTCCTCAAATGCTTTAATAAACTTCGTGTCAAATAAGAGTTTAATTATA